>NC_058085.1:157755762-158061534 GCF_014858855.1 Bufo gargarizans | reverse complement strand
GGAGGACCCTGGCAACTGTCTGTTGGGGCCCCAAAAACTGTAGAATTCGTTTTTTCACCCCATTTTGAGAATCAAGGCATAATGAAATTGTTTATCTATTACCTCAATAACAGTGGAAGGAGATAGGTTATTCACCCTAATTTGAGAATCAAGGCCCCATGAAATTGTTTATCTATTAAACAATGTGGACACCTCAATAACAGTTGAAGGAGACAGGTTATTCACCCCAATTCTAGAATCAAAGTCTAATCGAATTCTTTATCTATTAAACACTGTGGGGACCCAATAACAGTAGAATGAGACACGTTATTCACCCATTTTGAGAATCAAGGCCTAATTGAATTGTTTATCTATTACCCCAATAACAGTTGAAGCAAACAGGTTATTCACCCCAATTTGAGAATCAATGCCGAATGAAATTGTTTATCTATAAAACAATGTAAACATCCCAATAACAGTTGAAGGAGACAGGTAATTCACCCCAATTTGAGACTCAAAGCCTAATGGAATTATTTATCTATTAAACAATGTGGACACTCCAATAACAGTTGAAGGAGATAGATTATTCACCCCAATTTGAGAATCAAGACAAAATAGAATTGCTTATCTATTAAACAAGATGGACACCCTAATAACAATAGAAATATACAAGTTATTAACACCAACTTTAGAATCAAGGACTGATGGAATTGTTATCTATTAAACAATGTGGACACTCCAACAACAGTACAACAAGGCAGGTTATTCACCCAAATTTGAGAATCAAGCCATAATAGAATTGTTCATCAATGAAACAAGGTGGACACCTAATAACAGTAGAATTAGACAGATTATTCACCTCAATTAGAGAATCAAGGCCTAATAGAATTGTTTATCCATTAAACAATGTGGACACCCATCCCATTAACAATAGACAGGTTATTGACCCCAATTTGAGAATCAAGGCCTAGTAGAATTGTTTATCTATGAACAAGGTGAACACCCCCAAAACAGTAGAATTAGACAGGTTATTTACCTCAATTCGAGAATCAAGGTCTAATTGAATTGTTTATCTAGTAGACAATGTGGACACCTTAATAACAGTAGAACAAGACAGGTTATTCACCCAAATGTGAGAATAAAGGCCTAATGGAATTGCTGATCTATTAACCACCTCAGCTCCCCTAGCTTAAACACCCTTAATGACCAGACCACTACACTACTTTCACCGTTATTGCTCGGTCATGCAACTTACCACCCAAATTAATTTACCTCCTTTTCTTCTCACTAATAGAGCTTCATTTCGTGGTATTTCATTGCTGCTGACATATTTCCTTTTTTTGTTATTAATCGAAATTTACCTAAATTTTTGCATAAAAATGACATTTTTCAGTTGTAATTTTTTTTTAAAATAAATACATTCTATAAATTTTTCTCTAATTATTGTTCTACATGTCTTGATAAAAAAATATTTGGGTGAAAAAAAATGGTTTGGGTAAAAGTTATAGCGTTTACAAAGTATGGTACAAAAATGTTAATTTCCACTTTTGAATCAGCTCTGACTTCTTAACACCTGTCATGTTTCCTGAGGTTCTACAATGCCAAGACAGTAGAAAACCCCCACAAATGACCCATTCGGAAAGTAGACACATAAGGTATTTGCTGATGGGCATAGTGAGTTGATAGAATTTTTTTTTTTTTGTCACAAGTTAGCGGAAAATGATGATTTTTTTAAATTTATTCTTTTCCTTACAAAGTCTCATATTGCACTAATTGTGACAAAAAATTTAAACTTCCATGAACTCACTATGCCCATCACGAAATACCTTGGGGTGACTTCTTTCCAAAATGGGGTCACTTGTGGGGTAGTTATACTGCCCTGACATTTTAGGGGCCCTAATGCGTGAGAAGTAGTTTGAAATCAAAATGTAAAAAAATGCCCTGTGAAATCCTAAAGGTGCTCTTTGGAATGTGGGCCCCTTTGCCCACCTAGGCTGCAAAAAAAGTGTCACACATGTGGTATTTCCGTACTCAGGAGAAGTTGGGCAATGTGTTTTGGGGTGTATTTTTACATATACCAATGCTGGGTAAGAGAAATATCTCTCTAAAAGACAACTTTTCCCATTTTTTTATACAAAGTTGTCATTTAACAGAGATATTTATCTCACCCAGCATGGGCATGTGTAAAAAGACACCCCAAAACACATTGCCCAACTTCTCCTGAGTACTGCGATACCACATGTGTGACACTTTTTTGCAGCCTAGGTGGGCAAAGGGGCCCACATTCTAAAGAGCACCTTTAGGATTTCACAGGGCATTTTTTTAAACATTTTGATTTCAAACTACTTCTCACGCATTAGGGCCCCTAAAATGCCAGGGCAGTATAACTACCCCACAAGTGACCCCATTTTGGAAAGATGACACCCCAAGGTATTTTGTGATGGGCATAGTGAGTTCATGGAAGTTTAAATTTTTTGTCACAATTAGTGCAATATGAGACTTTGTAAGGAAAAGAATAAATTTAAAAAAATCATCATTTTCCGCTAACTTGTGACAAAAAAAAAAAAATTCTATCAACTCACTATGCCCATCAGCAAATACCTTAGGGTGTCTACTTTCCGAAATGGGTCATTTGTGGGGGTTTTCTACTGTCTTGGCATTGTAGACCTCAGGAAACATGACAGGTTGTAAGAAAGTCAGAGCTGATTCAAAAAGTGGAAATTAACATTTTTGTACCATACTTTGTAAACGCTATAACTTTTACCCAAACCATTTTTTTTTTCACCCAAATATTTTTTTTATCAAAGACATGTAGAACAATAAATTTAGAGAAAATTTATATAGAAATGTATTTATTTTTAAAAAAAAATTACAACTGAAAAATGTCATTTTATTGCAAAAATTTAGGTAAATTTCGATTAATAACAAAAAAAGGAAATATGTCAGCAGCAATGAAATACCACGAAATGAAAGCTCTATTAGTGAGAAGAAAAGGAGGTAAAATTAATTTGGGTGGTAAGTTGCATGACCGAGCAATAAACGGTGAAAGTAGTGTAGTGGTCTGGTCATTAAGGGTGTTTAAGCTAGGGGAGCTGAGGTGGTTAATAGATCAGCAATTCCATTAGGCCTTTATTCTCACATTTGGGTGAATAACCTGTCTTGTTCTACTGTTATTAAGGTGTCCACATTGTCTACTAGATAAACAATTCAATTAGACCTTGATTCTCGAATTGAGGTAAATAACCTGTCTAATTCTACTGTTATTGGGGTGTTCACCTTGTTTCATAGATAAACAATTCTACTAGGCCTTGATTCTCAAATTGGGGTCAATAACCTGTCTATTGTTAATGGGATGGGGTGTCCACATTGTTTAATGGATAAACAATTCTATTAGGCCTTGATTCTCTAATTGAGGTGAATAATCTGTCTAATTCTACTGTTATTAGGGTGTCCACCTTGTTTCATTGATGAACAATTCTATTATGGCTTGATTCTCAAATTTGGGTGAATAACCTGCCTTGTTGTACTGTTGTTGGAGTGTCCACATTGTTTAATAGATAAACAATTCCATCAGTCCTTGATTCTAAAGTTGGTGTTAATAACTTGTATATTTCTATTGTTATTAGGGTGTCCATCTTGTTTAATAGATAAGCAATTCTATTTTGTCTTGATTCTCAAATTGGGGTGAATAATCTATCTCCTTCAACTGTTATTGGAGTGTCCACATTGTTTAATAGATAAATAATTCCATTAGGCTTTGAGTCTCAAATTGGGGTGAATTACCTGTCTCCTTCAACTGTTATTGGGATGTTTACATTGTTTTATAGATAAACAATTTCATTCGGCATTGATTCTCAAATTGGGGTGAATAACCTGTTTGCTTCAACTGTTATTGGGGTAATAGATAAACAATTCAATTAGGCCTTGATTCTCAAAATGGGGTGAATAACGTGTCTCATTCTACTGTTATTGGGGTCCCCACAGTGTTTAATAGATAAAGAATTCGATTAGACTTTGATTCTAGAATTGGGGTGAATAACCTGTCTCCTTCAACTGTTATTGAGGTGTCCACATTGTTTAATAGATAAACAATTTCATGGGGCCTTGATTCTCAAATTAGGGTGAATAACCTATCTCCTTCCACTGTTATTGAGGTAATAGATAAACAATTTCATTATGCCTTGATTCTCAAAATGGGGTGAAAAAACGAATTCTACAGTTTTTGGGGCCCCAACAGACAGTTGCCAGGGTCCTCCAAAGAAGCAAGCAGTGGCAAAAATAGCTGTAGCTGGCAGAAGTAGCAGCAGAAAAAAGGGGGTGATTGTAGCAGCCAGAGCTGGCACTGTCATCCAGTGGTCATGTTTTGAAAACCTAATCCCGCTGTCCTTGAATGGTTGGCTTGGTTTTCAACACAGCCAGGAGTCGGTGGTTTCCTCTGACACCACATTTAGTTGGCCTGGCTCAGAAACAAGCTCTCTGGCCTCACCTGTCCTCAACCTGCCTCTTTCCTTTGCTGCTCCTTCTGCCAGGAAAGTAATGTATGCCGCCAGTTCTGCTCCACTACTGGCCAGCCCAGATTTGGAAGAGAGGTCCGCTGCTTCCTCTTGTAGGCATGCAAATAGCAACAATGTCGTGTGAGAGCAGGTGTTGCTAGTGGTCAGGGACACAGCCATGAGACTGGTGAGGGTATCATTAGGGACGAGTAGACAGTAGTGGATGATGATGTAGCAGATCACACGTGGGAGCTAAGTGATAAGTGGGCTTCATAATCATCAGGGATGAGGGTGGCAGCATGCCTGTGATACAGTGGCAGGGTGGCAGCGTGCAGCTGACCCAGTGGGGTGCAAGCAAGGCCGTGATCCATCAGGGTGGCAGCAGGGTGAGATTTGGAGCCAAACTTGCCCGAGGTAGACCATCTGCTACTTAGGAACCTACCTGCCCAGAAACAACTAGCAGTGCAAGACTTCATAGAAGCAGCGGCAGGAAGTCAGCACGGAGTGGTTGGGATAAAATGCCATACATAAGCATAGCCGTATGTATAATCTGTGGGCAGAAGGTGATGCACGACTAGGGTGCTAATGTTGGCACCACAGCCCTGCATCAACACATGGAGCATCACCATAAAGTGGCCTGGGACAACCATGATGCTAATGCAGTGGTAAAGACAGATGGATCTCCCAGCGGTCCGCACCACTTCTCCAGTAGTCAAGGCTCCAGCACCTCAGTAGAAGGGAGCTGTGTTATCTTCCCATCGTCTACTGGACCTGATTCTCCTCCTCCTTCTCCTTGTCACGTGTTTCACCAGCAATCGATCAAGGGGATTGCGAAGAAACAACAGTATGTGTGCACTCGTCCAACATCGCAGAAACTGAATGTGCTCCTGGCCAAGTTGCTGGTACTACACTCCCTCCCTTTCCATGTGGTTCACTCTGCACATTTCAGGGAACTGATGGCTGGTTCTGAGCCAAAGTGGAGAATCACAAGCAGTCACTAGTTCTCTAAAAAAGCTGTACAAGCCCTGCATACATACGTACAGCAGAAGGGGGGCCAGTCCTTGAGCCTGTCGGTGTCTGATACAGTTCATGGCAGTGCCGAAGGGTGGAGCTGTAACTATGGGTAAATGTGTATCCTGTCAAAAAAAGGCTGGGTACTCGCTATATCTGGAGTAGGTGGTACTTTATTAATAACACCGTAAAATCTTAAGACAATAAATACATGCGTGAGGATGAGTCTGGCCAGACTAAAAAGTGATAAATAATAAATTATATAAATAAATATTAAATAATACAATATACAATACAATTATGAATTTAAAATAGTGTAGGTTCTCCAGTGAAACCCGATCTATGAGGATGAATAATAATGCTGTATACAGTGGGATGCGAAAGTTTGGGCAACCTTGTTAATCGTCATGATTTTCCTGTATAAATCGTTGGTCGTTACGATAAAAAATGTCAGTTAAATATATCATATAGGAGACACACACAGTGATATTTGAGAAGTGAAATGAAGTTTATTGGATTTACAGAAAGTGTGCTATAATTGTTTAAACAAAATTAGGCAGGTGCATAAATTTGGGCACTGTTGTCATTTTATTGATTCCAAAACCTTTAGAACTAATTATTGGAACTTAAATTGGCTTGGTAAGCTCAGTGACCCCTGACCTACATACACAGGTGACTCCAATTATGAGAAAGAGTATTTAAGGGGGTCAATTGTAAGTTTCCCTCCTCTTTTAATTTTCTCTGAAGAGTAGCAACATGGGGGGTCTCAAAACAACTCTCAAATGACCTGAAGACAAGATTGTTCACCATCATGGTTTAGGGGAAGGATACAGAAAGCTGTCTCAAGATTTCAGCTGTCTGTTTCCACAGTTAGGAACATATTGAGGAAATGGAAGACCACAGGCTCAGTTCAAGTTAAGGCTCGAAGTGGCAGACCAAGAAAAATCTCGGATAGACAGAAGCGACGAATGGTGAGAACAGTCACAGTCAACCCACAGACCAGCACCAAAGACCTACAACATCATCTTGCTGCAGATGGAGTCACTGTGCATCGTTCAACCATTCAGCGCTCTTTACACAAGGAGATGCTGTATGCGAGAGTGATGCAGAGGAAGCCTTTTCTCCACCCACAGCACAAAAAGTGCCGCTTATGGTGGGCTAAAGCACATTTGGACAAGCCAGCTTCATTTTGGAATAAGGTGCTGTGGACTGATATAACTAAAATTGAGTTATTTGGCCTTAACAAGGGGCGTTATTCATGGAGGAAAAAGAACACAGCATTCCAAGAAAAACACCTGCTAACTACAGTAAAATATGGTGGTGGTTCCATCATGCTGTGGGGCTGTGTGGCCAGTGCAGGGACTGGGAATCTTGTCAAAGTTGAGGGACGCATGGATTCCACTCAGTATCAGCAGATTTTGGAGACCAATGTCCAGGAATCAGTGACAAAGCTGAAGCTGCGCCAGGGCTGGATCTTTCAACAAGACAACGACCCTAAACACTGCTCAAAATCCACTAAGGCATTTATGCAGAGGAACAAGTACAATGTTCTGGAATGGCCATCTCAGTCCCCAGACCTGAATATAATTGAAAATCTGTGGTGTGACCTAAAGAGAGCTGTCCATGCTCGGAAGCCATCAAACCTGAATGAACTAAAGATGTTTTGTAAAGAGGAATGGTCCAAAATACCTTCAACCAGAATCCAGACTCTCATTGGAACCTACAGGAAGCGTTTAGAGGCTGTAATTTCTGCAAAAGGAGGATCTACAAATATTGATTTCATTTATTTTTTGTGGTGCCCAAATTTATGCACCTGCCTAATTTTGTTTAAACAATTATAGCACACTTTCTGTAAATCCAATAAACTTCATTTCACTTCTCAAATATCACTGTGTGTGTCTACTATATGATATATTTAACTTACATTTTTCATCGTAACGACCAACGATTTATACAGGAAAATCATGACGATTAACAAGATTGCCCAAACTTTCACATCCCACTGTAATTGTCGATCCAATATTCACATATGCTTATATTTCACATAAGTATTTTTGTAGCATATAGTTTTCACGATAATGAATATTCGCAATTAATTTTGAGTATGTCTATGCAGTTTGTGAAATGTCCACCATCTAGTCAAAACTGTATCTTTCAGTTGTGGTGTTATATTATACTGTTCGATTCGAACTAAACAATCGATTAAGCCCCCATCACAATTACTTTGGTTTACCTCTATATAGTGTGTCTACTCACGAGCCAGGTCGATATGGGCGGAATCTGGTGGATGATCCACGGCGTCCCGCGTGGTAGCTGCACCAGATCCCTCACTGCTGCTTACTCACGTAAGTATCGATTTCACCAGAGGTTAGTAGTAAATCGGAAAAAATTGTAGTTTCTGCTGTGATATCGAGGGCGTCTCCATTGTGATGTTCTTTATCATCCGCTTTAGCGAATGTAGATGCATCTCACTGGCGCCAGTGACTTCTTTGCGTATTTCCGGTTCTCAAGATGACACAAGCTTTTAAAATCTGGTTACGATTTTTTTCTACCCAGAATGTTCGTAGCTGTGAATAACGGTGGTCTTTATGTTAAGCAGGAGGATCCAAAAAGCAAACACGTTTCGGGGCTCTAAGTGGCCCCTTCCTCAGTAGTTAAACTCTCCTCCATAATCCATATCCTTATATAGGGAATTTGTGACATACAAAACATGTGATGGATCTAGCTCACATCAAACAGTGTGATGGATTTTCAAGAAAAGAATTCTTGAACATATTGGTGACATTCGGAATAGACGGGACATTCCCATTTCTAGACATGTATGGGCAAGTCATGCTGGGAAAATCAAAATCATTAGCTTCTCTATGATAGAAGTGCTCAGACCTTCCATCAGGGGTGATGATATAGACAAAGTTTAAAAACAGAAAGAGTCCAGATGGATATTTGCTCTTAACACCGTTGCACCCTCTGGAGTAAATGAGAGCATTGAATTTGCATGCTTTTTATAAATAAACTACAGGCCTCCCTTATTTTACTAGTAAGGGATTCATTTATCTTTTCATATTGAGTATCGTAATGAAATGTTGTGAGAGTCTTAATCTTCCCTACATGTCCCCAATGTAATTTACCAAATCACCCCTATATAGATGTTGTATACATTATCAGTTGTTGGCTAGTTCATTTACACATCTATCAGTATTGTTCATTCGCCCTTTAACATCTCCTATACCTTAGAAATAAAGTTATTAAGGATTATTTCCCCCTCTTCCTTTGCCACAGTGACATACCACCTAGCTCCGTACAGATTTTTTAACCACGGGGATTGTGTAGGTCAGGTTGACCACATGACCTGCTGTCAAGTCAGGTGATCAACATCTGACATCACATGTAACCCGAAATGGAGTTTGTGGATATCTTATCTATTTAACCTGTCTATATCGGTGAATATCAAATATATTCTAAGACCCAGATAATCAAATCCCCATACCACCTTTGTCGCATGGCTTAGCCCCGCTTTAATACTATTGCTCGCTCTGCCGGCCGGCACAATCACATGACCAGCCGCAGAGTCAAGTGATAATCTGGTGACGTCAGACGTGACCCTGAAGTAAGGTATAAAGAGCGACAGCGCGGGGAGCTTCTTGCTGCTTTTCATATGCGGACACCTCAACCACCTCCTTTACTCCCTTTGGGATTCATAAGCATCCGACATGAGCCGACTCCCTCTAATTATGGGTAAGCAAGTATTAAATGTTTAATTAGGGTGCATTCTGCACCAAGTGATTCATGGCCATAACACGCTTGCATGGTTAGGGTTAAAGGTCAACTATCATTATCCATAATACACCAGCATGATTTAGACTGAACAAATAGGTCCAAGAGTATCGTGTCTGAATTTATCCGTAAATAGATTCAACTATTGGAGTGTATCTATAGGTGAAATATTATAAGTGGAGGAGAATTGTGGTATAGTATATAATGTTGGGCATATTTTTGGTCTTCACAAGATAGAGCACAAACTGAGTTATCATCTTAATACTGTTATCTGGCATATTATCTTTTTTGTTCAAGTGACAATCTTTAAGGTGACAGGTAACTTTGGTGTTTTAGTGTCCCCTGAGGAGCCTGAAATCAGCTAGGCGAAACGCGTAGGGACAATGAAGCAAATTTTTTTGGATTTAGTTTTCAATTTGTGTTCTATTTTTCTTTAGATCACTATTATTCCTTTATTGTACATTATTGGGTCGTTCTTGTCACCCCGCATGGAGCACTAAATCAGTTTTTTTATTTTTGGTAACTTATACTAGTCCAGGTCTATATTCAGGGTTAGTATTCCACACTGCTGGAATACATTCACGTGTCAGGGCTATCCTAGGGTTATTAGGAGGCACGAGACACGGGATCGCCCCTATCGGGGCGGCTATTTCATTCATAGGCAGGGCAGCAGAGATAGGGACATCAATAGGGACATTGCCCTACACCCTATGCTTATGGTATGTCTACTAAACCTTCCTACAACCATATGTCACCGGAATAGTTTTTTGCTATTTTTTTATTTTTATTTTCTCTTCATTGTATATCATGGGTGAATTGGTTTTATCATTCAAGAATTTAAGGTTATGTTTTACAATAGTGGTCTTTCTGTGAGCCCTAGAAGTATTTACCACTTTCGACTATAATTCCCCCGGACAGGGTTATGTCCCTCCTGTGATTTAGTGGTGTGATATACCAATTGCCCCCCCAAAAAAAATTGATTGAAGCAGGGGTGTTATATGCCAATTATGTACTTTCTATACAGTGCATTTGAGTAGTGCAGCAATTGTTAGCGGATTAGCTCCATTACCTCAACTACACAGTGACAAATGCCATTTGGACAAATAATTTCTACTGATGTGATATAGCAGTTGCTCCCCGAAAAAAATGATTGAAGCAGGGGTGTTATATACCAATTATATACTTTCTATATAGTACATTTGGGTAGTGCAGCATTTGTTTGCGGATTAGCTCCATTACCTCAGCTACACAGAGTGACAAACGCCATTGCAACAAATAATTTCTAATGGTCTGATATACCAGTTGCACCCCAATAAAAGGGATTGAAGCAGGGCTGTTATATACCAATGATATACTTTCTCTATAGTGCAGTTGGGTAGTGCAGCATTTGTTTGCTGTTTAGTTGTGTTACCTTAGCTACAGATAGTGACAAACGACATTGGAACAAATAATTTCTGCTGGTGTTATATACCAGTTGCCCCCCCCCCCCCCCCCCCCCCAAAAAAAAGTGATTGAAGCAGGGATTTTATATACCTTCTTCCACAAATACTGCTCTTCTATAGAGAGTTTCTCACAGGGTCATTTTGAAAATGACAGGCAGAGGAAGAGGCAGGACATTCCGCAGGCATGGTAGGGGTCGGCATGTGCACCAGGCCGGAGCCTAAGTGGGAAGTTGCAGAAGGTGCGTGCGATTACGTCAAAGGACGCACCAGACTTGGTTGAGTTGCTTACTCAGCCTTCCGCTTCTGCACCCTCCTCATCCTCTCTATCTACACCCTCTTAACTCTCTGCTGTGTGCACCCCCAAAGACACCACCATATACCCTCCGCTCGAGTCAGAGGAATAATTTTTCCATCCATTACAAGATCTAACCAATGCGCAGCCAGTCTTAGCATCGGATCAGGAAGACAAGGTATTAACGGTCGCCACCCAGCAGTCTGATGACAGCACCCAGATCAGCCCAAGGTGGGTGGTCCCCGCTGTTGCTGCCTACTCCGAGATCTCTAATGTCAGTGGTGGTGAAGGGGAAGATGATGACGTGTCTATGGACTTGTCCGCTGCTGACAATCGTGTTGCCATCTGCAGCCTGTTCTGTCAATGCAAAATTTGCGGTAAGCCCAACACTTAACTAGGGACTAGAGTTGAGCGGACACCTGGATGTTAGGGTTCGACTGGTTCGCCCAACTTCAGAAAAAAGTTTGAGTTCGGTGCCTGAACTTGACACCGAACCCGAACCCCATTGAAGTCAATGGGGACTTGAACTTTGGAGCACTAAAATGGCTCTAAAAAAGTCATGGAAAGGGCTAGAGGGCTGCAAAAGGCAGCAGAATGTGGTTAAGAGCATGACCAGTGCTCTACAAACAAATGTGGATAAGTAAATGACTTAGAATAACATAAAATACGTAAAAATATAAAATTATAATCTTGATCTAGGAGGAGGAGGTCCATATGAAGTAGGAGGTTGAGGAGGCGGTGGATGTGGCGGTGGATGTGGCGGTGTAGGTGGAAGCGGCGATGGAGGAGGAGGTAGCCAACACTGGTTTTATTTTTTATTTTTTATTTTTTTATTTTTTCGTTCAAATTTGGGTAGACCCCAAAACATTGGGAAATATAAAAAATAAAACAAAGAGAAAGTGCACTGGAGTATAACAATGGCTGGATGAGGCCAGTATACATGTCTATTCTGCACAAGGTACGGACAAGTCTTGTGGTATCCCTGCCTGGTTCATTTTAATGAACGTGAGCTTGTCCACATTGGCTGTGGACAGGTAGCTGCGCTTGTCTGTGTCTGTGATAACCCCCTCCTGCCGTCCTAAACAAACGTTCAGACAATACACTGTCTGCAGGGAAGGCCAGCACCTCCAAGGTGTAAAGGGCAAGCTCAGGCCATGTGCCCAATTTTGAGACCCAGAAGTTGAAGAGGGCAGACCAATCAGTCAGTACGTGTAGGCGTGTGCACACATACTGCTCAACCATGTCGCACGTGCCGATGACGGCCTAGATCCAATTGGATATCTTCCCTATCAACTTTCAATGTCCTTTTATGCGCCTACCATGGTGATCACGGGTAACGGGGAATCAGGGTTCCATGCCGGAAAGGGAGCCTGAGAAAGGGATACCACATCCAAGGGAGGTCAATGGATGAAATATGATCGAGCGGAAATGTGGGACAAATTATTGAAGCAGAAGCATCAGGGCTGGTGCTACCATAAGGCAGACCAAGCGGCTGCCTTAGGGCGCACCCTGGGGGAGGGCGGAAAAATGTGACATTGAGGGGGAGAAATGTGACATGGAGGGCTGATGTGACAAGGGGGTGATTTGACATGGAGGGGGAGAAATGTGACATGGGGGGCTTATGGCTTACATGGGGGCATGATGGCTTACATGGGGGCATGATGGCTTACATGGGGGCATGATGGCTTACATGGGGGCATGATGGATGGGGGCATGATGTCTGACATGGGAGGGGCTAATGGCTGACATAGGGTCTGATTAACATTGGGGGTCTGATTGGGGCTGTGAATTGAGGTCTAATTAACATTGGGGGTCTGATTGGGGATCTGATCTGAGGTCTGATTAACATTGGGGGTCTGATTGCTGGTCTGACCTGAGGTGTAATTGAAAATATTTTTTTTCTTATTATCCTCCTCTAAAACCTAGGTGTGTCTTAGAGGGCGAAAAATACGGTCCTCAAACCAGCGATTTTCTGAAGCAGAGAGAAGATACTAGGACCACACAGAGGAGAAGCCAGCTGCTGCAGACGGGACCAGGGCCAGGTGATCTGTGAGGGGAGGGGGGGGGGGCGCCAAAATGTAGCTTTGCTGGTGTTGGCAAAAATCCTTGCACCGGCCCTGAGAAGCATCAAAGTAAAAGAGGGGGCACACGGCAATTACCCACTCCCGACTCGGGGAGGGAGTGACGATAAATAACAATACAGGACTCTTAAGATGCCCTGTTATTGTAATGATTAATAAAAAATACAGGGAATGTCACTGGGGTATTTTAGATTTGGAAATGTTAGACAGGAGAGGCCTTGCTGCCGCTTTGTTGACTCTAGATAACTTCTGCCTGATTACACGTCCCCGTGACATCCTTCATCCAATTGGATATCTTCTCTATCAACTTTCAATGTTCTTTTATGCGCCTACCATGGTGATCACGAGTAACGGGGAATCATGGTTCCATGCCAGAGAGGGAGCCAGAGAAAGGGATACCACATCCAAGGGAGGTCAATGGCTGAAATGTGATTGAGCGGAAATGTGAGACAAGTTTTTAAAGCGGAAGGATCGAATAAAAGGAAGGGACGCACATCAATTAAAGACGAATTTTAGAAATTTAAGTCCCTGTCACCTATGAAGAGCAGGGGTTTTCATCAGCAAAAATGGGGTAATGTAACCCACCAATGGAACAGACGATTTTAAAAAATTTCGGTCCCTGTCAACTATGCAGAGCAGGGGTTTCTATACGGCAAAAATGGTAAAATGTCACCTGAGAATGTAACAGACGATTTTTTGAAATTTAGGTCCCTGTCACCTATGCAGAGCAGGGGTTTATTCACAGCAAAAATGGCAAAATGTCACCCAAGAATGTAACAGAAGCTTTTGCACCCTGCTACCTCTTTTGCTGTGCTGGTGCTTCTGTGCAACCACCGCATCTTCCTCCAAACTGCACACGTCACTCACATGACCTTGATTCCATGTGGGGTCTAGTACCTCATCATATTCCACATCATCTTCCACCCACTCTTTACCCCTGCCCTCCTTGTTGGTCTGCAGACTGCAGAAAGCCGCAGCAGTTGGCACCTGTGTTTCGTCATCATCAGAGACGTGCTGTGGTGGTCTTCCAATGTCCTCATCCTGAAACATAAGTGGTTGGGCATCAGTGCTCTCTTCCACTTCTGGGGCAGGGCTATGTGAATTGCCCTGGGAAACCCTGCTAGCAGAGTCATCAAAAAGCAGAAGAGACTGCTGCATGAGTTGGGGCTCAGACTGCTTGGCTGATTTGCAAGGGGGTGAGGTGAAAGACTGATGGACATCGGCTGCAGGTGCCAACTCTGATCTTTTAACAGGAGACTGGGTGAGAGACAATGTGAAGGAACTGGAGGCACTGTCAGCCACTAGGGATGAGCGAACTCGAACTGTATAGTTCGGGTTCGTACCGAATTTTGGGGTGTCCGTGACACGGACCCGAACCCGGACATTTTCGTAAAAGTCCGGGTTCGGGTTCGGTGTTCGTCGCTTTCTTCGCGCTTTTGTGACGCTTTCTTGGCGCTTTTTGAAAGGCTGCTAAGCAGCCAATCAACAAGCGTCATACTACTTGCCCCAAGAGGCCATCACAGCCATGCCTACTATTGGCATGGCTGTGATTGGCCAGAGCACCATGTGACCCAGCCTCTATTTAAGCTGGAGTCACATAGCGCCGCCCGTCACTCTGCTCTGATTAGCGTAGAGAGAGGTTGCGGCTGCGACAGTAGGGCGAGATTAGGCAGATTAACTCCTCCAAAGGACTTGATTAACTGATCGATCTGCAGCTGTGGATCATTGAGCTGCTGATCCTCAATTGCTCACTGTTTTTAGGCTGCCCAGACCGTTTGTCAGTCACATTTTTCTGGGGTGATCGGCGGCCATTTTGTGTCTTGTGGTGCGCCAGCACAAGCTGCGACCAAGTGCATTTAACCCTCAATGGTGTGGTTGTTTTTTGGCTAAAGCCTACATCAGGGTGAAGCTGTCACACCAAGTGCATTTAACCCTCAGTAGTGTGGTTGGTCAAGCTATCACACCAAGTGCATTTAACCAGCAATAGTCTGTTCATTTTTTGGCCATATACTAAATCAGGGGCAAGCTGCGCCCGTCACCAAGTGCATTTAACCCTCAGTAGTGTGGTTGGTCAAGCTGTGACACCAAGTGCATTTAACCAGCAATAGTCTGTTCATTTTTGGCCATATACTACATCAGGGGCAAGCTGCGCCCATCACCAAGTGCATTTAACCAGCAATAGTGTGGTTATTTTTTGGCCATATCCCAGTCTAATTCTGTCACTAAATCCATACCGGTCACCCAGCGCCTAAATACTAGGCCTCAAATTTATATCCCGCTAAATCTCTCGTTACCGCTGTCCTGTTGTGGCTGGGAAAGTTATTTAGTGTCCGTCAAAGCACATTTTTTGTTCTGGGTTGAAATACAATTCCCAATTTAGCAATTTAAAAATTTAGTGGTTTCTGCTGTATCAGAGCTATTTGAAATCTATCCCTAAAAGGGTATATAATATTCAAGGTGCACATAGGGTCATTCAGAATAACTTCACACACCCGCTACTGTGCATTTCCAAGTCTAATTCTGTCACTAAACCCATACCTGTCACCCAGCGCCTAAATACTAGGCCTCAAATTTATATCCAGCTAAATCTGTCCTTAGTGCTGTAGCTGGGCGAGTTATTTAGTGTCCGTTCAAGCACATTTCTTGTTCTGGGTTGAAATACAATTCCCAATTTAGCAATTTCATAATTTAGTGGTTTCTGCTATATCAGAGCTATTTGAAATCTATCCCTAAAAGGGTATATAATATTTAAGGTGCACATTGGGTCATTCAGAATAACTTCACACACACCCGCTACTGTGTATTTCCAAGTCTAATTCTGTCACTAAACCCATACCTGTCACCCAGCGCCTAAATACTAGGCCTCAAATTTATATCCTGCTAAATCTCTCGTTAGTGCTGTAGCTGGGCGAGTTATTTAGTGTCCGTTCAAGCACATTTCTTGTTCTGGGTTGAAATACAATTCCCAATTTAGCAATTTCATAATTTAGTGGTTTCTGCTATATCAGAGCTATTTGAAATCTATCCCTAAAAGGGTAGATCATATTGAAGGTGCACATAGGGACATTCAGAATAACTTCACACACCCGCTACTGTGCATTTCCAAGTCTAATTCTGTCACTAAACCCATACCTGTCACCCAGCGCCTAAATACTAGGCCTCAAATTTATATCCAGCTAAATCTGTCCTTAGTGCTGTAGCTGGGCGAGTTATTTAGTGTCCGTTCAAGCACATTTCTTGTTCTGGGTTGAAATACAATTCCCAATTTAGCAATTTCATAATTTAGTGGTTTCTGCTATATCAGAGCTATTTGAAATCTATCCCTAAAAGGGTATATAATATTCAAGGTGCACATTGGGTCATTCAGAATAACTTCACACACACCCGCTACTGTGTATTTCCAAGTCTAATTCTGTCACTAAACCCATACCTGTCACCCAGCGCCTAAATACTAGGCCTCAAATTTATATCCTGCTAAATCTCTCGTTAGTGCTGTAGCTGGGCGAGTTATTTAGTGTCCGTTCAAGCACATTTCTTGTTCTGGGTTGAAATACAATTCCCAATTTAGCAATTTCATAATTTAGTGGTTTCTGCTATATCAGAGCTATTTGAAATCTATCCCTAAAAGGGTATATAATATTCAAGGTGCACATTGGGTCATTCAGAATAACTTCACACACACCCGCTACTGTGTATTTCCAAGTCTAATTCTGTCACTAAACCCATACCTGTCACCCAGCGCCTAAATACTAGGCCTCAAATTTATATCCTGCTAAATCTCTCGTTAGTGCTGTAGCTGGGCGAGTTATTTAGTGTCCGTTCAAGCACATTTCTTGTTCTGGGTTGAAATACAATTCCCAATTTAGCAATTTCATAATTTAGTGGTTTCTGCTATATCAGAGCTATTTGAAATCTATCCCTAAAAGGGTATATAATATTCAAGGTGCACATTGGGTCATTCAGAATAACTTCACACACACACGCTTCTGTGCATTTCCAAGTCTAATTCTGTCACTAAATCCATACCGGTCACCCAGCGCCTAAATACTAGGCCTCAAATTTATATCCCGCTGAATTTGAATACAATACATTGGGCCAAATAATATATTTGTTGTTGTGGTGAACCATAACAATGAGAAAAACATCTAGTAAGGGACGCGGACGTGGACATGGTCGTGGTGGTGTTAGTGGACCCTCTGGTGCTGGGAGAGGACGTGGCCGTTCTGCCACATCCACACGTCCTAGTGTACCAACTACCTCAGGTCCCAGTAGCCGCCAGAATTTACAGCGATATATGGTGGGGCCCAATGCCGTTCTAAGGATGGTAAGGCCTGAGCAGGTACAGGCATTAGTCAATTGGGTGGCCGACAGTGGATCCAGCACGTTCACATTATCTCCCACCCAGTCTTCTGCAGAAAGCGCACAGATGGCGCCTGAAAACCAACCCCATCAGTCTGTCACATCACCCCCATGCATACCAGGGAAACTGTCTCAGCCTCAAGTTATGCAGCAGTCTCTTATGCTGTTTGAAGACTCCGCTGGCAGGGTTTCCCAAGGGCATCCACCTAGCCCTTCCCCAGCGGTGAAAGACATAGAATGCACTGACGCACAACCACTTATGTTTCCTGATGATGAGGACATGGGAATACCACCTCAGCATGTCTCTGATGATGACGAAACACAGGTGCCAACTGCTGCGTCTTTCTGCAGTGTGCAGACTGAACAGGAGGTCAGGGATCAAGACTGGGTGGAAGACGATGCAGGGGACGATGAGGTCCTAGACCCCACATGGAATGAAGGTCGTGCCACTGACTTTCACAGTTCGGAGGAAGAGGCAGTGGTGAGACCGAGCCAACAGCGTAGCAAAAGAGGGAGCAGTGGGCAAAAGCAGAACACCCGCCGCCAAGAGACTCCGCCTGCTACTGACCGCCGCCATCTGGGACCGAGCACCCCAAAGGCAGCTTCAAGGAGTTCCCTGGCATGGCACTTCTTCAAACAATGTGCTGACGACAAGACCCGAGTGGTTTGCACGCTGTGCCATCAGAGCCTGAAGCGAGGCATTAACGTTCTGAACCTGAGCACAACCTGCATGACCAGGCACCTGCATGCAAAGCATGAACTGCAGTGGAGTAAACACCTTAAAACCAAGGAAGTCACTCAGGCTCCCCCTGCTACCTCTTCTGCTGCTGCCGCCTCGGCCTATTCTGCTGCTGCCGCCTCGGCCTCCGCCTCTGGAGGAACGTTGGCACCTGCCGCCCAGCAAACAGGGGATGTACCACCAACACCACCACCACCACCTCCGTCACCAAGCGTCTCAACCATGTCACACGCCAGCGTTCAGCTCTCCATCTCACAAACATTTGATAGAAAGCGTAAATTCCCACCTAGCCACCCTCGATCCCTGGCCCTGAATGCCAGCATTTCTAAACTACTGGCCTATGAAATGCTGTCATTTAGGCTGGTGGACACAGACAGCTTCAAACAGCTCATGTCGCTTGCTGTCCCACAGTATGTTGTTCCCAGCCGGCACTACTTCTCCAAGAGAGCCGTGCCTTCCCTGCACAACCAAGTATCCCATAAAATCAAGTGTGCACTGCGCAACGCCATCTGTAGCAAGGTCCACCTAACCACAGATACGTGGACCAGTAAGCACGGCCAGGGACGCTATATCTCCCTAACTGCACACTGGGTAAATGTAGTGGCAGCTGGGCCCCAGGCGGAGAGCTGTTTGGCGCACGTCCTTCCGCCGCCAAGGATCGCAGGGCAACATTCTTTGCCTCCTGTTGCCACCTCCTCCTTCTCGGCTTCCTCCTCCTCTTCTTCCACCTGCTCATCCAGTCAGCCACACACCTTCACCACCAACTTCAGCACAGCCCGGGGTAAACGTCAGCAGGCCATTCTGAAACTCATATGTTTGGGGGACAGGCCCCACACCGCACAGGAGTTGTGGCGGGGTATTGAACAACAGACCGACGAGTGGTTGCTGCCGGTGAGCCTCAAGCCCGGCCTGGTGGTGTGTGATAATGGGCGAAATCTCGTTGCAGCTCTGGGACTAGCCAATTTGACGCACATCCCTTGCTTGGCGCATGTGCTGAATTTGGTGGTGCAGAAGTTCATTCACAACTACCCCGACATGTCAGAGCTGCTGCATAAAGTGCGGGCCGTCTGTTCGCGCTTCCGGCGTTCACATCCTGCTGCTGCTCGCCTGTCTGCGCTACAGCGTAACTTCGGCCTTCCCGCTCACCGCCTCATATGCGACGTGCCCACCAGGTGGAACTCCACCTTGCACATGCTGGACAGACTGTGCGAGCAGCAGCAGGCCATAGTGGAGTTTCAGCTGCAGCACGCACGGGTCAGTCGCACTACAGAACAGCACCACTTCACCACCAATGACTGGGCCTCCATGCGAGACCTGTGTGCCCTGTTGCGCTGTTTCGAGTACTCCACCAACATGGCCAGTGGCGATGACACCGTTATCAGCGTTACAATACCACTTCTATGTCTCCTTGAGAAAACACTTAGGGCGATGATGGAAGAGGAGGTGGCCCAGGAGGAGGAGGAGGAGGAAGAGGGGTCATTTTTAGCACTTTCAGGCCAGTCTCTTCGAAGTGACTCAGAGGGAGGTTTTTGGCAACAGCAGAGGCCAGGTACAAATGTGGCCAGCCAGGGCCCACTACTGGAGGACGAGGAGGACGAGGATGAGGAGGAGGTGGAGGAGGATGAGGATGAAGCATGGTCACAGCGGGGTGGCACCCAACGCAGCTCGGGTCCATCACTGGTGCGTGGCTGGGGGGAAAGGCAGGACGATGACGATACGCCTCCCACAGAGGACAGCTTGTCCTTACCCCTGGGCAGCCTGGCACACATGAGCGACTACATGCTGCAGTGCCTGCGCAACGACAGCAGAGTTGCCCACATTTTAACCTGTGCGGACTACTGGGTTGCCACCCTGCTGGATCCACGCTACAAAGACAATGTGCCCACCTTACTTCCTGCACTGGAGCGTGATAGGAAGATGCGCGAGTACAAGCGCACGTTGGTAGACGCGCTACTGAGAGCATTCCCAAATGTCACAGGGGAACAAGTGGAAGCCCAAGGCCAAGGCAGAGGAGGAGCAAGAGGTCGCCAAGGCAGCTGTGTCACGGCCAGCTCCTCTGAGGGCAGGGTTAGCATGGCAGAGATGTGGAAAACTTTTGTCAACACGCCACAGCTAACTGCACCACCACCTGATACGCAACGTGTTAGCAGGAGGCAACATTTCACTAACATGGTGGAACAGTACGTGTGCACACCCCTCCACGTACTGACTGATGGTTCGGCCCCATTCAACTTCTGGGTCTCTAAATTGTCCACGTGGCCAGAGCTAGCCTTTTATGCCTTGGAGGTGCTGGCCTGCCCGGCAGCCAGCGTTTTGTCTGAACGTGTATTCAGCACGGCAGGGGGCGTCATTACAGACAAACGCAGCCGCCTGTCTACAGCCAATGTGGACAAGCTGACGTTCATAAAAATGAACCAGGCATGGATCCCACAGGACCTGTCCGTCCCTTGTCCAGATTAGACATTAACTACCTCCCCATAACCATATATTATTGGACTCCAGGGCACTTCCTCATTCAATCCTATTTTTATTTTCATTTTACCATTATATTGCGAGGCTACCCAAAGTTGAATGAACCTCTCCTCTGCCTGTGTGCTAGGCCTAAATATATGCCAATGGACTGTTGCAGTGGTGGGTGACGTGAAGCCTCATTCTCTGCTATGACATGCAGACTGATTCTCTGCTGTCATGAAGCCAGATTGTCTGTTACGGGACCTCTCTGCTCTGCCTGTGTGCTAGGCCTAAATATATGCCAATGGACTGTTGCAGTGGTGGGTGACGTGAAGCCTCATTCTCTGCTATGACATGCAGACTGATTCTCTGCTGACATGAAGCCAGATTGTCTGTTACGGGACCTCTCTCCTCTGCCTGTGTGCTAGGCCTAAATATATGCCAATGGACTGTTGCAGTGGTGGCTGACGTGAAGCCTCATTCTCTGCTATGACATGCAGACTAATTCTCTGCTGACATGAAGCCAGATTGTCTGTTACGGGACCTCTCTCCTCTGCCTGGGTGCTGGGCCTAAATTTATGACAATGGACTGTTGCAGTGGTGGCTGACGTGAAGCCTGATTCTCTGCTATGACATGCAGACTGATTCTCTGCTGACATGAAGCCAGATCCTCTGTTACGGGACCTCTCTCCTCTGCCTGTGTGTGTGCTGGGCCTAAATATATGCCAATGGACTGTTGCAGTGGTGGCTGACGTGAAGCCTCATTCTCTGCTATGACATGCAGACTGATTCTCTGCTGACATGAAGCCAGATTCTCTGTTACGGGACCTCTCTCCTCTGCCTGTGTGTGTGCTGGGCCTAAATATATGCCAATGGACTGTTGCAGTGGTGGCTGACGTGAAGCCTCATTCTCTGCTATGACATGCAGACTAATTCTCTGCTGACATGAAGACAGATTCTCTGTTACGGGACCTCCCTCCTCTGCCTGGGTGCTGGGCCTAAATATATGCCAATGGACTGTTGCAGTGGTGGCTGACGTGAAGCCTCATTCTCTGCTATGACATGCAGACTAATTCTCTGCTGACATGAAGCCAGATTGTCTGTTACGGGACCTCTCTCCTCTGCCTGTGTGCTAGGCCTAAATATATGCCAATGGACTGTTGCAGTGGTGGCTGACGTGAAGCCTCATTCTCTGCTATGACATGCAGACTGATTCTCTGCTGACATGAAGCCAGATCGTCTGTTACGGGACCTCTCTGCTCTGCCTGTGTGCTAGGCCTAAATATATGCCAATGGACTGTTGCAGTGGTGGGTGACGTGAAGCCTCATTCTCTGCTATGACATGCAGACTGATTCTCTGCTGTCATGAAGCCAGATTGTCTGTTACGGGACCTCTCTGCTCTGCCTGTGTGCTAGGCCTAAATATATGCCAATGGACTGTTGCAGTGGTGGGTGACGTGAAGCCTCATTCTCTGCTATGACATGCAGACTGATTCTCTGCTGACATGAAGCCAGATTCTCTGTTACGGGACCTCTCTCCTCTGCCTGTGTGTGTGCTGGGCCTAAATATATGCCAATGGACTGTTGCAGTGGTGGCTGACGTGAAGCCTCATTCTCTGCTATGACATGCAGACTGATTCTCTGCTGACATGAAGCCAGATTCTCTGTTACGGGACCTCTCTCCTCTGCCTGTGTGTGTGCTGGGCCTAAATATATGCCAATGGACTGTTGCAGTGGTGGGTGACGTGAAGCCTCATTCTCTGCTATGACATGCAGACTAATTCTCTGCTGACATGAAGACAGATTCTCTGTTACGGGACCTCCCTCCTCTGCCTGGGTGCTGGGCCTAAATATATGCCAATGGACTGTTGCAGTGGTGGCTGACGTGAAGCCTCATTCTCTGCTATGACATGCAGACTAATTCTCTGCTGACATGAAGACAGATTCTCTGTTACGGGACCTCTCTCCTCTGCCTGGGTGCCGGGGCCTAAATATCTGAGAATGGACTGTTCCAGTGGTGGTTTCAAAGGAAAGGACCGGCACTTCGCTGATGTAGATCACAATGTAGATTTATTCAGTCACATATTCAAAATGGCATAGTGACGCGTTTCAGCACAGATGTGCTTTCATCAGACTGCATAAAACATCTTACACTCCAGCTATTTATACATAAATGAAACACAAAGGAACTGACATCATCAAAGAAGCTCCGCCTCCCTCATTAAATAAAATTCGCATATCAAATAATCGCAATGAAAAATTCGCATTGAAAAATTCGCAATTGAAAATTCGCAACTGAAAATTCGCAATTGAAAATTGAAAATTCGCAATTGAAAATTCGCAACTAAAAATTCGCAACTGAAAATTCGCAATTGAAAATTCGCAAAAAACATATCCACTCTATACTGGCGAAGATTTTCAGTCACATAGTCCATTCTTGCAGTGATTAATCACGCTGAAGAAAAAAAGAAATATATTTATCAGATTGCATAAGGCCGAATGCCTTATAGGAAGCAGGACACATTGTACTCACGATTGAGGCCCCTGGGCTCCATTGTCTGAAGACGATGGATCCAGTAAGCCTCCCTTTTCAATAACAATTTATTTCTGTCACCCCCTCGACGGGGTAATGATACACCTTCAATAATCTGATACCTCAACTGCGAGATGTTGTGTTTTTTATCATAAAAATGAAGGGGTATTGGGAGTAATAAATTCTGTTTACGGATAGTAGATTTGTGTTTACTTAGTCTGTCCTTCATTCTCATTGAGGTTTCCCCCACATATAGTAATCCACATGGACATTTAAGAATGTAAACCACAAATCTACTATCACAAGTGAACGTGCCCCTTATTGGAATATTTTCACCTGAGTGAGGGTGGGAGAAACATGAACCCTTTATAACGCTGGAACAATTGACACAGTTTAAACAAGGAAAAGTGCCCCGTCTAGGTGTAGATAAAGTACTCTGTCCTCTTTCTATTTTATTACTTCCCACATCCGCCCGGACTATTTTATCCCTAATATTTTCTGCCCGTTTATAGCATATCATGGGTGGCCTCTGGAACTCTCCTATCCGTGGATAGGACTTAGATAATATGTGCCAATGTTGATTAACAATAGTCCTAAGGCGCTGGGACCAGGGATGGTATTTAATCACTAAGGGGATCCTTGTTTCTTTCTTAGTTCTATCTGGTGGTGTAATCTCAGCTTTATTACGCTGTATTTTCAATAGATCAGGGGGGTAGCCTCGCTCTCTAAATTTATTGGTCATATCGTCTAATCTTGTTTGACACATATCCCTATCACTAACGATCCGTCTAACCCTCTGGTATTGCCGCCCTGCTTCTTACTAGAATTGTTCCAGTGGTGGGTGACGGGAAGCCAGATTCTCTGCTATGGAACCTCTCTCCAATTGATTTTGGTTAATTTTTATTTATTTAATTTTTATTTTAATTCATTTCCCTATCCACATTTGTTTGCAGGGGATTTACCTACATGTTGCTGCCTTTTGCAGCCCTCTAGCTCTTTCCTGGGCTGTTTTACAGCCTTTTTAGTGCCGAAAAGTTCGGGTCCCCATTGACTTCAATGGGGTTCGGGTTCGGGACGAAGTTCGGATCGGGTTCGGATCCCGAACCCGAACATTTCCGGGATGTTCGGCCGAACTTCTCGAACCCGAACATCCAGGTGTTCGCTCAACTCTATCAGCCACCCAATCTACTATCGCCTGTACTTGTTCTGGCCTCACCATTCATAGAGCCGCATTAGGCCCGACCAAATAACGCTGAAGGTTCTGTCGCCTACTCACACCTGAGGAAGGTGTTTCACTTGTGTGTGTAGCTGGCACAGATCGACCACGTCCTCTCCCTGCAACAGGAGCTCCACCAACACCAGCAGCACCACCAGGGCCGTCTTTAATATTGATTGGACCCTGGGCAAGAATTTACTTGGGCCCCCTGGATAACGCCCCCCCCCCCCCCCGCACTTTGCTGTACTTGCTCTAGAGCAGCACTTACCTGTCACATCCAGGGCCTCCAGGTGACGTCTCCTCTCTGTCATCATCTTCTCTGTAGATCTTCTCCACTCGGTCTGGACAACTTCTCTCAGCCGCCTTGTCTCTGCAGAGTGTGACACACAGACATCTTAGCTTCCTCACATTCTATCATTATCCCCCAACTGGAGTCCTCAGAGTGTTACCCTGCTGCTTGCTGTGCCCCCCCCCCCCCCCCCCCAGGGGTGTAGCTATAGAGGGTGCAGAGGTAGCAGTCGCTACCGGGCCCAGGAGCATGAAGGGGCCCAAAGACACTTGTGCCGCATAAGAAGACACACAAAGCACTGAGGGAAGGGGGGCCCAAGATGAACTCTTGCACCGGAGCCCATGAGCCTTTAGTTACGCCCCGACCCCCCCCCCCCCAATACCCCCAAATACTATCCTGAAGAAACATTACTGCCTCCCATAGTAATAGTGCTCCTCATAGTCCCACCAATAGTAATTCCCTTCTAGAATGCCCTCATTAGTAACACTGCCCCAACCGTGATAATGCTCCTCAACAATGCCCCCCATTATTAGAAGAGCCCTCCCATATTAATAATACCCTCACAGAGTCCCTAGTAGAAATAAGGCCCCCTATTGTTCCCCTCAGTAGTAATAAGGCCCCCATAGTGCGCTTAGTAGAAATAAGGCGGATCTATAAGACCCTCCTATAGAGCCCCCAGTAGTAATAAGATGCCTATAATGTCCCCTGGATCTGCAGTGCCCCCTGCAGTTATAATCCTCCCTCCACCATACAGTCCCATGTAAATAACATCACCTCCTCCCCAGCCACCTCTATCGCACAATCCCATGTAAACATCACCCCCTAAGGCTACTTTCACACTTGCGTTCGTGCGGATCTGTCCTGTACTTGTACAGGACAGATCCGCACCAATAATACAAACGAATGCATCCGTTCAGGACCGATTCCATTTGTATTAAATTTGAATTTCTAAGTCCCAATACGGATCCGTCCTGACTTACATTGAAAGTCAATGGGGGGACGGATCCGTTTACAATTGCACCATTTTGTGTCAATGCAAAGGGATCCGTCCCCATTTCCTTACATTGTAAGTCAGGACGGATCCGTTTGGCTCTGCAAGGCCATGCGGACACAAAAACGCTGCGTGCAGCATTTTGGGGTCCGTCTCCAAAACGGAACGGGGGGCTGTACGGAGCCGAACGAATGCATTCTGAATGGATCCGCATCCATTCAGAATGCATTGGGGTTAAACTGATGCATTTGGGGCTGCTTGTGAGAGACCTGAAACTGATCTCACAAGCGGATCCCCAAACGCAAGTGTGAACGTAGCCTAAACCCATGTACATCAACATTATTCCCCCCCACCATCCACTTTCAACATACAGTCCCATGTCAATAACATCCCTCCCTTCAGCCCTAACATACATCCCAGTTAAATAACTACAACTCCCAGTATTGCTCTGCCTCTCCCTTCACTTACCTCTCCAGTCCTGCATTAGGCTCCTCCTCTTCACTCTGGTCCAATCCTGCACTGGTCACATGATGGTGACATCATCCAGGTCATCCTATCACAGCCTGTTTTGCTGATCACATGACCTGTGATTAGTGATGGGAAGTTCGGATCTTTCAAATGAATCGGTTCATTTGAATCAGCTCATTTAAATGAACCGATTCATGAATCGGATCTTCGGTTCATTTCATGAGCCGGCAGAGGCAAGTGAACTGAAGATCAATGCGCATGTTCAGCTCATCGAATCTTCGGTTCACTTGCTGAGTCGGCTCTCAAGTGAACCGAAGGTCAGGAGGGACTGGCTCCTGGCAAACACAGCTCTGCTGCAGAGTTTTAGTTAAAAGAATTGTCACCGAGTCCCTACCAGACTTCCTGCTCTGCTACAGCATGTAGCAGAGCTGTGTGTGTACAGGGTGCATGTAGCAGTGTAGCATGTGCTACACGGCTGCATGCACCCTGTACACATACAGCTCTGCTACATGCTAGATTAATGCCCCCCTTCCCCCCGGACGGACTTACAAGGAGCCGCAGAGCAGGGAGCCTGGCAGGGACTCGGTGACTCACGGTTCTTTTAACTCAAAAGAATCGAATGAGTCTCTGACTCATTCGATTCTTTTAACTAATAGACTCAGCCGACTCTCCGAGTCCCTGCGACTCCCCCTGTGCTGGGAGTCAGTGCTGCGGCCTCTGATTGGTTGGAGGGCGGGGAGGGGCGGGGCTAGCGTCCACTGGCTGCCTCTGATTGGTTGGAGGGCGGGGCTATTACACTGGCTGCTGCTGCCTCTATGCTGATCTGACTGAGCCGTTTCATTCGGATCGGCTCAGTCAGAGGAACCGACTCTTCCGGATCAGTGAACTGAATCGGTTCAAAAGAACGATTCGTTCATGATCCGGACATCACTACCTGTGATGTCACCACAGGTCCTTCGCCTCTTCCCAGTGTATTAGATTCAATTGTATTGCCGTTCTGTGTACGGCAATACAGTTGTATCTAGCAGGCAGGCAGGACATTTGGGGCCTGGGACAAAACATCCGGGGCCCAGGCCCCGAATGTTTTAACCTAGCAATGCCCACTAGTGAATGGGAGTCAGGAAACGGAGCTCCCATGGGCCCCCAGGAGCAACTGGGCCCGGGGCAGCTGCCCCTTTTGCCCTGCGGCAAAGACGGCCCTGAGCACCACAATCGGGGCCATGTCCCTTATTTGACGCTCTCCTCATTCTTTGCGTTCACCAACCAAACTAACAGATGGTTTATGTCAGGCGACCATGTAACCACCAATGGTCATCAATTAAGTTCACTGACAGTAAGGCAGTGCCGTTCTCATAAAGAGGAAAAATTTCTTTAGGTTACACAACAGTGTGACAGGCGAATTTTATATAATTACTTCACGGTCACAAAAAATATTAATTTGTCAACCAACAATGTAACAGCAGAATTGACTGGTTGTATTGGACTGTCACAAATGCAGCAAAGGCCGCAAATGTAGTGTCTTGCACAAAATGGGTGTTTTTTTAAAACCAGAATATAACTGCAGTATTTAACGCTTGTATTGGACTGTCACAAATGCAGCAACGGACACAAATGTAGTATCTAGGACAAAATTGGTGTTTTTTTTAAACCAGAATATAACTGCAGTATTTAAAGCTTGTATTGGACTGTCACAAATGCATCAAAGGCCCCAAATGTATTATTTTACACAAAATGGGTGTTTTCTTTAAACCAGAATATAACTGCAGTATTTAACACTTGTATTGGACTGTCACAAATGCAGCAAAGGCTGCAAATGTAGTGTCTTGCACAAAATGGGTGGTTCTTTTTTAAACCAGAATATAACTGCAGTATTTAACAATAGTATTGGACCCTCAGAAATGCAGCAAAGGCCCCAAATGTAGTGTCTTGCACATAATGGTGTTTTTTTTTAAACCAGAATATAATAGCGGTATTTAACGCTTGTATTGGACTGTCACAAATGCAGCAAAGGGACCAAATGTAGTATCTAGGACAAACTGGATGTTTTTTTTAAAACCAGAATATAACTGCAGTATTTAAAGCTTGTATTGGACTGTCACAAATGCAGCAAAGGCCCTAAATGTAGTGTCTTGCACAAAATGGGTGTTTCTTTAAAACCAGAATATAACAGTGGTATTTAGCGCTTGTATTGGACTGTCACAAATGCAGTGCAGGGAGCAAATGTACTTTTTAGCAAAAAAAAATTAATTTGTCCTACAGAATCTAACAGATGGATTTACTTGGATTGTACTGTACAGAAAAAATAAAATTATATGTCACCCCCTTGGTCCCTGAACTCACAGACCGATTCCCTATATTATTTTGCCTTCCCCTGGCACATATGCAGTGGAGGTGCACTTAAAAATGGGTATATGTTGCCCACTGAACTAAAAGAAAAGGGTTAAATTATTGTCCCTGGCACATATGCTGTGCTGGTGCACTGAACTTGCACAAAATGGCTACTGACGCCCACCTAACTAACAGATGGATAAAACATATTTTTCTGTGTCACTAGGCTCAGGGCAGGGTAAAAAAAATGTTGCACTGCACCCACAAAATCTCTGTCGATCGCAGAGTTAACAACAAGTTCTGATAGCAGATAGATTATTTCCTATTCTCTCCCTCACAGCAGCAGCATCCTCTCCCTACACTGTAAGAGCAGAGTGACGTGTAACGCTACGTGACTCCAGCATATATAGAGGCTGCGTCACATGCTGCACTGGCCAATCACAGCCATGCCATTAGTAGGCATGGCTGGGATGGCTTCTAAAGGCACACGATTTAAACGCTTGTTGATTGACTGCCCTGCAGCCTTTCAAAAAGCGCCATTAAATCGCCAAACACCGAACTCGAACCTGAACTTTTACTGAAAAGTTAGGGTTTGGGTCTGGGGTCCAAAAATCCTAAAGTTCAGTACGAACCCGAACTTTATAGTTCGCGTTCGCTCAACCCTACTAGGGATGACCGACTTAAAGGGGTTGTCCGGGATTGGAGACATTGCTCTAACAGTACAAGTATGGCATACACATTAGATACAAGCAGGTAGTACCTTTGGCACAGATTTCTGCAGCCGCGTTTTCATCTTTGAAATTCATGACCGGAAGTTACTGGTTTCTTCTCCTCATTGACGTACCGCAAGCAAAGCTTCCTCTTCCGCTGCTCAGGGAGCCCAATGATGTCACTGGCAGCGAATGAATGGAGGTGAATATTGATGAGGGGAGGAGTTACAGCGACTGGGCGACATCACGCTAAGCCCCGTCCCTTGACAACCCGCTAAGTCCCACCCCTTGACCTCCCTCTAAGCCCCGCCCCTCCAGTCCGGTGAGCTTTAGAATGAATGGAAGTGAATATTGATGAGGGGGCGGGAGCAAAGACAGCTGTAACCACCTGATGCCGCGCCCAGGACCCACAGGGCAGTGCAGCCGGAAGTCAGGTAAAGATAAGCAGATATATAAACCCAAAATGAGTGGGAGACCGTTGGAGCCACATAGAAGTGGCGAAAATAGCTGAAAATATATGGAGGCACCTTTATTTAGATGTACATTGTGAGTAAATGTGTATTTAAAAAAAAAAAACATTTGGTTCCGGACAAACCCTTTAAGAAGGCATCTGGCCTCCCATCACCGAGCCCAGTGGGAGCAACACCGTCAGAACCCACAAAGACACACTCCTGGTCCTGCCTCTTCCCCTTCTCCTCTCTCCTCCCATTTGTCCTCCACCTTCCATCATGCCGTCGTCGCGTTCATCCGGCAAAAGGCAGGCTTCCGTGGCCCAAATGTTCGAGCTAAAAAGGTGATGATGCCGGATAACCCTCTTGCCCAACGGCTTTGTCGTAAGTTTTGTCCTAATGCATTCTGAATGGAAAGCAATCCATTCAGCAGGGGCGTCGTTAGGTCAAAACATTCGGGGCTTGAGCCCTGGATGTTTTGTCCAGTGCCCCGAATGTTATGCTGGATTGCTGGTAGCATTTTTTGGGCTATTCCAGGGACCTGGGCAACCCACAGATCATCCCCCACCCCCCTTGTACTTGTTCCGCTACTTTCCTGCTGCATCGGCATGAGTTCAGTCACTTTGGTGGCATCGGTGCTCAATCCAGTCCTGCGGCGCGTGATCCCGCGAGACCCGTGACCCTGCGAGACCTGTGACCTCCCTCGGCAGGTCTCGCGGGATGCCGCAGAACGGGATTGAGCACCGATACCACCGAACTCATGCCGGCGCAGCAGATAAGTAGCGGAACAAGTACAAGGGGGGTGGGGGGGATCTGTGGGGCCCAGACGGCTAGACCCTTCACAGTAGTTATTAACCCCTTTCAGCAGTCCCCCATTCACTGAAGGGGGGGATGCTGAAAGGGGTTAATAACTACTGTGAAGACGGGACTGCTGAAAGTGGTTAATAACTACTGTGAAGGGGGGACTGCTGAAAGGCGTTAAAGTACAAGGGGGGTCAGGGGATGATCTGTGGGGTTGCCCAGATGGCTAGGCCCTTCACAGTAGTTATTAACCCCTTTCAGCAGTCCCCCCATTCACTGAAGGGGGGACTGCTGAAAGGGGTTAATAACTACTGTCAAGGGGGGACTGCTGAAAGGGGTTAATAACTACTGTGAAGGCCCCCCGATGGGGGCATGACTTCATGGGTGGGGTATGGCTTCATGGGGGCGTGGTACAGTGGTCTTGTGCCCCGGATGTTTTCAGGCCCTAGCAATGCCCCTGCCATGCAGTATGCATCAGGATGTCTTCTGTTCTGTCCTAGAACACTACCACACTTGCCGGATCCAGCATTAATTTCTATAGAGATGTATTAAAGCCGAATCCAGTATGGATCAGGTTTTTCGGTCTGTGCCTAAGCTGGGACATAGGAGGAGAAATTTTTACTTTTGACCTTTGAAAAAAATGAAATACCGGATCCATTATTCCAGATGAAACCGGATGCATACGGTTTGCCGGAACTGCCTCCAGGATCCGAAAAACGCTAGTGTGAAAGTACACTAAGCAAATTTCTTGGAGAAATTCGGCGAAGCATTCGAATTAAATTTTTGAAAAATCTCTATTGATACCATATTCTTCAGATAGATCATGAATATCAGATCAGTGGGGGCCCAACTTCTGTTTAAATTCTTTTTTTATTAAGTTTTGAAAGTTCAAAAAATAATTCTGTTTCACAACAGGGTGATAGTGAAAAACTATAACATAGATGTGGATAAGATTGGAATACATATCATTAAAAGTCATGATGCGTATTACAATGAAATAAAATAACATTCTAGTATCGACTTGTAAAGAAAATATTTCTAGCTATTAAAATCTAAGTTATTGAACTTATATCAGTTGGTGCTAGGATGACATACAAACAAATAGCAAATTCGGACCGGAGTCTTTTATTAACAGATTGATAATATGTATGCCATTTGTTTATGTGCCTATACCACGACAGTGTCCTTAATACTTGGAAATTGTGGAAGCTGACAGATCACTGTGTCTCAAAGATTTAAAAAATAAAATAATGAAAGAGGAGGAATTATATCTCGCACCAATAAGGAGTTTAATACATGACAATGACTTTATCTCACATATGGATTTTAATAGATACTTTCCAGAACTGGACCTTTCCTTCAGGGAATATTCACAGCTCAAAGATCATATAATGAAGTCCGAAACTCATCATTCCTATGTCAATCCCTTAACACCCATACAAAAATGCATCAGTACAAATATTCCGGTTAAAAAAGCTATCTCCACTATCTATAACATAATCAACAACCCCACCTCTCCTCCCTCGTACCTTGGAAAGGGGGCCCAACTTCTGGCGCTCCTGCGTGTGAACCAGGTACCAAAACGAGATCATTCTATCTACTATCTAGTGGCTATGTCTGGTTGCTGCCGCACTGCTCCTATTCCTCACTTGAATAAGCTGTGTAGTTCCAGTGTCTTGTTCAGGTGCCAGAGCTCCTGCTAACAGCTGATAGGCTGGGATGCTGGGAGTTGGACTCCCCAATGGAATATTGGTGGCCTGAGGATAAATCATTAAAATAGAAGGGAAGCAGTAGATTTATCTATGAGGTCCATTGTGAATACATTGAGAAATATGATGGTCAGAATACAAGCCATATTTATGAAACACTTTTCCATTATTTTTGACACAGAAGTCAGATGAAGTAGGTGCTACCAGCTATGACTCTTTTATTATAATTTTTTTATATAAAAATTGCGCTTTGCATTCTGCATTGGTACTGGGAATGATTGACACACATGTACTAGGAAAGTGAGAGGGGCGGGGGGCCATACTATGAGATCTATGTACACCCCTGCTCTAAGTTACTAGGAAGAAGCACTGTTTAGTCTTAGGCTACTTTCACACTAGCGTTCGATCGGATCCGTTCTGAACGGATCCGATCATAATAATGCAGACGGAGGCTCCGTTCAGAACGGATCCGTCTGCATTATATTGGCAAAAAAAAAGCTAGTGTGAAATTAGCCTGAGCGGATCCGTCCAGACTTTTACATTGAAAGTCAATGGGGGACGGATCTGCTTGAAGATTGAGCCATATTGTGGCATCTTCAAACTGATCCGTCCCCATTGACTTACATTGTAAGTCTGGACGGATCCGCACGCCTCCGCATGGCCAGGCGGACACCCGAATGCTGCAAGCAGCGTTCAGGTGTCCGCCTGCTGAGCGGAGCGGAGGCTGAACGCCGCCAGACTGATGCAGTCTGAGCGGATCCGCATCCATTCAGACTGCATCAGGGCTAGACGGAAGCGTTCGGGTCCGCTCGTGAGCCCCTTCAAACGGAGCTCACGAGCGGACAGCCGAACGCTAGTGTGAAACTAGCCTTAAACTTGACATGCCCAGTAAAGCAAAAGAGATACCACAATCCTGCTATAAAGAAAATGGACAATATAAAAAATTAAATACCGAAGATAGCTTTGCCGAGCAGAATGTTCTTTTTTTTTTCTAGAGAAAGCAATTTTACCTTTAACTTAAAAATCAATACTAAAGTAAGAACATTTGACTCCATCGCTCAACTTGAACCACGCAGTGTTCAGGTCTCTGGCAGAAATGGAGCAGAGAATTAAAAAATATATATTTTACTACCTCATTCATGACTGTATTAACCCTTTCTGTTCTCACATTTGCATAGTGGAAAAGATGTAATGCCCACAAATCTATCTAAATATACAGCATAGTGGTGGCATGCTCAGGAGCCATGTGTGTGCCATCCTTTGCTGTTATACTGTTGTTACCTTGCTCTAAAGGTCCCTTTACACGGGACGATGTATAAAAATGAACTTCATAAAAATGAAACCTGAATATCAAAATGCAAAAATAAATTCAATTTCCCATCCTAAAAAACTTAATAAAAGTATTTTAATACATAAATGTAAACCAAAACATTGCTATTAAAATTTAAAAACAGGTCACCAAAGCAAACCCTCATAAATTTATGTTCACAGAAAAATAATGCAGCCTGAAGGCTAATATATATTAGCCTTAGTTTCCAACTAATAAGATATCCTTTATTCACAAGATATCCATAGGACAAAATGGAAGTTCTGGAGACCCTAATTGTGAATGAAGCAGGGGTCATGCATATCCTCTAAGGGACTATTTCCAGAAGCCGTATAGAAGTGAATGTGAATCTTTCTGGATTCCAGTTAACTGCATGTATCCCATTTGATGAATCGGGTGATTTTTATCCAGTCATATATTCATATACAGGGGCGCAATGGAAATTAGGCCAGGTGGGCAACTGCCTCAGGCGCAGAGTACTGTGGTGAGTACAGCAGCATTTTGTGCTCCACTGTGGTATTTGATTTAGCTGTGGTGGTATTTTGTGCTGCGCTACAGTATTGCAGGCCCCATCTACTTTTATTGACCCTGTCTATTTGTGTTGCCCCACTTTCTGTCAATTTGAACCTACCTACAACATAGGGCCACTTTTAGTTTTTTTCCAGGGCAACTTTTGTTTTCCAATCCGCCCATGTTTACTTATATGGCAAAAGCGGAAACCCCACCAGCTATAAATCTTATGCTAAGAACTGAGAATGCAGGGGGGGTTTGACTTCTAAATTATATAATTTTTTTAAGGCAGTAATTACAAAGTTTTTCTATGAAATCTTTCGAGGTTTGGGAAGGAAGAGTTGAACTAATTAATGATAGACAACAAATATTTATTGTGATAAGAATCCAGACTGTCTCATTTAGCCAGGTGTTGAAAGTCTCACAATCTTTCATTGTACATAATTTGTACAATTCCCATTGAAATTAAATAAATGCTATCTGCATAAAAGTTTATTGTGTCCTACATGTGGGGTCCAAGAGTGAATTCCATTTGCTCGGGACTTTTTCTAATATTAAATAGGCATATATGAGGAGAGGTAGTATATTATGTGAACAGATTATTTACAGTTAATTTAGAGCTAGATCCAGTGGTTTATATAATGGGTGATGTATCACATATTCAGAGAAGAAATAAGAAATTAATAAAGAATTAATAAAAAATAAATAAAGATAAAAGAGAGACTAGAGAGAAAGAATAAGTCCTTGTGTAAGATATGGTCGTATAAAATGTTAGGGTATAAATAATTTAAATGGGTTCTACGGGCTTCTAAAGGGGTTCTCCGGGCTTCTCCTCGTGCATAGGTCACCAATATCAGATCGGCGGTGGTCCGACACCTGGCACCCACGCTAATCAGCTGTATGAAGGTAAGGCGTGGGCAGTGCGCGCGTGCTGTCTCCCATCTCTCTTCCTGCTTGCCATAGACATAGTAGCAGTGAGTAGGAAGAGAGAAGAGAGACAGCATGGCGTGTACCTTGTCTTCATACAGCTGATAGGCGGGGGTATTCGGTGTGGGACCCCCAGTAATCTGATATTGATTACCGATCCTGAGGATAGATCATCAATATTAAAAGCCCAGAGAACCCCTTTAATGTATTGACTGAATTGTATCAGAATGTAGAATAATTGCTATACCAAATGAATGGTTTCTTATTAGTGTTCTTTTGTGATGGCCTTCTGAGCACCATATTGGATGGGCACAGTCAAATACTTCAGAGAACCACCTGGTCTTGCTATAACTGACCCACATAGAGAAGCAATAAATATAAAAGACAATACTGTCATAATAAAGTAACCATAGTGTTACCCACAATGGTTGAGGAATTACTGTGACAACTAACTATTTTGATAGTATCTAAAGAACCGACTACACAGAATTCAGATACAGATAGAACATGCCAAGATCCAACAGAATATGAAATTGCACAGCCAGGGGCAGGAAACACAATTAGGAAATATATATAGCAGACTTAACAAACTCATTAGTCAACCAGATGCAAACACAAGGCCGTGAAACATTAAAGGGGTTGTCCGGGTTCAAAGGTGAACCCGGACATACCCATAATTTCACCCAGGAAGCCCCCCGATGTTAGCATCGGAGCAGTTCATGCTCCGATGCTTTCCCTTGCCATGCGCTGGATCGCGCAGGGCAAGGGCTCTTTTATTTACAATAACACACTGCCGGGCGGAGGCTTCCACCCTGCAGTGTGTTCGGTGACGTCACTGGCTCTGATGGAGCGGGCTTTAGCACTGCCCTAGTAGTTTTACAGGCTAGGGTAGCGCTAAAGCCGCCCATCAGTGCCGGTGACGTCACCAGGCTCACTGCTGGGAGGAAGCCTCCGCCTGGAGAGCCTGGTATGTTACCTGAACTCCAGAAAATGTCTGCTCTGATGCTCAGGGGGCTGCCTGGGTGAAAATGGGCATATGTCCGGGTTAAGCTCTGAACCCGGACAACCCCTTTAACACACGCAATACTTAACTGAGGAAAGATGTAAAGCACATTGGCACTAATTCACATCTACAAGTAACCGAGGCCAGGATGCACAGAACAGTGACAACATAAACTGCCATTAAACACAACGGCCCAAATTCAAACGCACAAGAAACCAAAACCTAAGCTCACGGTACAATGGCACAAGCAAAATGCCATTGCTACAAATACTCAGCTCCACATTCATACCTGCGATGCTAGGAAAATATATTAAGGAAGCAAACAGTAATAAAGCATATTGTGACAATATTGTGGAATATATATAAGCGGTAATCATCCAAAAATTAGCATTTTATTTAACAAGATGTACATTTTATAATATCTAAACATGTCCCTATATAGATGATTTCTATTAACCCTTTCCCACATCACACTGTGCTGGCAGGAAGTAGTCCCCACACTGTGCCATGATAAAATAGTACTGGGATGGTGCTGGACCAGTTCCCATGCCTGCACCAAACCAGGACTATACAGCATTTATGGCCCAATGTGGGAACTATTAGGCTGGCACACTATATATGTTGACAGTAGTATATGGTCCGGATTGAGATTCATGCTTTTTAACTCAGATGCAGTGACCAAGAATGACCACAGCATCTGAGTGATATAACAGAAGAGTCCTTCAAACATTTTTCCCACGACAGACGTTAAACTAACTGGTCTATAATTACCTGTGGAGGACCTAGATCCTTTTTCGAATATGGGCACCGCATTTGCCTTGTGCCAATAACTTGGCACTGGGTCTCCACTACAGACTACACAAAAAATGTGAAATCACAAATGATAATGTAATGTTGTATATCCGGTCTATTATAGTATCATAGTGAAATCACAAATAGTAGTGTAGAGGAGAGCCCAAAAAGTCAAAAATGTCTACTACTATTTGTGATTTCACTATAATAGACCAGATATACAACATTATATTTGATGATTTCACAATGATCGACTGGATTTCAAATTTTTTGTGTAGTCTGTAGTGGAGACCCATTACCACTTGTACTCTTTTGGATCAAGTATTTTAACTATGTAATTTGTATATGATTAGTTGGAAGATATTTTTGCTATGCTTACCCTTTATGCATATAATTACCTAGTCTCATCCCAGTTGTCCCTCTTTTATTTGTCCCTGTCCCACTGAATGATGGGGACTCCATTGTATATGTTTTTATGTACTGTAAGTAAATTTAATAAATACTTTTTTGCTAACAAGACGGTTGTTTGTAGTTTAATAACCTGGCTATACACTATGTCTATGTAGGTATTGCATATCCACAGTTAGCCAAGTGAGTATATTACTGGATGTACTAACAGCCCCAGCACCACAGATATCAGCTCCTTTCTCTTCTTTTGTAAATACAGAGCTAACCCATTTAGTAACTCTGCCTCTTCCTTATCTTCAGTGACTACCCCCCCCCTTTACCATTATTTAGGAGACCTACCTGCTCAGACCAAGGTTTTTTAGCATTTATTAGAGATGACAGAATTTCTCAAAAATTTGATTTGACCGCTTCGCTGAATTTTTAGAAAAAATTTGGTTTGATTTGAATTTATTCGCGGCGAATCGAGTTAAAAAATGTTATTTCCTGGCTGCAGAGAGCCTTTATAGGGGTGTAGAACACTGTGCCTTGCAGTAACACTCATAGGGAGTCTGCTGTGGTAGTGAAATAATACTGTGGGTCAGTATGACATTCAGATGACAGGCGTTGCTCTTAGAATCACTACACACTTCACTTATTTGGGCAGTCACAGGGCCAAAACTGACCAAATAACTCAATTATGAACTCAGCCTTACAGGTCTATGTTAGCGTCAAGAAGAAGCGCACTCCTTTTACACCGTCGTCAGCTGATTCCACATAGATGTTTACAGAACCTGTTTTATTAAACGCTTATATAAGTAGAGCCCCCCCAACAGAGTGGAGAGGGTGTCAGTAGTAAGTTTGTGTTGTCATCACTGATTATTTTGGCCTTCCTCTGATCTGTCAGAGCAATAACCCCCAAAAAACGGATCCTGTCTTTTGAGCTTCCACCTTCACTTGGTCAGCATTTGGTCAGTAATCCATCAGTATTGCTAATGCCAAAACAAACAGGAGTGGATCCAAAACAGAGATAACCGAGTCAACCATTTAAGAACCGCTGGGTTGCTGGTCAAAACACGACCGCTAGATGACACTGGGAGCTCAGGCCTCTTGACTCCTGCTGCCATGCCCTCTTGCTCTGTTGCGACCTGTGCCTGCGCCAGAAACATTTAGGCCTCTGCCACTCGCCTGTGCAGGGCCGGGCACTTCTCTGTCTGACATACTGTTAGATCAAATAAAAAAAAAGGAAATCAAACACTCCAAAAAAGTCTGTAATTTTCTCACTTCACCACACAACGGCTAATAAGCCCTTTTTTTCCCCACTAATACATGCCAAAAAAGGCTGTAATTTTCTCACTTCGCCACACAGCAGCAAATAGTTTTTTTGTGCCACTAATACACGCAAAAAAAGGGCTTTAGAAAATATTACTGCACCGCTGAATGGCAAATAATATTTTTTTTAGCCACTAATTCACGCCAAAAAGGGCTGTCATTTTTGCACTTCACCACACAACTACTAATAAGCAGTTTTTTTCCCATTAATACAAGAAAAAAATGCTTTAAAACATGTAACTGCACCGCACAAGGGCAAATAAGATGTAGAAATATTTCCTTGTAATAAACCCTGTTAATGGCTGTAACACCCCAATAATAAGAACGGTTTGCTGGAATTACAGAGCTGTATAATGGCAATTTGGATCCCCAGTCAGTGCAGCAAGGTGTAATCGCATTGTTCATATTACCCTGGCTGTACACTCCAATACTGAACCCTGTTCTACATAAATGTTGCGGAATGATTCCTCCCTATTTTTCCCTACACCTTGAATAAACTTTCCCTGCACTTGTAATTGTTTTTTTTAGCACAATTACGTTTTTTTCTAACACTGTCCCTAGAGCCTGCAGATGTCTCTCCATGTGCTAAGTATACTGGAAAATGGCAGAATCCAAGATGGCTGAGGCTATTTATAGGGCTGTGACATCACAGGGTTGGCTGGCTGCTGATTGGCTGCATGCATGCCATTATGGGTGATAATGCGTTCCCAGAGTTCCTTTCTCCATGTCCTTACACGTACAGTAGCCATTTTAGGAAAAAATGTGATTCGTTAAAACGAAGAGTGAGAAAATTCTGATTATGTGTGAATCTAATTTTTCGTGAAATTCGGATAGAATTCCACTTCATCAACTTCGATTCGCTCATCTCTAGCATTTATATATTTAAAGAATTTGGGGGATTTGTTCTGCTCTCTTTTGCCACCTGCTGTTCGTTTTGTATTTTTGCAAATTTTATCTCCTTTTTACAGATTTTGTTAAGCCCTTTGTAAACTTCAAAGGCTACATCTGACCCCACAGATTTGTATTTTTAAATGCCCTTTTTTGTAATTTATTGACCTTTTTTCAGTTGATGTAAGCCATGGGGGGTTTATTTTAGCCGTTTATACTTGTTACCTGAAGGAATACATTTTTAGTGCAATTACTCAATGTGGATTTAAAGCTCTCCCATTTATCCTCAGTATTATTATGTGACAGTGGCTGCTTCCAGTCTATGCCCTGAAACGCTGCCCTCAACTCATGGAAATTAGCCTTTTTAAAATTCAGTCTTTTTGCTCTGCCTGGGAGAGTTTGCTTCTTATAGTGTAGGTGGAATATAATTATATTGTGGTTACTATTACCTAGTGTTGATCGACAGTAACATTTCCAACTAGCTCTGTATCATTAGAAATTACCAGATCTAACAGAGCATTGCCCCTAGTGGGAGCTTCTATAAACTGGCCCATAAAGTGGTCCTCCAGCAAGTTAATTTTCTCCATTTTGCGGTTGAGCATTAATAAGGAAGGTGCACTACTGTGGATACAAACAAGCAAGTCTGACTAAACCCTCAAACTGGTGTTAAAATTTAGAATTTAGCCAATATATCCTTATATGAAGGACATATCTGAGCCCAAGCACCGCACTAAGGTATCTCAAGTAGCTCGGGACCTAACGCTAACCTACTTGTGCCGTATGGGCAATACCAGGAGCCAGTGGGCGAATTACAGGAGTGTTGTCTCTCTGGTGATGCTTGTGGCACTGGTAGTATTTCTGAAAATACTACTTTGGAGGTCCTGGACTTGAGCTTCTCTCCTAGTTCCCTAAAATCATTTTTAAGGACCTTCCATCTCCCCCTTAATTTGTCATTGGTGCCAATGTGTACCATGACTGTTGGGTCTTCCCCATCCCTACCCAGCAATCTGTCAATCCACAATATGCCGAACCTGAGCACCCAGCAGACAACACACTGTTGGGCATTCACGGTCTTGGCGACAGATGACCCTGTCTGCCCTCCTAATAACACCACACAACAACAAAAAAAAAACGTTTTGTCTGCTACTGGGCAAAAACCATTTGTCCTATACTAAATTTAGTGTGCGGATTACAAATCAGAAGTCAGAAATGTTGTAACTTGTCACAAAATTTATGCATAAGTATGCCTAAATGAATTAAGCACTTGGAAAGCATTGAATCATTTTGAACAGACGGAGTTTAATCCGACAATTACCTGATCTACATCAAAGTTTGCATAGTAAACAGTGTATGAAAATGTAATGAAATAACAAAATTTCAAAAAGTCGTGTTAATCAATTTAAAAGTCTTACTTGAGCAAGGCCCAATACTGTTAAAAGTGCTTCAGGCATCTGCTTTTGCGTTTGTGAACGGTCAAATTTTCCCGTTGCAAAAAACAGTAGTAGTCCCCCATCATGTTGGGATTCTAGCGGCCTTGATACCTGTTCTCCATTGAAGAAATATCTTTTCGGAACCGCTCTCCATGTTCGTCACTTACGTGTCCCAAATTGGGTGGGAAAAAGTCAAGATGGGGAAGTAAGAAATTCACTTTCAATGACATTCGGCAGCCAAGATGTTCATATGCTGCAAGCATGTTGTCTACTAATTCAGCATAGTTTGCAGCTTGTCTGTTCCTAAGGAAGTTCTGCACTACTAGCACAAATGCATCACAAGCTGCAAGACGCACTCGCTTTGTCAGATTCTTGTGCTGATCATAAGTAGTGTATTTGCCACATATGTAGCAGAAATTGTCTGGATAGTTAACACATTTGCCTTTATCCATCTTAAGTTTCAAAACTGATAGCACTATAACAGATCACTTTCTCAAAATCTGTCCAGCTTGCCTTATATACTTACTGCTGACATCAGCCTTAGTGCGTCCGAACAGGTCTGGACGTGTCCATTGGAATATCTCCAATATGCATTAATATTATAACTGAATAGGCTTTGCGTGCATAAATTAAAATCTAGACATGTCAGGCAAATTCCGAGTTCATATTTGGAATCAGCGCTCTCATTTTAGTATAAATCACATGTTTTTCGCTCAGTAGCAAAATCATTGTTGTGCGGTGTAATTGAGTCCCCTACCACGATCTGTCTAACCTTTCGCTGCACTCCAGTTCCCATCCTTCCTGCAGCGGTCATCTTCCTGATTGCTAGGAAAAACTCCCTGCTGCAGTGTTGCTGGCCCTAGGCTTTCATCCCTAATATCAGACAAAGTTGAAAGAGCTTGAAATTAAAATTACAGTAGGATATCCAGAATCTGTATAACCGTTACCAGGTCAGAGTGGCAGCCAGTATCACAGCAAGGGGAAATACCACCCAGTATTATTGTGACCCTGGCTCAACAAATACTCTGCTGCAGAACCCAAAATATAGGGTGCACCTCCTTGGTTGTGTGATCATTGACGAAACACCACTAGCAGTTTCTACTTTGTCAATCTCAGCTCAATCACAATACGTTTTTCTGGTGTTCATTTTCATTTTCCGGTAGTGTACATTACAAAGTTTCATTAAGTAAAGAAGCCTACAAATACTGCCTAAATATCCGGTGTTGTTCATGTACGCATTGAAAATATAGTTGACTCTGACCATTGTAAACAATGTAGTAAACTACATTTAGGATTTGATGCTATTTTATTTACTGTCATATTTGTAATGCTGGTGATTTTTAACCGTAATGCAGTGAAAGTAAATGACATTTCCAAAACGTATAAAAAAGTATCAGGAACATTAAATTTAAATGGCACATTTTCAGAGCAATCACATACGGTGGAACGCTCATTTGAGCTGACTCCGGTAGATATTAACGATTTCCCATTGCAATATATGAACTGCAGCTACAATTTGCACACATCTAGTTTCATTCATTAGTTAAAGTCCTAGAGTGTGGACAACCAGCTGAGACAGTAAGATTTATATCTTCTGTAAAAAAAAAAGCATTTTTATTTTTTATGTATGGTCATAAATGGCAAAGTGGTAGAGTAAATGCTTGTACAGTATACCCTTATTTAGGAGAATAATCTCCTACCAGATATTATTCTGCTTTTATTATATAGAGCCACATGATGATGTGAGTACAGTACAGTAGACCTACTGTCAGATAGGAACGTCCTGCATCATAAATCACTTTGATGCCATGAGTTCAGGTCAGATGAGTTGCCATTAGTCTGGGAGATGCTGCTGACACAAGCTGCCATGCAGCTATTGATATCCTCCAGGAACTCCAGCTGTTGTGAAACTACAACTCTCAGCATGCATACTTGCTCTGCTCTTCTAAGAACTCTCATAGAAATGAATCCCTGTCCTATAGCAAGATGTGAAGTGAGTGTTTTGCTGTTTTAGTCTTTATAGATATCATGGGCTATGTCTGCAAAGATTGAAGTATTTAAAAGGAGGCATAAAAGTGTTCTATACAGAAAGTGTATACCTAATTTCCTGTAGATATCCTAATTTGGCAGATTGGTCTTTATTAACAAAAAAATTGTCATATCTTTCTCAAACTTGATAACAATCTGCATATACCCTGATGCTGTATTTCCCCTGCAGCAGCCTCAGGTAAAATAAGCTGCACCTGTGTCAATCAGCTAGGGGGTTTTCTTTATGTGACAAGCCTTTTAATAACTACATAGACTATGTCTTAACATGGATGCAACATTTAAATTGAATGTCCCATGACAAACACTTATACCCTATCCATAGGATGGAGATTACTATCTAGTGAGAGGGGGTACAACCTCTAAAGTTCTCGATGATGACGAATGGAGCAGCGGTCATGCATGTGTCCCACCTCACCATTCAACCTTATGGGAGTTGTACCCAGCTGTCTCCAGTAGTCCCTTTGAGTTGAATGGCAAAGCAATGCAGATGTGTGACTACTTTTGATTGAAAACACCTTTATTACAATCAATCGTCATGCATACATACATACTTTAGTACTGCGACGCAGCACAGGCCACGAGGCAGCACTTAATAAATTACTTACAGTCTTCTTTGCGAGCATGGCATTGTTATGTAAAGCACAGGTTAACCTTCACTATACATCACAATGCATGCTACACTAGCATACCTATTCAAGCACTAAACCTTCCAGCAAAGCATTTGCACAGTGATGAGGGGAAGGGGATGGGAAGGAGGGGGTAGGGAGGGGAAATCACATGCCCGAAGCTTTATTGAGAAGACAGAAACAAACGGGGTGAGAGGGGGAAGGAGAGGGTAGTTAGTCCTCTTCTTCAATGTCAACGTCCAAGATAAGTCTGCGGCAATCCAGGACGGACATGTTCTCCCTCCTGAGCATAAGCCGGTTCCTGGCTAGCCATATAGTTATAGACCACCAAGCCAAGTCAAAGATTTAGATGATCTACTAGTTGAGGAAATAGCTAAAATGACATTGAAGGGGGAAGTTATCATTATGGGAGACTTTAATCTTCCTGATGTAAACTGGAAAACCAAAATAGCTAGTTCTGCCAGGAGTACAGATATTCTAAATTCCCTACTGGGATTATCTATACAGCAAGTAGTTGAGGAGCCAACCCAGAAGGAGGACATTTTAGATTTAGTATTCACAAATGGGAATTTGGTATATGATATTACTGTAGGGGAAAGCTTGGGATCTAGTGATCACCACTCAGTGTGGTTTACTATAAGTACAGTGACTGAGTCACACCACACAAAAACAAAAGTTTTAGATTTTAGAAAAATTTACTTTTCTAAAATTTTATTAGTGGTATACGAGTCCCTATCAGATTGGAACAGTTTCATTGGAGTCCAGGAGAAATGGGAATACTTAAAAGTGGCACTATTGAAGGCAACAGAAAATTGCATTAGGCTTGTCAGTAAAAGCAAAAAAAAGGAAGAAACCACTGTGGTACTCAGCAGAAGTGGCCAAAATCATTAAAAACTAAAAGATAGCATTTAGGAATTATAAAAATAAAAAAAACACGAGGATGACAGGCAAATTTATAAGATTAGGCAGAGAGAGGCCAAACAAGTTATAAGAGCTTCTAAAGCACAGGCAGAATAGAAATGAGCTCAGTCAGAGAAAAAAGGCGATAAGGCATTCTTCATATACATAAATGAAAAAAGGAAACTAAAACAAGGAATTACAAAATTAAAAACAAAAGAAGGAAGGTATATGGAAGAAGATAACGAACTAGCTGACTGCTTCAATGAATACTTCTGTTCAGTTTTTGCAAAGGAAAATGAAGGAAAAGGACCTCAGTTAGGAAAGAAGACTAATGAATCTTTTGATGCATGTGTCTTTACAGAGGAAGAGGTTCTAAGTCAGCTGTCTACAATTAATACAAATAAGTCACAGGGGCCTGATGGGATACACCCAAAGCTATTAAAAGAGCTCAGCGGTGAACTAGCAAAACCATTAACAGATTTATTTAACCAATCACTGGCAACAGGAGTCGTCCCAGAAGATAGGAAATTAGCAAATGTTGTGCCCATTCACAAGAAAGGTAGTAGGGAGGAATCAGGCAACTATAGGCCAGTAAGCCTGACATCAATAGTGGGGAAATTAATGGAAACCATACATAAGGAGAGGATTGTGGAACATCTAAAATCCCATGGATTGAAAGATGAAAAACAGCATGGGTTTACTTCAGGGAGATCATGTCAAACTAATCTTATTGATTTTTTTTTTTTTGGGGTGACTACAATAATAGATGGAGGAGGTGCAGTAGACATCGCTTATCTAGACTTTAGTAAGGCTTTTGATACTGTCCCACATAGAAGGCTTATCAATAAATTGCAGTCTTTGGGCTTGGACTCTCATATTGTTGAATGGATTAGGCAGTGGCTGAGGAACAGGCAACATAGGGTTGTGGTCAATGGAGTATATTCAGACCAAGGTCTTGCTACCAGTGGGGTACCTCAGGGATCTGTTCTGGGACCCATATTGTTTAATATCTTTATCAACAAAATTGCAGAAGGCCTCGATGGTAAGGTGTGTCTTTTTGCGGATGACACAAAGATTTGTAACAGGGTTGATGTTCCTGGAGGGATACACCAAATAGAAAAGGATTTAAGAAAACTAGAGGAATGGTACAAAATCTGGCAATTAAAATTAATATTGATAAGTGCAAGATAATGCACCTGGGGCGTAAAAACCCAAGAGCAGAATATAAAATCAGTGATACAGTCCTAACCTCAGTATCTGAGGAAAAGAGATTTAGGGGTCATTATTTCAGAAGACTTAAAGGTAGGCAGACAATGTCATAGAGCAGCAGGAAATGCTAGCAGAATGCTTGGGTGTATAGGGAGAGGAATTACCAGTAGAAAGAGGGAGGTGCTCATGCCGCTCTACAGAGCACTAGTGAGACCTCATTTGGAGTATTGTGCTCAGTACTGGAGACCATATCTCCAGAAGGATATTGATACTTTGGAGTTCAGAGAAGAGCTACTAAACTGGTACATGGATTGCAGGATAAAACTTACCAGGAAAGATTAAAGGACCTTAACATCTATAGCTTGGAAGAAAGAGGAGACAGATGGGATATGATAGAAACTTTTAAATACATAAAGGGAATCAACAAGGAAAAAGAGGAGAGAATATTTAAAAGAAGAAAAACTGCTACAAGAGGACATAAATTAGAGGGGCGAAGGTTTTAAAGTAATATCAGGAAGTATTACTTTACTGAGAGAGTAGTGGATACATGGAATAGCCTTCCTGCAGAAGTGGTAGCTGCAAATACAGTGAAGGAGTTTAAGCATGCATGGGATATGCATAAGAAACATAGAAACATAGAATGTGTCGGCAGATAAAAACCATTTGGCCCATATAGTCTGCCCAATATATCTGAATCCTATGAATAGTCCCTGGCCCTATCTTATATGAAGGATAGCCTTATGCCTATCCCATGCATGCTTAAACTCCTTCACTGTATTTGAAGGCCATCCTTCATATAAAATAGGGCCAGGGGCTATTCATAGCATTCAGTATATTGCGCAGACTAGATGGGCCAAATGGTTCTTATCTGCCGACACATTCTATGTCCTTAAAACAGTTCATAAGGCGCCAGGCCTCCTGGATGGCCTCAACAGTATGAATCCCAGGAAATAGTCCGTACGACACTAAAGTGTATTGCTGGCTGTTCCTGGGGAAAGAATCTTTGAGTTCATGTTCCAGGAAATCCAACAGGCCCTGCACAAAGGGGCACTCCCAAAACAGGTGGTATGATGTTTCCTCCTTGAAAGGGCACCTGGGGCAGTACAGGGTTTTGCACAGGTTGCAGGCGTGCATGAATGACCAAATTGGCATTCCTCCCTGTATGGCCATCGATGTCAAGTCCTTGTGCCCGTTGTTTAACCTGTCTGATGACACATTAGTCCAAACTGTTTCTACAGTGTCATCATGGTTCTCTGGAATTGACTCCACCGCATCCTTTGCTCTGATGAGCTTGTGGATAGTCTTTGGTTTCCACAAGTCGGGCTTGAGGCCCTCCAGCTGATGTTCCCTCACAAACTTGATGACATCTCCCTAATACCAGGGAGTGTGCCAGTTGTAAGAGATGAACCTGTCCCACTTGTCCCAGCCCAGATCCCTCCAGAGGGGCAGGAGGAAGAAGCGAGACATAGCCTTGCCCGCAGAGCCATTAGCTGTTTCCAGAGTCCAACAAATGCTGTCAAAATCAAAGGCGATCTGCAGTAAAGTGGGCAGGTCCAGGATGCCCTTTCCGCCCTTACGGGGCTCTTTGTGGTTCTTTGTACTCGTTTCACTCTGTCCATCTTGGATCCCCAAACTAAGCGAATCACTGTCCTGGTGAGAGGGGGCCATGCCTGTGAGGTGTACTGTAGCATAGGCAGAACTTTGTTACACAGGACGAGTGCTTTTCCCTGAATAGTGAGTTGTCTGAGGCTCCACTGTCCAATTCTTTGGCCAAGTGTTCTTCCCAAGACTTGAGGGCTGCGCCTTCCTTCCCGAACCAGACTCCCAGGATTTTGATGAAGTTGCATTTTATGGTAAATGGCAAGGGTGCAGAAGAAGCCAATCAACACAGAAGATGGTCACATCATCCATGTACAGCGAGCACTTGTCCTTGTAGTGTCCGGGTCCTGGTGCAGTGATCCCTCTGATCTCTCCATTCTGCCGGATAGACTCCGTGAGGAGTTCTATAACGCAAACAAAAAGGAGAGGTGAAAGAGGGCAGCCTTGTCTGACCCCAGAGAGGACTGTTTGACTACTGCTCGATTAGACACTTATTCCCTATCCCTTTAAGTAGCTGATCAGATAGTATGAATAATGTCCTGATTCTGCTTCAAATCTCATCTCTGAGAAATAAAGCATTTCTGTAGCTGGTTTACACAGATTTGCAAAGGTCTGTTGGTATGGCTTGCAACATAATTAAATCATCTCCGAAAGACTGAGTTGTGTTGATGAATTGGACACCGCAGGAAACCAAAATGCTTGTAAGTTATCCTCAAAGTTGCATACAGTGGATTAAGTGCTGAGTTTTCAGTTAAAAGGAGCAGAACTGTAGTGGTGTTAAGATACTTTGGAAAACCTACTGAGATAAAATATGCTAAGTAGGTCTTTGACAAATTGACCTTTAACAGAATAAATCAAAAGGCTTGATGAAGAAAGGTAAAACCTTGATAAGTAACTGATACAGTAGATGTAAACGTCTGGTACTATTGCTAATTCCAGATAACTGGCCCATGTAAAGGTGCTAGGGGTGAGAAAACTTCATATTTTGAAGTTCGAGTTCGTATTCGGGTTGTGGTATATGCTGAATTGAGTTATGGATTCCGTTACCATGGACAATAACGCAATTGCATTCCGTTATTCATTCCGGACCGGACAGATCTGTTATGCAGGCCATAGACTTTTATTATTCCATTATGCATTCCATCATAGAATTTTGTTAGAGAACCCATAACGCAATTCAGCATATACCACAACCCGAACATGAACTTTAACTTCAAAATATGACGTTTACTCATCCCTAAAAGGTGTCATCAATCACCTACTACTAGCAAAACACTCATTTGTTGGGTGATGCCATCTTTCATTCGGCATCTAAAATGGTTGTATCCTTGTGTACATGCTGCTCACAATATGCATATTGGGGATGAACAATTGTAATAATGATTGTTTGTCCCCTTTCACTTTGCATCAGGCCATAAGCATCAGATTGACTTGCATGATGTTGATTGCCGCTCAGTTATTGTCCTCCATCTACCCGTATAAGAGTACCCTAAGGCTAGGTTCACGCTAGGGCTCTTGCAAGCAATGTATTGGATCCTTCTCCTTTTAACACCAGCAAAACACACAAAACGTTATTTAAACTGAACACATACAGAAAGTCTACACATATAGAAACTCTATACATGCTGCACACTCTTCTCCCACATGGTGGAAACGTGCCACTAGAGAAAAAAAGACAATGCAACAGCATCCTACAAACCACATAAAGTATAATATTGCCATAGTCACAAAAAATATTATAGTGCTAATGCTTATTTATAAAGTGAGATGCTTGACAAATGCATTTTGTACAAAACCATTTGAGCCCGTCTGCCGAACGTAAAGGCGATCTCAGTAAGACGGGAACCTAACACTAAATAATACCTGTTATGCGCCATAATGGCCACCATAAAGTTCAGGAAGTGTTGGATCCACATGCATGCTGGGTCCACTCTGCCTTTTACCATTTTTGGTGCCATAATGGCCTCCATTACTTACAAGGGATGCAGGTACCAACATGCATGCCATACCACTCACATGCTGGAAACATGATGCACATGCAGCACTCATATTCATGCAATATACCACTCATGCTGGATAGATATCGCACATGCTGATGTCAAAATATATACCAGATTTTTAATGACCAATGCCAACCCTCACAGAATCACTGCAGCCTGGATTGTTGCATCTACTGCTGAGATAAAAAAACCTGCAATTAGAGATGGCCTTGCGGTTCACCTGGCGGTCGTTTTGCGGCAAACTTAGCTCGTTCGCAGTTAGCCGAATGGGTGAACATATGGCAATGTCTGCCGGCTCCATATTCTTTTATATTGTGAAGAACTTTGACCCATGACACATCCATCAGGTGGTACAGGACAGCCAATTGAGACGTTTCAGCACATGGACATACCCCCTACCTTATAAATAAACCCGATCTGGCCGCCATTTTACATTCAGTCTTAGGTAGTGTAGGGAGAGGTTTCTGTGTGGAGCAGGGACAGACTGTTAGGGACACCAAACCCTAGCTAATAGGGCCACAAAAGCCTTTTATCCTGGTATAAGTGTGCTATCGATAGGTGGGACTTACTGAGGGGTGTAATATACTTATAATATACTTTCTAACATAAAATGTATATTATAGTGCATTTGTATTGTGCAGCAGTTGTGTGCGGTTCTGCTACGATACTGCAGCTACACAGAGTGCCAAATGCTATGGCAGGGGTGGCCAATCTTACAGACACGAAGAGCCCAAAAAAAAACATGTATGACTGCCAGGAGCCACAAGCTATACATTTACACACGAGTCACCATATTTTTTGCCCTACAAGATGCACCTAGGTTTTAACAAAGAAAAATAAGAGAAAAAAATAATATTTTTCATCTGATCTGAGGTCTGCTAAAAATATGTTTTCCTTATTTTTCATTAGCAGAGAAAAAAAAGAAAAAATATATTTTTCATCAGACTCCTAAATCAGATCCTCATCTGACCTGCAATAAGATCCCCAAACCTCATTAGACCTCCAAATCAGACCTCCAAATAATACCCCTAATGCTCGGATCAGACAACACAAATCAGACTCCCCCCCCCCCCCCCCATGCTCAGATCCCCACCCCATGCTCAGATCTCTCTCCTTCTCAGATCTGACCCCCCATGCTCAGACCTGACCAACCCATGCTCAAACAAGACCCCCATGCTCAGTTCTGCCCCCCATGCTCAAATTTGAACCCTCATGCTCAGATCTTCCTCCTCATGCAGAGATCAGACCCCCATTGCTCAGATCAGGACCCCCCATGCTCAGATCAGACACCCATTGCCCAGTTCAGGACCCCCACCCCCCATGCTCAGATCAGAACCTCCCATGCTTAGATCAGACCCCCATGCTCAGTTCTATAATTTGAAAAAAATCTCTTCCCTCTCCTGATCAGGCACTGGGCTCTTGCTCGGGCACCTGCTACTCTGCAGGTCTGACAGGCTCTCCACTGTGACCTGATGAGCACAATTTCAGGTCATAGTGCGTGTCTCCACGTACTACGTTCTCACACTGTGTGCATCAGGATGTAGTGGAGAGTGAGCTGGAGCTGCAAAGTAGTAATAGTGCCCAATCAGGAAAATAGATCTGAGCATGGGGTGGAGAGTGAGCCGGCCTGACTGCTTCCCGGCTCCACAGCTAGAGCCGCACTTGAAGAAGCAAAGAGCTGAAACAGGGCAAAATGACACACGTCCTGAACTTAGTCATGCAGTGATTCGTTGGCAAATACCCCGGGGTCCAAGACGTCTTGCGGCAGGCCAGGAAAATCTCTGGCCATTTTAGAAGATCTTACACGGCCATGGCTCGCCTTGCTGACGTTCAGTGGCGACACCACCTGCCTGTCAGACGTCTGATTTGTGACTGACGCGATGGAACTCCACCTTGTATATGCTTGATAGGCTGCTCCAGCAGAAACGTACAGTTAATGACGACCTGTACGAACTCTGTGGCAGGACAGGTTCTGAGGAGCTTGGTTTTTTTCACCACACCAGTGGCTGCTCATGGGCGACGCATGCAGACTTCTGCGGCCATTTGATGAGATCATCAAACTGATCAGTCGCAGCCAGGGCGCCATCAGTGACATCATACCTTACGCCTTCTTTCTGGACCATGCATTGCGTCGTGTCATTGATCAAGCCGTTGAGGAGCAGAAGCAGGAAGATGAGGAAGTCGCAATGCTGGATGAATTCCCAGGGGGGCTACTCCATCTGAGACAAGTCAACAGGAGTCTGAAAAGGAGTCAGAGGAGGATGGTGCCGGGGTGGAGTAGGAGCAAGAAGAGCATGCTTTAAACGTTTCTGGGATCCCTGGTGTTGTCCGTGGCTGGGGGGAGGAGACCGAGGACGACATTATGCTGGATGATGAGTAGGAGCCAGGCCACTCCACCGCTTCCAGTTTAGTGCAAATGGGGGCCTTCATGCTCCAGTGTTTGAAGAGGGACCCACGTATAAAAAGCATAAAGGCCAAGGACCAGTACTGGGTGGCAACGTACTTAGACCCCCGGTACAAACACAAAATGGCGGACATGTTACCAGCATCACAAAGGGCTGTCAGAATGCACCACTTCCAGGCCTTTCTTCGAGAAATGCTGCATTCTTCTATTGCGGGTGCTGGCAGAGGAATTTCCACTCACATAGAAACAGTTGCAGGTACCAATCCAACAGCGCATGCAAGAAGAGGGCGGTTTGAAGATGTGTTGGTCACTTCGGAGAAGAGATCATTCTTGCAACCAACCCATTGACAGCCGTCCTGATGGATCCAGCCTCAGGGAACGCCTAGACCGACAGGTGTCCCACTACATCAGGTTAACGGCTGATGTGGACGCTCTGAGAAGCGAGGAACACCTGGACTACTGAGTGTGCAGGCTTAACCTGTGGCCAGAGCTTGCACAATTTGCAATGAAACTGTTGGCCTTCCCCTCATCCAGTGTCCTGTCTGAAAGGACGTTCAGCGCAGGACCGTGACTGATAAGCGCAATCGACTAGCTCACAACAGAGTGGATTACCTCACATTTCTAAAAATGAATGAGGCAATGATCTTTGAGGAATTCAACAGCTGTGACGACCACGTTTAATTGAATTTCCTCAAATATCCACCCAGAACAAATATTGGTCACTGTCTTAGGTAAATACAGCGGCATAAAAGCCCTTTTCTGTCCGTTGAATGCCTATGTTTTGGGCCTCGAAGGAATTCAACACCTGTGATCACCATGTGTTTCAACTATTATCATTAGGTTTTTTTTTCAAGAGGGGGGATTTCGTTGGCCATGTTTTTAATCCAATTTTATATCTTTAGTTCTTTTAAACATACGTATTTGACCTGTATTTGTACTGTATTTATTGCTACAGTAGCACACTGTTATTTGCAAAAACCTATGTGGCTGCGGTACCGCAGCAGGACCGCAGAGACTGCTGCATACAATGAAGGCACTGGCAATATACCAATGGTACCGCACTCAAAAGAGAAAGGGGGTAACTGTTTGTAGGGTGTGAAATCCTGTGTAGTTACAATCACTCAATACCCCTATTGTATCTTGTAAAGAAGGACAGCGTCTGACCGAAACGCATTGGAGACCTTCTTGGCAGCTGTAGAGACCCGTAGCTACAGAAGTGACATCACTAGCTGCTCCATGAGAGCTCACACTGCAAAATTCCTATATTACAACTGTATTTGTACTGGCCTTCAGTAAAATTGATATTCAATGACCTTGTAATCTACCTTCAGCCACTTACTTGTTCTTTTATGTAGGCTGAATGCATAACTTTTGGGGCTTGTAGTACACTAGCCTGCTGGAAAATTGATATCCAATGACCATGTAATCTACCTCCAGCCACATACTTGTTCTTTTATGTATGCTGAATGCATAATTTTTGTGACCTGTACTACACTGGCCTGCAGGAAAATTGATTTCCAATGACCGTGTAATCTACCTCCAGCCACATCCTTGTTCTTTTATATACACTGAATGCATCATTCTTGGGGCCTGTAGTCCACAGGTCTGCTCTAAAATTGATATCCAATGACCATGTAATCTACCTCCAGCCACATACTTACTTGTACTTTTATGCACGCTGAATGAATAATTGTTGCGGCCTCGGAGGAATTCAACACCAGTGCCGACCACGTGTTATCGAATTTTAACTATAATCATTAGGGTTTTTTTTCAAGAGGGGGGATTTTTTTGCCATGTTCTTAATCCAATTTTTGGTTATTTTAAACATATGTATTTGACCTGTATTTGTACAGGCCTGCAGTAAAATTTATATCCATTGACCGTGTAATATACCTCGAGCCACATAATCAGAATTTCTTTTATGTAAGGTACTCCCGTGGCCTAAAATAAAAAAATTCTAGGCTCCAGCAGGGCACATTTCAGAGAATTTCCATTTAAGATGCATAAAAATGTCCCTTGATTAAAGGGAACCTGTCACCTGGATTTTGGGTATAGAGCTGAGGACATGGGTTGCTAGATGGTCACTAGCACCACAGCAATACCCAGTCCCCATAGCTCTCTGTGCTTTGATTGTGTAAAAAAAACGATTTGATACATATGCAAATTAACATAAAAGAGTCATATCTTACTTGTATGACCAGAGAAGAGTCATATTTTCAAGCTCTGACTCATCTCAGGGTAATTTGCATATGTATCAAATCAGTTTTTATGGACAATAAAAGCTCACAGAGCTATGGGGACTGGGTATTGCGGATGTGCTAGTGGCCATCTAGCAACCCATGTCCTCAGCTCTATACCCAAAATCCAGGTGACAGGTTCCCTTTAAGATACATATTTTTTGTTGGATTTTTTGTCATTGATCCCCTAACATAAAAAAGTGTGTCACTGTTCATGTTGAGGGACTATTTACACACGTCTACTAAGTATTTGGTGGCTGCAAATATGAGCTGAAGGTTTTTCAGGTGTTCTTTTTATATCATTTGTATTGAGAAGCATGCTCAGATTGGCCCACAGAGGAACATGTGAATCCCCATGTGGGCCCCTGAGCAAGGGTTGGCCCGCAGTCCCACATACCTTGCACAAGTGGCACATGGCACAGTTGACTGACTGCACTAGATACAAATAGGCAGCTTACAGAATCTCAACCAGCCTATGCGTCCATATAAAAAAACTGGGTACATAATTTTAAAGACTACCCAGTTTATTATTATAATTGCATCTGGTGGTGGAAAAGACTTGTAGACACATAAGCATGCTAGCCAGTACCCCTTTCCCTGAGGACCAGCCTTTGTGAAGTTGTTGCAAAAACCCCATAATCAATCATCTTGAGTATCCTGCTCCTGCCTGCCACTGTGTGAGCAGGTTGTATTTGCTGTGCCTTGGGCTCCTAGAATGAATTGTACTGGTGGGCCCAAGGCACCCCAGCCAAACACTGTTAAGACATGTAGTTTACTATGATTTTTTAAAAATTGTAAGATATTCTTTGAACCATCTCTCTACCTCAGCTTTATGCCTGAGCCAGTTATCATTTTTTTTTTCAAATTGTGATATGATTATATTATTATTTAAAGTACCCTAACAAGGTCTCCCATAGTTACAGTATGTAATAGTTTGGTTATACAGTATAGTGTCTATAGTATATAATAATTTGCCTATGAACATTACATAGAGAGATATGTAGATGTGCCATGCTTCCCAATGGACAAGGCAATAAACATGGCCCTGCCTCATTATCTGTCTTTCACAGTACAATTTGAAGCAGTTGTACTTATGTAGTTTTGACTCTTTATTGATGTTATTCCATTAATATATTTGCGAACCCAAACCAAATCACTACTAAAATCATTAGCAGGCATACCATATATACAAACTGTGCAGCTGCACAGGGGCCCAGTAGGTGTCGGCAACTTGCATACTAAAAGTCACTTGTTTCAGTGTATTAGGCTACTTTCACACTAGCGTTCGATCGGATCCGTTCTGAACGGATCCGATCATAATAATGCAGACGGAGGCTCCGTTCAGAACGGATCCGTCTGCGTTATATTGGCATATAAAAGCTAAGTGTGAAAATAGCCTCGGACGGATCCGTCCAGACTTTCAATGTAAAGTCAATGGGGGACGGATCCGCTTGAAGAGTGAGCCATATTGTGGCATCTTCAAACGGATCCGTCCCCATTGACTTACATTGTAAGTCTGGACGGATCCGCACGCCTCCGCACGGCCAGGCGGACACCCGAACGCTGCAAGCAGCGTTCAGCTGTCCGCCTGTCCGTGCGGAGGCGAGCGGAGCGGAGGCTGAACGCCGCCAGACTGATGCAGTCTGAGCGGATCCGCATCCATTCAGACTGCATCAGGGCTGGACGGAAGCGTTCGGGTCCGCTCGTGAGCCCCTTCAAACGGAGCTCACGAGCGGACAGCCGAACGCTAGTGTGAAAGTAGCCTTAGTTTGCATTTAAAGGGGTTGTCTGGTTTTCGATATTGATGACCTATTCTCAGGATAGGTCATCAATATCAAATCGACGGGGCTCCAAATCCTGCAATCGCTGCATTCTCTTCACTGCTTACCTGCTCTCCTTCCACATTGCAGTATCAAGCAGGTGTCATTACAGCTCCTCTGTCCCATTCAAGTGGAGCAGATGCATTTACACCGTCAAGAGAATGCAGTGCTTGAAGGAGACAGAAGAGGTGCAATCAAACAGCTGATTGGCAGGGATGCTGGGAGCTGAACCCCAGCAGGTCCTCAATATTGATAATCAGACAACCCCTTTTTTAAGTAACTGAGCAAAGGAATTTTATGGGTCACTATTTAAAGTTGGCTGTGAGACTCAAAAAGGTGCTTTGTGGCAAACTATTGGACAGAAGGGGCTAATGTGCATTCTTTGCACAAGGATCGTCTGCTGTCTATGTCCGCGCGTGAGAATACTTATAAGCATAAAGGGCTATTCAGGGATTTTACTACTGATGGCCTGTCCTTAGGATAGATGATCAATAGTAAAATCCTAGAATACCCCTGTAGATCAGGAAAAAATAGACTTCCTGTAACATGACATAGGTGCATAAATGTTTACTAAATTATGATAAGATATCTATACAGAAGATAACATACAGAGTAAAGAAACAGTCACGAAAGTCATAAACCAGTCATCAATTAGTTCTAAAAATGGCACCTGGCCAATGCCCAAATGATACAAAGAGCAAGGTAGCAAGATACATCTTGTCACATAGCTAGAAGTTTTCTAGCCTCCTGGCACCTCCTAAAGGTCTTCAGTATGCAGTACATATGTACAGTTAATTCAGACTTCAGGAATGCAGCTAGGTACCACAGGTACCACTAATCAACTACATTGAATGGAACTAAAGAGAAAAGAACCACTAAGATACCTTGCTATACAACTCCTTTGTCACAAACATACCTGTCCAAGGTCCAGCGGCGAGATATCCAGCTTTGGCGCGACTGTGCCAGGAATGATGTGCTGCTAAGCCACGCTCCGGGTGATCAACAGAGCCTTTAGCAACAGGATGCAATGATCTTTTTCTTCACAGCGGGTGTGTGCTGGAGGAGATTGGCAGTGGGATGAGTATTCCTGTGTGCTAGTGTTCTGACTAATGGAGTGCCAAGTCATGACCTATCAGATTGTGTTCCTGGGACTTGGTGCTCTTTTTACACACAACCAACAGAAATATGGATCCACTATAAATCAAACAATAAAGTAACCACAAGTTGTAATCAATAATCAAATAGTTTATTAACAAATTATTGTTCACATGATTGATATAACACAATACATAAAAACATATTAAGTGCGGTCAGAGAACCTGGCATTAGCCATCTGGTATACATAATAGGTACACTCTGTGCCAACATCATTAGACGGCAAAGCAGAGGCAAATAAATAAATATAATTGTAATATACCCAAATTATATAATTGTCACCTTAATAAAGAAAAAAAACGTGATTATAATAAAAACATGATTGTACATAATTTGTGTTTGTTGAGTGATGGACAGTAATTATATACCCATAACCACCTCATTTTAATATTAAATTATACAATGTATGTGAAAAAACAGTGTATAAATATATATATATATATAAAAACATGAACTCATGATTGACAAAGCGATACATGATTGAGTGACTTGATGCAATTAAAGAATATAAAAAGCGACTGAACACAATATATGGAAGTGTGTAAATGCAAAAACATGTGGATGTATCACATACTCATGAATTATAATTCATCTTTTTATTTTTCATTTTCATCACTGGATTGTTGTTAAATTATGATTTCTTTTTTTCATGTATACACTTTTTCTTTTTTCACATCCCCACATGTTTTTATATTTACACACGCTTCCACATATTGTATTCAGTCGCTTTTTATATTCATTATTTGGATCAAGTTACTCAATCATGTATCGCTTTGTCAATCATGAGTTCATGTGTTTATATATAGATATAGATATATATTTATACACAGTTGTTTCACGTACATTGTATAATTTAATATTATAATGAGATGGTTATGGGTATATAATTACTGTCCCCCACTCAACAAACAAAAATTATGTACAATCATGTTTTTATTTTAATCAAGTTTTTTATTAAGGTGACAATTATATAATTTGGGTATATTGCAATTATATTTTTTTATTTGCCTCTACTTTGCTGTCTAATGATGTTGGCACCAAGTGTACCTATTATGTATACCAGATGGCTAATGCCAGGCTCTCTGACTGCACTTAAATGAGTTCTGCCCCATTTCTGTATGACCCTGTCTTTCTGTCTGGTTTTGTCCTTTAATGTTGTTTGTCTCGCACAATTGCAGAGTAGAGAACGTCGACCAGTTGTGAACTTGCTACTTAGAACTTGCACTACAAGTAGTCAGAGAAAGTGGGCAGGATTAGGGCTCACTGTCCATATCTATTCCTACCTACTGACATTACACCCTTTAAATAATTTACATGTATTCATTAAGCTCTGGTTTAGTTCCTACCATACTGTATGTCACTTAGAGGGAACACTACTTACCACACTGGTTCAGTGGAAAAATAATCTTCTCTGGAAAAGCCTTTTGGTTAAAATACTGGTGGCTCTGTATTATGCTTCCAAACCCCTGCACAGGCACATCATTGCAAATCGTGATGGCTCTAAATGGAAGTTACCACCTTTAGAAAGACCCACATTTGGCAGATCCAACACAGAACCTGTTTGCGAAATTTAGCAAAGTACTTATTGAAGGACTGCGCTGCTATTCACTGGTAACCGATATCCACGGTAGTTTCCTGTTGGATAGCAAAGGGATTGCAACTATAGTGAAACTCCGACTTTCTCCACATATTAAAATAATTTATTATACTTACAGATGAACATTTGTTTCAAAGCATATAAAATCACAAACTGCATGCACAGTACCGCCCGAACCAGGTTTCGCTTATGCGCTTCTTCTGGAGCAAATATCTTCACTATGCAGTCAAGACCTCTAAAACACTCCCCTAAATCCACCCATTCCCTCATTATGCAATTACATACAACCCACCACTAAAAATGTCACATATATAAAAATGTATAACAATAATAATAATAAATAGATCATTCTCATCTATTATCATCCTTAAGAACCTCTAAAACTATATCATTTAAGTAATTTCCTCATTTGATCCTATTCCTTTCAACCCGTAAAGTTTGTACACGGCGAGGATCTTCATTCACTAAAGGTATCTCGTCACCTGACCCATCATGTGTTGAGGGGCACATGACAAAATACACCCTATCAGCACTTAGACACACCCCTTACAATCAAAAGTCCTTGTACACAGCATGAATCTTCATTCCCTAAGAGTATTTATTCACGTGGCCCATCATGTGATAAGGGGCACATGACAAAGTACACCCTATCAACACTTACAACCAAAGGTCCTTTACCACATTTGAAGATGCAGCTACACATTCTTTCAACCTGGTAAAAAGGTTAAACTAGACTGGATTTTAAATCGCATTCAATATTTAGACCACTGGGTTGGAGTATATCAAGATTGTACGACCACTCGAGCTCTTTTTTATTCATTTTGGCCTTTAGATCTCCACCTCGCCAATGTGTCCTAACTAGCTCCACCCCTACAAACCACAGACCCCTCGGATCTTTCTGATGATTTTTCTTAAAATGCAACGGAACGCTGTGAGTATCAATTTCCTTCTTAATGTTGCGGACATGTTCTTGCATTCTTCCGACGTACTGGAGGCCACAAGAGTACGGTTTGTGTTGTCCTCACCGTATTAACCCTCCTTCTATTTTTCTAGTTTTTTTTTATCAGTTTACAAATCGCACTATGAACCAGGTGCTAACCTGTTCATGGCCTCCTGGGAAAGGCACTATATCACCCCAACGTTTAATAAAAAAAAACTGAAAAAGGTGAATTAATCATTTGGCGTTGTTACATTGACAATTGTCTATTAATTTGGAAAGGAGACAAAGAGGGGCTGGAGGAATTTATTACGGGGATTAACAATAATAATTGGAATCTCTCTTTTACTAGTATCATTACCGCCACTTCTATTGACTTTCTTGACAATATTTGTGAATAATGGGCGGTTTGTTGTGCCTTTTCATAGGTAAATACATTGATATCCAATTCATTTTAGTCAAGATGAATGTTCATTACCTTTAAGAGCCATGCTCGACTATAGTTACAATTTTGTATGTCTTGAGAAGGCCAAAGTAAGGTCACACGAAGGTTTCTACTTTTTAGTGTTATTCTTCTCATGAATATACCAGTCTGAGAAGAGGCCTTCTTGTCTACTTTTAAATTTATGACAAGAGATAAAGATAAGCTCTATGCAGCTGGTGATAATTACCTATACAATTAGGCATTTATCAATGAAGCAAATATATAATATTCATGTATTCATTTAATGAGCCTTAGTCCTTAGCATAAGACAATCAGTAGAACATATGATATATATTATATTATACTGGTATATGTTATGAAGACAACATGTATCCAGTATATTATATATATTTCTCATTAGGAGAATCTTTGTCTCTAAAAGAGTGTCTGTGAAGATGTGTGTTTTGTAACAATTATTCACCTCTTTGGTATGAGAGGAGGTACTGATATCTCTGAGAAAACAAAGCCATTGAAGTTATTTACGATACACAAATAAACAGTGTGAGAAACATTCAGAGAGACGCATAGAGGTCTGTCTCTAATTGCTACAAGTGTCAGAATTAATCCCTATAGCCTTGAATTAAAGCTTCTAAGGTCAAAATGTATATTATACCTTTATTCAGACTTACAGAAGTTAACCCTTTATACTATGATGCAAATAGCTTACACAGCAGTGCCACCTAGGTATGAGTAGGTGACATTACAACAGTAGCAAAAGTGCATTCTGGGTAAGGTTATGATGTCATTTCTTATCAATGATCACACCCATCCGACAATGATTGGAAAGCTCCAAATTAGGAAGGTGTGTCTAACTGATAAGTTTGTAATCATAAACCATACACAGGGGGGAGAAAAGGGACACAGACACACAAGAAAGAGAGGAAAGAGAAGTTAAGCTGTCTAGAGGGGTCTATCAAGATGAAAGCCATGGTGAGATGTGCTATGATGGACCACCCAGCTTTCCTAGGAGCAGAAGTGAGATTTCTACTAGGACTTGGCAAGAGACACAGAAAATGATATTTCATTTTATTAAGACTAATTTAATAGTGTGGGTGAAATTATACCATCTAGATTGGCGAATAAATAAATAATTAAATTAATTGATCATCTCCATATTGAGATGTAGTTTTAGGATATTGTGAGACTTCATTCTACCTGCAGAAGAATCAAGACTCATAATCTAGCAAAGCATTAAATAATTGCTTAGATAGATATATATATATATATATATATATTGATAGATCATTCTTCGCCAAGCTAAGTGATGGATTCCCACAGGAAAGACTTATTTCAAGTCCTTCCCATGTAAGATATGGTCTAGCAAAGATCCTATATCCCTGTTATTTGTCTTAATAGTCTTACCAAAGTTATATGTGTGAAAATAGTCCAGGATGGGGCGGAAGGATACAGTTATCTCTTCTAAGTTATATCCTTGATTGGATTTGCCCATGCCTGAAGTCATGTGATGTGTAGTTGGTTAGAAGGGGGCGGAATGTATTTAGCATTCCATATTGATGTCTAGGATTAGACATGCCCGTTCTGATATCATGAGGCTTTCTCTGAACAGGATTAATGTATATAACTTATGTTCCTACTTTGATATCCTAACCTAATAATAGCTTGGTTGTAATGTGACAAGTTATTTCCACTCACATGTATTGTTAAGCTTGTAATGCTTTATATTAATACTATATATATTCCTTTGCATGTATCATTGTGTTTATTTACTTATATATGTTTATAACCTTGTATCCAATAAATCTGCATATTTTTATAATACCTGTGTATTGTTGTATAATGCAGAACTACATGTTTTATCATTAACGTCATCTCACGTCAAAAATAACTTATTTATCTGAGGAAATAGTCGGACTCAGATGTGAATTGTATCAATTAGGTTGTCTACAATTCACCAGGTCATGATTTTAAGAATTTATGACAAATTTTATAAAAAATAAATAAATTTATGGTTAATAATTTTTATGACCATAATTAATAATTCTTAATTGAATTATTACAACCCGACAGGTTGAAAACCAAAACATTCTTTAAAGCCACGGACGTGAATGCCTACATCAATGTCACAAGCTTCCACTACAGCCCATGGCTTAAGAATGCACCAAAAGGACAAATCAAAAGGATACATCGGAACTGTAGAGATAAGAATGATTTTTTAGAGAAAAGACAGGTTATTAAAGATCGTTTTCTAGAGAAAGGGTATGTGTAGAAGGACCTGGATGACATCAATAAGGAAATAGAAACTAGCAGTGATAAAGGTAAAGAGGTAACTAAAAATAGAAATAATAAGGATTTCAGATTTTCTTTTTTGATCCAATACAACACGAATGTAGTAAGACAAAAAATGCTTTTAAGAAAAATTAGGGAATTCTGATAAACGATCCTGTTTTGGGGGACATTATTCCCAAACGGCCCGATATTATCTTTAAAAAGGCGCCTAACCTTCGACAGCACCTGGTACATAGTGCGATTTGTAAACCGATAGAAAACGACAGGGCTAACAGGTTCACTTGGTGTGGATTTTGTCTGCCTTGTAAAAATAGAGGGAGGGCTAATAGGGTGAGGACAACACAAACCATACTCTCCAATAAAAAAGATCAGACCTTCAATATTAAGGGAAATATCACTTGTGAAAGCATAGGAGTAATCTACGTACTGGAGTGCCCTTGTACGCAACATTAGGAAGGGAATTCATACTCACAGCGTTCCGTTGCATTTTAAGAAACATCATCAGAAAGATCCGAGGGGTCTGCGGTTTGTAGGGGGTGAAGCTAGTTAGGACACATTGGCGAGGTGGAGATGGTGTAGAGGTGGAGAAAAGAGGCCAAGTGGATGTATAATCTTGATACACTCCAACCCAGTGGTCTAAATATTGAATGCGATTTAAAATCCAGTCTAGTTTAACCTTTTTACCAGGGTGAAAGAGTGTGTAGCCGCATCTTCAAATGTGGTAAAGGACCTTTGGTTGTAAGGGGTGTGTCTAAGTGTTGATAGGGTGTACTTTGCCATGTGCCCCTCATCACATTATGGGCCACGTGACAAGATACTTTTAGTGAATGAAGATTAACGCTGTGTACAAGGACTTTTGGTTGTAAGGGGTGTGTCTAAGTGCTGATAGGGTGTATTTTGTCATGTGCCCCTCATCACACGATGGGTCATTTGACAAGATACTTTTAGTGAATGGAGATTTGCGCCGTGTACAAACTTTACCGGCTGAAAGGAATAGGATCAAATGAGGAAATTACTCAAATGATATAGGTTTAGCAGTTCTTATAAATGATAATAGATGAGAGTGACCTAGTTATTATTATACATTTTTATATGTGACATTTTCAGTGGTGGGTTGTATGTAATTGGATAATGAGGGAATAGGTGTGTTTAGGGGAGTGTTCTACAGGTCTTGACTGCATAGTGAAGATACAGTCAGGTTCATAAATATTGGGATATCAACACAATTCTAACATTTTTGGCTCTATACACCACTATATGGATTTGAAATGAAACAAACAAGATGTGCTTTAACTGCAGACTGTCAGATTTAATATGAGGGTATTTACATCCAAATAGGGTGAACGGTGTAGGAATTACAACAGTTTTCATATGTGCCTCCCATTTGTAGACCAAAAGTAATGGGACAATTACAATTCTCAGCTGTTCCATGGCCAGGTGTGTGTTTTTTCCTCATTATCCCAATTACAATGAGCAGGAAAAAGGTTCAGAGTTCATTTCAAGTGTGCTATTTGCATTTGGAATCTGTTGCTGTCAACTCTCAAGATGAATTCCAAAGAGCTGTCACTATCAGTGAAGCAAGCCATCATTAGGCTGAAAAAACAAAACAAACCCATCAGAGAGATAGCAAAAACATTAGGCATGGCCAAAACAACTGTTTGAAACATTCTTAAAAAGAAGGAACGCACCAATGAGCTCAGCAACACCAAAAGACCTGAAAGACCACGGAAAACAACTGTGGTGGATGACGAAGAATTCTTTCCCTGGTGAAGAAAACACCCTTCACAACAGTTGGCCAGATCAAGAACACTCTCCAGGAGGTAGGTGTATCTGTGTCAAAGTCAACAACCAAGAGAAGACTTCACCAGAGTGAATACAGAGGGTTCGCCACGAGATGTAAACCATTGGTGAGCCTCAAAAACAGGAAGGCCAGATTAGAGTTTGCCAAATAACATCTAAACAGTTCTGGAATAACATCCTATGGACAGATGAGACCAAGATCAACTTGTACCAGAGTGATGGGAAGAGAAGAGCATGGAGAAGGAAAGGAACTACTCATGATCCTAAGCATACCACCTCATCAGTGAAGCATGGTGGTGGTAGTGTCATGGTGAGGGCATGTATGGCTGTCAATGGAACTGGTTCTCTTGTATTTATTGATGATGTGACGGCTGACAAAAGCAGCAGAATTAATTCTGAAGTGTTTCGGGCAATATTGTCTGCTCATATTCAGCCAAATGCTTCAGAACTCATTGGACGGCGCTTCACAGTGCGGATGGACAATGACCCAAAGCATATTGCAAAAGCAACCAAGGTGTTTTTATGGGAAAGAAGTGGAATGTTATGCAACGGCCAAGTCAATCACCTGACCTGAATCCGATTAAGAATGCATATCACTTGCTAAAGACAAAACTGAAGGGAAAATGCCCCAAGAACAAGCAGGAACTGAAGACAGTTGCAGTAGAGGCCTGACAGAGCATCACCAGGGATGAAACCCAGCGTCTGGTGATGTCTATGCGTTCCAGACTTCAGGCTTTAATTGACTGCAAAGGATTTGCAACAAAGTATTAAAAAGTAAAAGTTTGATTTAGGAATATAATTATGTCCCATTACTTTTGGTTCCTTAACAAGTGGGAGGCACATATGCAAACTGTTGTAATTCCTACACCGTTCACCTAATTTGGATGTAAATACCCTAAAATTAAAGCTGACAGTCTGCAGTTAAAGCACATTTTGTTCGCTTCATTTCAAATCCATTGTGGTTGTGTATAGAGCCAAAAATGTTTGAATTGTGTCAATGTCCCAATATTTATGAACCTGACTGTATTTGCTCCTGAAGAAGCGCGTAAGCGAAACCCGTGTCGGGCGGTACTGTGCATGCAGTTTGTGATTTCATATGCTTTGAAACAAGTGTTAGACAGACTAAAGTACAGAAAGTATAATAAATTATTTTAATATACGGAGGAAATCGGAGCTTGACTATGGTTGCAATCCCTTGATATCCAACAGGAAACTACTTTGGAGGAGAGAGGCCAACTTGTGCAGCTTGATGGTCCTTTTTCCATGTCTAGAGGGAGGAATGGTTCTGTGCTGGAGCTAAAGAGGCTCGGTTACCAGTGAATAGCAGCACGGTCCTTCAATAAGTACTTTGGTTCAATTTGTGATTTTTTTACCACATCACAGTAAGGACTTGCAGCACGAAACGGCAGCCACGTACCTGAGAAATTTAGCAATCAATTTGCTAACTGTGCCACGGTAGATGGTTGTTCTTTTAGTGTGCTGAGCATTGATAGGAATCATGCTGCTCTTAGATAGGTACTCTTTTGACCATTCCAATAGATGCAGACTTATTGCAGTGCACCAATTACTGTTTTAGTGCAACACTCCAATTTTGTTCATCTCTCCTACATTGCTCGTTTCCCTTATAGCTGCACCCCTGATGAAGCGAAGGTGAAACCCAGGTCTGGTGACAGACAGGAAACTGGTTTTACTATTTGTTATGCCTGTTATACTATAATAAAAAGCTTATAAAGAACGTCTTCTTGCGGTGCTTCACTATGGTTTTGCTCCTTTAGTTTTAACAGCTATAAGGGAAACAAGCAATATAGGAGAGACAAACAAAATTGGAGTGTGCAAACACTGAAACTGTATTTGGTGCATTGCAATAAGTCTGCATCTATTGGAATGGTCGAAAGAGTATCTAAGAGCAGCGTGGTACCTATTTTGTGAAGTTGATTTAAGTGTGAACAGGACCCACCACACCCGCAACCTGCAGCACTCACAGTAGGATTGACAATTTGGAATTTGTTATTTGTATTGCTGAGCATTGATATCCGGTGCCAATGGCGTTTATAGAGAAGCAAGTGCCCCATAGCAAGGATCAAACCAGGCCCCCCACACAGGACAGAAGGGTTTCTGCCTAAACCCTTTTCAGTGACCCTTGGGCCATTTTTCCACTGCCTCATTTACTAAAAGTTGTTCCTTTAGAGGGTAGAGTCCTGACCAAGTTTTTACCTCCAGTAGAAGAGGAGCTAATCCCAACTCTTGCTCTGGGCCTCATAGCAGTTGCATGGTCTGCCGCTATAGTAGTTATGCCCCTGTCCGCTGCAACAAATCAGGTACTGCATTCTCCAGAGAGCAGCACAATCTCTATCCTCTCCTGTAATGTCATAGTCATATTTGTGTCTATAACAAGGAGAAAATTGTTAATAACTTTGGCAGTAATAAAGGTGCATCACATTTAAGATTTGTATTCCTCATCAAATTATATATCAGATACATATGCCACATGTTCCCCTTCCAATTAGAAAATATCGACTTGGTTCCAAGATGGGGGCTTTCAAAATGGACACCACTCCTCACAAATTTCCCTTCTTCCTCTTTGCAACATGCCACACACAAGATGTCATTCCCAACCACTATTTTCCATTTATTCAGGTGTATCCATACTTTTGTACCACCCTGTACATGGCTGTATAAAGTCCTCCAGGGAGCCACTACAGGTATATAACTGATGGGACAATACATGTCATTTATGGAATTACATAAAGTAGCTTCCGTATACATATACAGATGTTGCCATCATTATTTTGACTTAAAGGGATTGTCTCACTTCAGTAAGTGGTATTTATCATGTAGAGAAAGTTAATAAAAGGAACATACTAATATACTGTGATTGTCCATATTGCTTCCTTTGCTGGCTGGATTCATTTTTCCATTACATTATACACTGCTTGTTTCCATCGTTACAGACCATCCTGCAATCCATCAGTGGTGGTCGTGCCTGCTCAATATAGGAAAAAGCACTAGCCTATGTGAGTACCCATGGTCCCGGCCACCAGAGAGGCTGACGCGATTTCCTATAGTGTAGTGATAAATGTAGAAGTGCAGAAGTGGTAGCTGCAAATACAGTGAAGGAGTTTAAAGGGCTTCTGTCAGCCCACTAAACCTTTTTTTTTTTGCCTGTTTGCATTTAAAATCCGGCGCCTGCGCTGCGGCCGTACCTATCTTCAATCTGCGCAGGCGCACTGAGAGGCGGCCGCTCGCTCGCCGCTCCATCCTCAATGCGCCTGCGCCGATGACGTCACATCTACACCCGGCGCAGGCGCATTGAGGATGCAGCGGCCGCCTCTCAGTGCGCCTGCGCAGATTGAAGATAGATACGGCCGCGGCGCAGGCGCCGGATTTTGATTGCAAACAGGCAGGGCCAGCAGAGAACGATTCCGTTCCCTGGCCCTGTCAATCACAATGCGGAGGGGGCGTCATTAGGATCGGAGGATGCGGCTGCTACCAGCAAGTAGCCGCCCTACTTGCTGGTAGCAAGGTAATTTGCAAATTTTAAAAATAGCTTTTTATCAAATTCTACTGAACCAAAATGATTATTTAACTTATGTATGCAGAGCTCGCAGTATAGGGATTATTAGTAAACAAAAACAAAAAAACGGTTTAGTGGGCTGACAGAAGCCCTTTAACCGCCTCCGGACCGCCTAACGCAGGATCGCAGTCCAGAGGCGGCAGCTCTGCGCACAGTCACGCATATATGCGGCATCTCGCGAGACGCGAAATTTCCTGTGAACGCGCGCACACAGGCGCACGCGTTCACAGGAACTGCAGGTAAGCGAGTGTATCTCCAGCCTGCCAGCGACGATGGTTCGCTGGCAGGCTGGAGATGCGATTTTTTTTAACCCCTAACATGTATATTAGACGCTGTTTTGATAACAGCGTCTAATATACCTGCAACCTGGTCCTCTGGTGGTCCCTTTTGTTTGGATCGACCACCAGAGGACACAGGCAGCTCTGTAAAGTAGCACCAAACACCACTACACTACACCCCCCCCTGTCACTTATTAACCTCTTATGAACCCCTGATCACCCCATATAGACTGCCTGATCACCCCCCTGTCATTGATCACCCCCCTGTAAGGCTCCATTCAGACGTCCGTATGTTTTTTACGGATCCACGGATACATGGATCGGATCCGCAAAACACATACAGACGTCTGAATGGAGCCTTACGGGGGGGGTGATCAATGACAGGGGGGTGATCACCCATATAGACTCCCTGATCACCCCCCTGTCATTGATCACCCCCCTGTAAGGCTCCATTCAGACGTCCGTATGTTTTTTACGGATCCACGGATACATGGATCGGATCCGCAAAACACATACGGACGTCTGAATGGAGCCTTACAGGGGGGTGATCAATGACAGGGGGGTGATCACCCATATAGACTCCCTGATCACCCCCCTGTTATTGATCACCCCCCTGTCATTGATCACCCCCCTGCAAGGCTCCGTTCAGACGTCCGTATGATTTTTACGGATCCACGGATACATGGATTGGATCCGCAAAACACATATGGACGTCTGAATGGAGCCTTACAGGGGGGTGATCAATGACAAGGGGGTGATCAGGGAGTCTATATGGGGTGATCATCCCCCTGTCATTGATCACCCCCCTGTAAGGCTCCATTCAGACATTTTTTTGGCCCAAGTTAGCGGAAATATTTTTTTTTCTTACAAAGTCTCATATTCCACTAACTTGTGTCAAAAAATAAAATCTCACATGAACTCACCATACCCCTCACGGAATCCAAATGCGTAAAATTTTTTAGACATTTATATTCCAGACTTCTTCTAACGCTTTAGGGCCCCTAAAATGCCAGGGCAGTATAAATACCCCACATGTGACCCCATTTCGGAAAGAAGACACCCCAAGGTATTCCGTGAGGGGCATATTGAGTCCATGAAAGATATATGTATATATATGGATATATGTAAAAAGACACCCCAAAACACATTGCCCAACTTCTTCTGAGTACGGCGATAGCAGATGTGTGACACTTTTTTGCAGCCTAGGTGGGCAAAGGGGCCCACATTCCAAAGAGCACCTTTAGGATTTCACAGGTCATTTTGTACACATTTTGATTTCAAACTACTTACCACACATTAGGGCCCCTAGAATGCCAGGGCAGTATAACTACCCCACAAGTGACCCCATTTTGGAAAGAAGACACCCCAAGGTATTCCGTGAGGGGCATGGCGAGTTCCTAGAATTTTTTATTTTTTGTCACAAATTAGCGGAAAATTATGATTTTTTTTTCCTTACAAAGTCTCATATTCCACTAACTTGTGATAAAAAATAAAACATTCTAAGTACTCGCCATGCCCCTCACGGAATACCTTGGGGTGTCTTCTTTCCAAAATGGGGTCACTTGTGGGGTAGTTATACTGCCCTGGCAATTCAGGGGCCCTAATGTGTGCAAAGTAGTTTGAAATCAAAATCTGTAAAAATGGCCGATGAAATCCTAAAGATGCTCTTTGGAATGTGGGCCCCTTTGCCCACCTAGGCTGCAAAAAAGTGTCACACATCTGGTATCGCCGTACTCAGGAGAAGTTGGGCAATGTGATTTGGGGTGTCATTTTACATATACCCATGCTGGGTGAGATAAATATCTTTGTCAAATGCCAACTTTGTATAAAAAAATGGGAAAAGTTGTCTTTTTCCAAGATATTTCTCTCAAAACACATTCCCCAACTTCTCCTGAGTACGGCGATACCAGATGTGTGACACTTTTTTGCAGCCTAGGTGGGCAAAGGGGCCCACATTCCAAAGAGCACCTTTCGGATTTCACAGGGCATTTTTTACAGATTTTGATTTCAAACTACTTCTCACGCATTTGGGCCCCTAAAATGCCAGGGCAGTATAACTACCCCACAAGTGACCCCATTTTGGAAAGAAGACACCCCAAGGTATTTCATGATGGGCATAGTGAGTTCATGGAAGTTTTTATTTTTTGTCACAAGTTAGTGGAATATGAGACTTTGTAAGAAAAAATAAATAAATAAAATAAATCATAATTTTCCGCTAACTTGTGACAAAAAATAAAAAGTTCTATGAACTCACTATGCGCATCAGTAAATACCTTAGGGTGTCTACTTTCTGAAATGGGGTCATTTGTGGGGTGTTTGTACTGTCTGGCCATTGTAGAACCTCAGGAAACATGACAGGTGCTCAGAAAGTCAGATCTGCTTCAAAAAGCGGAAATTCACATTTTTGTACCATAGTTTGTAAACGCTATAACTTTTACCTAAACCATTATTTTTTTACCCAAACATTTTTATGAAAGACATGTAGAACAATAAATTTAGAGAAAAATTTATATATGGATGTATTTTTTTTGTGCAAAATTTTACAACTGAAAGTGAAAAATGTCATTTTTTTGCCAAAAAATCGTTAAATTTCGATTAATAACAAAAAAAGTAAAAATGGCAGCAGCAATGAAATACCACCAAATGAAAGCTCTATTAGTGAGAAGAAAATGAGGTAAAATTCATTTGGGCGGTAAGTTGCATGACCGAGCAATAAACGGTGTAGTGTAGTGCAGAAGTGTAAAAAGTGGCCTGGTCATTAAGGGTGTTTCAGCTAGGGGGGCTGAGGTGGTTAAGCATGCATGGGATAGGTAGAAGGCCATCCTTCATATAAGATAGGGCCAAGGGCTATTCATAGTATTCAGTATATTGGGCAGACTAGATGGGCCAAATGGTTCTTATCTGCCGACACATTCTATGTTTCTATGTAATTTGCTGAAGTGAGACAACACCTTTAAGGCAGGCCAGTATGGTCACTTTAATGTGATTTGTTGTATTTATGCAATATAATTTTGTTACATTCACCTGTTTAGCTAGTCAAGATATTGTTGGCTACATCTATATATCTGTTAATCAGATTATTCCCATACTAAATAGATTGTTTCTAAGAAGCACATTATTTATGGAATATATTTTAAATATTGGCTCCATTTTCATTTAGTTTTACCATACTACATTCTAGTACATTACATAAAACATGGGGCAGATGTTTGAAACATTTTAAAGATGTAGCATACATAGGAAATAAAACGTCAAGGAGATCTTTGCAACACGATTAACACACTTTCCATATGTATTTAATTTCCATAGGCATATTTTCTATGAACATTGTTACAAACCATGAAACCGATACAATATATCATCCCTCTAGCACAAAATATCATGGATTTTCATGGCTGTAAAATCCATCTGTTCCACTGCCTTATATTTGTTTTAATATAATTCAACATGTCACAGGATCAGTACAGTATATTTATGGCCTGCACAAAGTGTAGCACCAAAATTGTTTCATTTTCTGCTGTGGTTTGACAGATTTAGTTGTGCTTCATTCTCATCATTTCTGGACTACAAATCATTGCATTTTCATTTAGTCATGATTCACATAACTTGCATATTTATAGTGAGCAGTAACTGTAGAATATGTCGCATTAATTCTAGCAAGCTGTATAATTTAATGGCATCTAACCTAACATTTAATTGTCTCCTGCAGACCGATTTCAAGTGTCAGAGACACAGCATGTGATTAGGGAATATTGGTGATGCAGTCAAAGTCTTTGGAAACACGGCTCAAAGAATGTGTCACTCAGCCCCAGAGTGTGTATAAGTTTTTATCTGTTTGCATTCACAACTTTCTAACTCCCAGCAAGCATGAATAATGGCATGCTGCAATAAATACAGCTGGCGCCATAAGGCCGAGAGTTACCAAGCCATATAATTTTATCAGCAAGAGACAAGCTAAGTGTTTTAAATCGTATAATTTTCTGTTGTATCAGGATGAAAAATTATAAAGGGAAATACATTGTTTAAATTTAAGATCATAATATCGTTATAACAAAATGTGTTAAAAGGTACCATACTAATAGTTACTAGTGGTAACCAATAACTAGAGATGAACAAATTAATTTACAAAATCGTCATTTTCTGTATACTAGTTTTGCAGTAGGACAGATTTACTAATCTTGTCGAGTAGTTATAGATTGTAAATGCAAACTAGTCAGTCTAAAGGTCCCCATACAAACTGGCGTACTATCAGCTGAATCCACTGAGAACGGCGGGTTCAGCCGACAGTTTAATGTGTATGCGGAGCTCCTGACTCTCCCCCGACAGATGATGTTGGGGGAGAGAAGGTTCAGGTGAAGTGAATATTTTCTACCGATCCTTTTATTCTCCTGGGAGATAAACTGCCGCCAGAAGCACCAGACAGCAACTTTCTCCTCTCTTCTCATTGAGTACACATGCACGCTCAGCCGAGAATTATGTGGGAGATAGGAGGGAGTCAGGAGACATAGCTGTTGGCTGAATGATCATTTCATCGATTAGTAGAAAGATGGTAGAGGTACAGAAAAATATCAGTCACCACCTATAACAAGGTCAGAGAAATGTCATAATATAGCAGTAAGACATTTCATGTCATCTTCATTGATAATCCATCAAAACTCTACTATGATGACTATGATAAGGTCTGATGGAAACATTGGGTTGACAGTCTAAAGTGTATAGGGAGCTCCTAAGGGTCCATTCACACGTCCGCAACTGTTTTGCGGTCCGCAAATTGAGGATCCGCAAAAAGCGGACACCGACACTATAATAGAAATGCCTTTTCTTGTCCATGGCTGCGGACAAGAATAGGACATGTTCTATTTTTTTGTGGGACCACGGAACGGAAGTGCGGGTGCAAACAGCATACTGTGTGCTGTCCACATCTTTTGAAAATGAATGGGTCCACACCCGTTCCGCAAAATTGTGGAATGGATGCGGACCCATTTTGCAGACATGTGAATAGACCCTAACTCAACCCCAGCTGATAATGTCGAGAGAGAGAAGGATTGGGCAAAGTGAATACTTTTTCCTGATCCTTTTATTATCCTGGGAGATTAGCCACCACTAGAAGTGTCTGGCAGCAGCTTTATCCCCTCTCCCCATTAAATACATTTACATGGTCAACCCAGAGTTTTGGGAAAGATGGGAAGGAGTCGGGAGACAGTAGCAGTAATTACAAGTATGCACCCCCATTCACTTCTTTGGGACGGCTCTGTCCAAGAGAATGCTACAGAGCCGTCCTATAGAAGTAAATTGAATGGGGACGGTATACTTGCAATTGCAATTGCATCAATATTCGCTCTTGTCGAGGTGGGATCTTCAGCGTGGTCCTCCGGAGCACCCTCACATCTCACATGTCCAATGGCCCAACCGGACAGTTACTCTTTTGCAGGCTACAGCCCCTCACCATCTGTTGTAAGACCTTCTGGGTAGGGCGGTGTGCGGTGGCCCATTGCCAGTACTTCGGCCTTTCCTTGGCATAGAGTTGATGGTCTAGGTCTCTCAGTATATTCATGCCCAGGGTCACGTCCATTCTTTTATGAGACGAATGGTCCACCAGCATGACCCATTTCTTGCCGATGTCTTGCCCAAACAGTCGGACCCGCATCCAGACTATCCCTCGGACATCCATCTCTCTATTATCAGCAGCCATCAGCCTGATGATGCTCTCGTCCTCGGGCTCCATCATATGCCAGAAGTGCCTCTCAAAGAACTCCAGAGGCATTAGGGTACACTCTAACCCTGTATCAGGCAGCAGACCTTTTGGCCTTCCAACTCAGCTTCTAATACAGGGCTGCTGGCATACAAGTCACATTCTTCACGCAGAGGGCTTAACTTCTGGTGTCGGAAGTTTAACGTCGGCTCAGATGCTACCTGTTCTGGGCACTCTCTGGCCATATGGCTGTACTTTTAGCAAGCCCAACAGAGGGGCCCTCTTCTGACCGGCTCCCTCACCGGGGTTGTTCTGGGTGGAGTGGCACAAGGTGCGGGGACCGTTTCCGGACGCTGGGATGGTTCTGCCTTCATCTGGGACACTTCTAGCTGAAGCTCTTTCAATTCCACCCGCAGGGCCTGGACCACATCCTTCAAGGACTCCGATTCTTCAGACCACGGCCGGTCCCTTGTAACATGCGTGCTATTCACCACTCTTGCTGCCGCAAGTATGGGCTCTTCCTCTCTCTCTATGGCGGCTAAGTAGACACTGTAGAATGTTGTATCGGCCATTGTTCGGGTCATCTCTTGTAATTTATCTTGTAAGAATTTATTGGAGAGCCCCACTATGAACTGATCTCGTAGGAGCCAGTCCACCTCCCGGAAGGCACCCATAGCCTCAGGGTCTCGTCGTTGTATCTCATTCAGTGTCTCCTGTAGAACATTGGAATATTGCATCAGGGTCTCGCCTTCTCGCTGGGGTCAGTTAAAGAAGTGACTCCGTAACTGTACCACTTTGGCCCGCCCCCTTGGGCTCTCTCTAGCAGGGAGAATATCTTCTCTAGGGTATCTCTCTCATAATCAGGACTTACCATCACTGTCACCCTCTAGGGCTCCCAACGCAACCTCGGCCCGCAGTTCGGGGGTCAGGTTACACATTTTAACCGCACTTTGCCCCCTTTCAGTCCCATCCTGCAATGTCATGTTGTTACCATCATACTTTGGCAGATGACGCAGCAGCGCCCCTACAGGGATGTATCCTAGTGGGGTAGCTATATTGTTGGGGGCAAGCTGGACTTGCGCCTGTGCACCCTGGGCTGCGTCCTGATCCGGCACCACTAGCACCGGGGGACGATCTCCCACCACGTTCCCGTCCATAACGGTTGCTGTATCCTGCTGACTATTCCAAGTTGTAAGCCGTGTACAAGGGTGGGCTCCCCAGGATACAGCGAAGTCACAGACAAGGAAAGCGACACCGACACCAGCCTAATATACAAGAACAGAAACTTTACTTAGGCAAAAAGTAATAACACAGGCATAACCAAAACAATACAAATACGCATAGAAAACACTATATCCCGGACCCACAGTGAATGTCCCTGCCCACTGGACAGGCCTAGCCAATGGCGGACACAGCAGAGCCTGCAAGTCGTGCTGTGCCGCTACAGAGGACTGCGCCGCAGAACAGTCCCGAACAACCTGGCAATAACACAACCCTAACTAGCTATCTAGTTTTCAGGCCTAGGCTTAGTCTCTGTTTTTCAGGCGCCACTAGTGTAAAGCATGGAGTAAGCGAGTGTACTGACCTTCGTCCGTTCTGGGCCCTAGGATGCCGCTTACCCGAGTTGGCCACCAAGCTTTCAGCAACCGTGCGGCCTTGCTTGATGATGAGGCTTTCTGTCCACACACTGAAACTGGTCTTCCTGGGACAACCTCTCTTTCAAAGAGCTGGATTCAGTAAGGAGACGACAGCTAGTCTCCTTCTTTTGAGTGTCCATTCACTGCCGGACATCTGCAAGCCAGAATGGAATCGGATTCAGTCCCTCACAGCACAATCCTTCCACCATGTCAGATCAACACTTCCTGGTTCACTCACAAGCAGCAGCATGAGTCATAACCTACTTTACATATGCAAATCCCAGAGTGTGCTGGTTGTAGCTGCAAAACAGTGGCCTCTAGTGCCCGGAATTCCAAATGACAGTTTAAGTACACTTTAAAGATAAACCTTATACAGGCAGAGCTTATTCACAATCTTACAACGGCATAGGGCAGGAAACTGAGAGAGGTTAAATTGCCCCCTCCCACCACCCACCTCAGTGTTTTCCTGCCCCTACAGCGGCCAGGACAGAGAAAGTCCTCTCTGCTTGTCAGGAGGTGAAAAAAAGGAATGGGATACTATTTTATTATTTTTTTATCGGGGTACTCATCGGGGCTGAGGCCTTCCTTGAGTTTTAATCCCCTGTAACAGTTCCCCTGCTCGCCAGCGGTCACTTACCAATGCTGAGCAGGGGAAATCATGCGGGCCTCACGTCTGTTGATCAGACGCCTGTCCCCACCGGCTGCATCTCCATTCGCACCTTCCTTTCCCTTAGTGGGATTAAGCAGATGCAGGCCGGGAACACCGCGCATGCGCGGGCATCCAATGTTAGTTCCGATCTCATGGGACGTCTGACGTCAGTTCCGGTCACGTGGGATGCACGGCGTTCCCGGAAATATGATTACCTGGTATAAAGCCAGCATGGATGACATGGTGAGCCAGATCTGAGGTCTGATGATGTCGGCTCCTGAGTTGCCTAGAGAGCGTGATGCTCCAGCGCCAGTAATCATAAGTCCCCTCAGGGGGGAAATAATTATTCTCTGCAGCATGTTTTAAATCTTTGTGGGACATGGGCCTTTTTTATGGTATATATTCCACCTCAATTGAGGGGTTAATACTTGTTCCTCTCGTACTATAGGTCTCGAAGGAGGCTCAAAGGAAGCCTAAAAAGAATCTCAAATGCATTTCTTGTTTTAAGAAACTATCTGAGAATTCTTCTAAGAAGCTATGCAAAGACTGCATTGCATGTGTTGTGAGAGAGGAACAACCATCTATGTTGGAAGAATTAAGAACCATAATACGTGATGAGGTTAAATCTTTCCTGACTTCTCTAAGAGAAACAAGCCCAAGTCCTAATTCCCCTAAAATACATAAGATGGCGGCTCCCTCCTCCTCCAACTCTGAAGATTTAGCGGACGAGGCAGCTCCCTCTAAACAGTGGGAGGATGATGATCTCCTCTCTGAAGGAGAAATTGTTGAGGATGCGGGAAAAAAAATTCTACTGAAGAAATGGGGGATCTCTTGAAGGCGGTGAGAGCCACCATGGGCATTGAGGATGTCCAAAAACCTCACTCTATTCAAGAGGAAATGTTTGGTGGGTTAAGAACCAAATGCTCTAAGGTATTCCCTATAAATGAAAATATCAAGGAAATGATCCTAGACGAATGGTCTGATCCAGAGAAGCGTCTGGGTATATCTAGGGAGTTCAAAAATCACCCCTTTTTTGATTCCTCTGAATCACAAGTATTTGACAATAAACCAAAAATGTATATACAGGTAGTGAAGGTAAACAAAAATACCTCCCTATCGTTTGAAGATTCCGCCCAGTTTAAAGATCCAATGGAGAGGAAGGCAGATAGTCTTTTATGCAAGTCCTGGGAGGCAGCTATGTATAGCATTAAAACAAACATACGGTAGCTGCAACATCTGTGGCAAGATCAATGTACTTGTGGTTAACCCCAAGGGAAGATATTATAGAGTCTTCACCCCTACAAAAATCGTCCACTGCCTTCCCGGCAGACGCTCCTGCGGAAACATTAAGGTTCTCTGCTAAAGATGCAGCCCTCTCTAATACAGCAAGGAGAGCCTTATGGATGAAGTCATGGTCGGATGACAAAGCCTCAAATATGAAATTGTGCTCCATTGCTTTCTCAGGAGAATATGTCTTTGGTCCTGTCCTCGACAGGATTCTTGAGAAAGTGACGGATAAGAAAAAAGGATTTCCAGAGGAAAGACCCCAAAGAAGAAAATTTCCCTTTCGGCCCTATGGGGGACAAGAAAGGTCATACAGGGGAAAAGGAAAGACAGGAAGGTTGAGCTACCCCAAGGTCGAGGTAGGGAGTTCCTTCTTAATACCCAAAATAAAAGCGATAGACAATGACGCCAAAATTGGGGGAAGACTAAGAAGGTTCTCAGGTCAGTAGAATGAAATAACATCAAATCCCTGGGTAAAAAAACTATCGTAGAGAAGGGATACAAATTAGAATTTTCCTTTCTTCCCCCAAACAAATATGTAGTCACTTTACCATCGTCAAAAAGTCTGTCTCAAAAAATCTGGAAGGGTCTTCAAGACATGTTACGCAGGTTCCCTCAGCTCAACCCTCTTTATTCAACCCTCTTTCTAGTATGCAAACCGGATGGATCCTTCCATACTGTAATTATTTTAAAACAGCTAAACAGAAATATTCTGTACAAAAAGTTCAAGATGAAGTCTCTCTCATCCACGATTCCGTTAATAGGAAAGAATGTGCTGATGTGCACTGTCGATTTAAAAGAAGCTTATTATCACGTCCCAATTCAAGAGCAGTGCCAAAAGTTCCTGAGATTTGCAGTAAAAGATCGAAAATTTGTAATTTCCAGTTTACAAGTCTCCCTTTTGGTATCTCCTCATCCCCCAGGGTCTTTACCAAGATCGTAGTGGAGATGATAGCTCACCTCAGGAAACAAAGTCTAATAATAACACCGTATTTAGATGACTTCCTAATTCTGGCAGATTCAAAAGAACAGATGCAAAAAAATCCTGTGTTCATCCCCAAACAAGGATAACATTTTTGGGTATCCTCCTAGACTCAGCCAGGCAGTCCTCCTTCATCCTAGAAGAGAAGATATTGGGCCTGAGACAGAAAATAAAAAAATTCTGTCATAATGAGGGTGTTGGGAGTTCTGATGTTGTGCATATCTTCAGTTCCTTGGGCATAGTTCCACTTCAGAACCTTCCAGAACTGGCTATTGAAGATTTGGGATAAAAGACAGGTTTTGTTGGACAGGAAGGTCCGGATCCCAGTGTGGGTAAAATCAGCCCTCACATGGTGGACAAGGTCCTCAAATCTCGACAAGGGTTTGGTCTGGCAGAAAATACCATGTATCCAAATTCAAACAGATGCAAGCAAATCAGGTTGGGAATCATACATAGAAGAAAACTTCTTTCAAGTTCTCTGGCCAAAGAGCGTTGCAGAAAAATCATCAAACTACAGAGAGCTAAAAGCAGTTTGGGAAATTCTAAAATCTGCGTCAGGATGCTTAGTTCATCATATAAAGATTCTGTCCAACAACATAGCAACTGTATCTTATTTGAGGTGACAAGGAGGAACGAGCTCACAGGTTCTGATGAGGCTGTAGGAAAAAATATTATCTTGGGAAGAAAGAAACGTAAAATCAATTTCCGCAGTTCACCTAAAGGGTTCCCAAAACCAAATGGTGGACTTCCTGAGAAGGAAAACTCTAGACCAGCGAGAATGGTCTCTGAATCACGGGGCTCTGCAAGCATAGATCTATTCGCCTCAAAAACAAATGCAAAAACCTGCAAATTCTGCTCCCTAAATCCATTGGAAAACCCTTGGGCAATTGATGCCTTCTCCCAAATCTGGGATTGGAATTTGGCTTATGCGTTCCCTCCATTTCAGCTGAAGTGGTTCAGAAAATCATTGAGGACAGACCAAATCTAATTTTAATTACACGATGGTGGCCAAAGAGAATCTGGTTCTCGGTTCTCAAAAGGTTGTCGATCCAGGACCCTTGCATCCTTCCCTACAGAAAGGACATTCTAACACAAGTCCCATTGATTCATCCACATCCAGAATTCTTCAGGCTATCAGCCTGGATCCTGAGTGAGAAATCCTAAAGAGACAAGGCTTATCAGACAAAGTGATCTACACACTCAAAGCCTGTAGGAAAAGGGTCACTTCGGCAATTTACTTAAAGGTCTGGAGAAAATTCTGCACCTGGTTGGAAGAGATATATCCAAATCGGTCTCCTCCAAATATACAAAAAATCCTAGAATTCCTTCAATGGGGGTTGGTCATGGGTCTTCGGCCATCAACCATAAAAGTACAGATTGCGGCCCTAAGCATATTTTTCGACTCAAATTTGTCGGAACATAGATGGATAAAAAGATTCTGCAAGATTCTGCACACGTTTGAAGCCCCTTATCAGACCTTGTGTACCATTTTGGGATTTAAACATAGTTCTACAAGGCCTAAGGTCTAGCCCTTTTGAACCTCTGGATGAAGCCTTGGTTAAATTTCTCTTGCTCAAAACAGTCTTCCTGGTGGCCATTACCTCTGCTAGGAGCTTAGGCTAAATTCAGGACTTATCCATTAAACAATCCTATTTAACTATTAGGGACAATCACATTATTTTCAAACCACATCCGGGGTGGTATACAGGGTATACAGTACAGACCAAAAGTTTGGACACACCTTCTCATTCAAAGAGTTTTCTTTATTTTCATGACTATGAAAATTGTAGATTCACACTGAAGGCATCAAAACTATGAATTAACACATGTGGAATTATATACGTAACAAAAAATTGTCAAACAACTAAAAATATGTCATATTCTAGGTTCTTCACAGTAGCCACCTTTTGCTTTGATTACTGCTTTGCACACTCTTGGCATTCTCTTGATGAGCTTCAAGAGGTAGTCACCTGAAATGGTTTTCACTTCACACGTGTGCCCTGTCAGGTTTAATAAGTGGGAATTCTTGCCTTATAAATGGGGTTGGGACCATCAGTTGCGTTGAGGAGAAGTCAGGTGGATACACAGCTGATAGTCCTACTTAGCCTACATAGACTGTTAGAATTTGTATTATGCAAGAAAACAGCAGCTAAGTAAAGAAAAACGAGTGGCCATCATTACTTTAAGAAATTAAGGTCAGTCAGTCCGAAAACTTGGGAAAACTTTGAAAGTAAGGGCTATTTGACCATGAAGGAGAGTGATGGGGTGCTGCGCCAGATGACCTGGCCTCCACAGTCACCGGACCTGAACCCAATCGAGATGGTTTGGGGTGAGCTGGACTGCAGAGTGAAGGCAAAAGGGCCAACAAGTGCTAAGCATCTCTGGGAACTCCTTCAAGACTGTTGGAAGAGCATTTCAGGTGACTACCTCTTGAAGCTCATCAAGAGAATGCCAAGAGTGTGCAAAGCAGTAATCAAAGCAAAAGGTGGCTACTTTGAAGAACCTAGAATATGACATATTTTCTGTTGTTTCACACTTTTTTGTTATGTATATAATTCCACATGTGTTCATTTATAGTTTTGATGCCTTCATAGTCATAAAAATAAAGAAAACTCTTTGAATGAGGTGTGTCCAAACTTTTGGTCTGTACTGTAGTTCTTCCCTCATTTTGCAATAACCCAAAAAATCAAAAAGAGGAAAGTTTCCATTCCCTAGATGTTAGACGTACAGTTATAAATTAGATAGAAGTCTCTAGGGAGTTCAGAAGAGCTGACAATCTTCTAGTCCAGTTTGCGGGCAAAAATAAAAGGAAAGCAGCCTCAAAAGCCTCCATTGCCAGGTGGATGAAACAGACGATCTGTCATTGTTATCGTGTCCAAAATCTTGCCCGGTAAAATTAAGACTCAATCCACCAGGGCAGTATCTTCTTCCTATGCCAAAAAAGCGGGTGCATCTTTGGACCAGATATGCAAAGCCGTGACCTGGTCAAATGTGCATGCATTCATTAAGCATTATAGGCTCGACTTGTCAGGATCTTTCAAATTATCCTTTGGTAGGAAGGTCCTCCAAGCCATAGCCCGCCCCTAAAATCGTTGCTCTGTTAGGTCTCATATACTATGCCGTCATGGTGGTGAAATGGAAAAAACTGAATTAGACTTACTAGTAATTCCTTTTCCATGAATCCACCATGACGGCACGGAATTCCCACCCAATAAATGTTATATTACCCTTAGTATGAAGAAATACTAAAAAATAAAAATCTAAAATGTTATATTTACTTAGTATGAAGAAATTAAAAAAAAAATTTAAAATAAAAATAATATATATACAAAAAAAAAATCACTCGTAGACACTGACAGTTCAGTCTTGCATGGAGTTAAACCAGAACTGCTTTACTATAGAGGTCACCCTGCTCTGGTGCGACTGTTAGGTTTGTGAATGTTATGATCCCTGTTATAAGGCATCCTTTCCATGGAGCATGCACCTGAAACAACCCTCCAAGTGTTTGTGAAGTTTCGGGATAAATGGAGACCCCCTTCTAAACATAGGAACAATATAAAAACTAAGACATTTACCCTGCTTGGATTTGAATCCATAGCACCCATGTTGCAAGGTAGCAAGATTAACCACCAGACCGAGCCTTTGCAGTATTGAGACAAAGCCATTTAGAATATTTTTTACACCGTAGAAGCAAATAATCTTAATTATCAAAGAAATAGAACATGGTGGTTATGAATGCTACCCTGTGTACAGATAATAGATAAGGAGGAGGGGCAAATCTGTGAAGGGAGGTGTCCAATACGGTAGCCATTTTAAAGCAGCTTTGTCACCAGGATCAACTCTATTAAACCAGGCATACTGTCTGTTAGGGCTTATCATGCTGATTAAAACTATAAATTTGTCTGTAACAGCTGCAGTGACATCGGTGTTTTTATTCATATGCAAAAGAGCAATTGAAGCACCAGGAGGCAGGCTGAATCGGGTGCAGTGAATCGCACTGCTATTTAACACCCACTCCACTGCACTGCACACTCCACCTTCCCCTTGATTGATAGGGGTATACACTCTGAGAGCAGAGCTGTCTCTTAGCATCTACATATCATATACTCTATGTACTATAGCTTCACCACATTGAGATCTGCTCAGAAAGCTAATATACCTATTTCTGCTGTATTCACAAGCACAATATATGATTATAAAGACACTTGTAATATTTGTTAGCTTAAAAACATAGAAAACACATGCTTCTCGATGTGGTATATATCATCATATAATAACAATAAAAGGTCTTACTATATATTTTTTTTTTTTTGCTTAGAAGCCTGAAACCTTTTACTTTTTTTTTCCGCACAGGCACAATATATGATTATAAAGTAACCAGCATTATTTTGTAGCTTTTTTAAGCCTAAAAACATAGGGGGTCACGCCATGTTTAGCTGAATCTGCAACTTTTTTTCCGCTCATGCCAGGTGTAAAAAAAGGTGTGTGGCATGGGCGGGGAAGAGGACGGGCCAGCAGGTCCATCTCATTTTCTACACCAGGTTTAGGTGTAGAAGATGGTCTAAATGTAATACAGCAAGGAAGCTGTCTTACATTTAGAATCGGTGGTGAATATAGCAAAGTTAAGTAGAGGCCAGCGCAATCCACCACCAGTGCAGGGGTTATTAAGACCGGCCTCGAAAACGCTGGTTATAATAAATGTGCCCAATAGACTTTTATTATGGGATAATGTGGAAGAAAAAAAATATCTGAAGAAAAAACCTGGAAGTCTCTCCCAAGATTCAAACGTGAGATCTCTACATGCAAAACCAAGCACTTAGCACCAAGCTATCAGATTATCACACAGTGATGCATGTCTTGGTGACAGAGCTTCTTTAAAAGCTATTATCTTGGAACCAAGTGGATATTTTCAAATAGGAAACGGTATAGAGTTGCAAGAAAACGTATGTGAACCCTTTGGAATTATATGGATTTCTGCACAAATTGGTCATAAAATGTGATCTAATCTTCATCTAAGTCACAACAATAGACAATCACAGTCTGCTAAAACTAATAACACACAAATAATTAAATGTTACCATGTTTTTATTGAACAGACCTTGTAAACATTCACAGTGCAGGTGGAAAAAGTATGTGAACCCTTGGATTTAATAACTGGTTGAAACTCCTTTGGCAGCAATAACTTCAACCAAACTTTTTCTGTAGTTGCAGATCAGACGTGCACAACGGTCAGGAGTAATTCTTGACCATTCCTCTTTACAGAACTGTTTCAGTTCAGCAATATTCTTGGGATGTCTGGTGTGAATAATTTTCTTGAGGTCATACCACAGCATCTCAATCGGGTTGAGTTCAGGACTCTGGGCCACTCCAGAAGGTGTATTGTCTTCATTTTAAGCCAGTCTGTTGTTGCTTTGGGTCGTTGTCCTGTTACAACACCCAATCTTCAGTTGACCTTCAGCTGGTGGACAGATGGCCTTAAGTTCTCCTGTAAAATGTCTTGATAAACTTGTGAATTTATTTTTCCTTCGATGATAGCAATCTGTCCAGGCCCTGATGCAGCAAAGCAGCCCCAAACCATGATGCCCCCACCACCATACTTTACAGTCGGGATGAGGTTTTGATGTTGGTGTGCTGTGCCTCTTTTTCTCCACACATAGTGTTGTGTGTTTCTTCCAAACAACTCAACTTTGGTTTCATCTATCCACAGAATATTTTGCCAGTACTGCTGTGGAACATCCAGGTGCTCTTGTGCAAACTAAACGTGCAGCAATGTTTTTTTTTGGACAGCAGTGGCTTCTTCTGTGGTATCCTCCAATGAAATCAAATTTTTGTTTAGTGTTTTACCTATCGTAGATTCACTAACAGGGATGTTAGCATATGCCAGAGACTTTTGTAAGTCTTTAGCTGATACTTTAGGATTCTTCTTCACCTCATTGAGCAGTCTGAGCTGTGCTCTTGCAGTAATCTTTACAGGACAGTCACTCCTAGGGAGAGTAGCAGCAGTGCTGAACTTTCTCCATGGACTGATGAACAGCAAGGCTTTTGGAGATACTTTTATAACCCTTTCCAGCTTTATGCAAGTCAACAATTCTTAATCGTAGGTCTTCTGAGAGCTCTTTTGTGTGAGGCATCATCACATCAGACAATGCTTCTTGTGAAAAGCAAACACAGAACTGGTGTGTGTCTTTTATAGGGCAAGGCAGCTGTAACCAACACCTCCAATCTCATCTCATTGATTGGACTCCAGTTGGCTGACACCTCACTCAAATTAGCTCTTGGAGAAGTCATTAGTCTAGGGGTTCACATACTTTTTCCACTTGCACTGTGAATGTTTATATGGTGTGTTCAATAAAAACATGGTAACATTTAATTATATGTGTGTTATTAGTTTAATCAGACTGTGATTGTCTATTGTTGTGACTTAGATGAAGATCAGATCACATTTTATGACCAATTTGTGCAGAAATCCATATCATTCCAAAGGGTTCACATAATTTTTCTTGCAACTGTATGTGACATATGTATCTGAAAGAGAATTTGATAAGGAATCATAATCTGTAAATAAATGTGATGTACCTTTATTGCTGCCAAAATTATTAACAATTTTCTCAGAGAGAGAATGTTACATACAATATATACAGCTCCAGTCGAAAGTTTGGAAACACTTTTTCATTCCGTGCTTTTTTTTCTTTTTTTTTTACATGATAGAATCATATTGAAGATGGAACGAAAATGATGAAGGAATGAACATATGAAGTTAAGCAAGTAAAACATATGAAGTTAAGCAAATTAGTGCCAAACAAACCGGAATATATTTTATATTTCAGGTTTTTCAAGGTAGCTCCCTTTTACTTCGATGACAGCGTTTGACACTCTTGGTGTTCCCTCAATCAGTTATATGAGGAGGTCACTAACAGCCTGGAAGGAGATGCTGAGCACATGGCTGATTTTCCTTCTATCTGGGGTCCAACTCATCCCAAAGCCTCTCAATTAGGTAAAGGTCAGTTGATTATGGAGATCACATCATCTGACACAGCAGTCCATCACTCTTCTTGGTTAAATAGCACTTACATAGCGTGGAGGTGTGTTTGGGGTCATAGTCCTGTTGAAACACAGATGATGGTCACAAGGGTAAACCAGATGGCATGGCATGTCGCTGCAGAATAATGTGGTAACCATGCTGGTTAACCCCTTCCCGACGTCAGCCATATATGTACGACAGAAGTTGCATCTTTAAAAAATGTATATGTTTTTATAAAACCAAATTGCCACACAACTAACCAATAAATTCATGAACAAGGAACTCAAAAAAATAACAAAAATAAAAAAAATGGCGCCAGCTCGCACATGTATGCAAGTGTGTCCACCGCTGATGGATTGCAGGGTGGTCATAACCATGGAAATGAGCAGTATATAATGTGATGGAAAAGTGAGTCTAGCCAGCAAATTAAGCAATATGGATAATAACAATACATTAGTAAGTGCCTTGTACTAACTTTGTCTATACGACAAATGCTTTTTGCTCGAGTCTCAAAGTCTCCTCTTAACAGTTGAGGTGTGTCTGATATTTGATCTCTGGGAAGTATTTATGTAGGTTCTTGTTTGAGGTCCTGTTAATTTAGTGTTAACATACAGTTGGATGGTTTTCATAACTGCATTTGAGGACACCTTCAAAGTTCTGGAAATTTTCTGGATTCAGAGACCTTCATGCCATAAAGTTATGATAGACTTTGATCTTTACATAGTTCATTAGATCATGCTATAAGGTGGATTAGAACAGTAGTAGAATAGAGCCAAACAATATATGGTACATTGAACCAGTGCTATCTCTGCACAACACAACTAGTGGTCTCACACATCATGGAGGCAAAAAATGTCTCTAAATAACTCTTGACAACACTTACCTGTTAAAATCTGTTCCAGGTAACTACCTCATTAAGCTGATTTAATGGGTAACTGTCAAATTTTTATTTTATTTGCTATTTTATTAGAGCTAGGCATGTATACCTGAGTTAGTTTGTTAATGATTGTCAAAAGATCTGTAATTACCTTATTATAACAGCTTTCATTAATGTCCTTTGTCCCTTTCCACTGCTCCCTTAAAAGACCATTGCTAGGGTTTGTCGGTCTTTCTGTTAGTATAAACAGAAGACAGAGCGGCAGTTCTTCACACTGCATGCCTGCATTAAGCTTTAGAGTGAGGAGGCGTGTCTCTCAGTAATCCAATCTGATTGGCTGGCAGGGAGCTGCTGGCTAAAGCAAGTGTGTATGGGAAGTGAGGGAAATCAGTTTTGGCCTCAGAGAACTGGCAGAGAAGGTCCTCATATTGTAAATGTTTAAACAGCCGTAACTAAGGGAAAAACTCAAGGAAAACAGTGGTATATGAAGAAACTAAAGATTGTTTTATGCATAATGCTGCTGCAGCAGTAACATATGCTAACATTGATTCTTTTTATGAAAACATAACAGTTACCCTTTAAAGAATGCTAAGAGTGCAAAACTGTCATCAAGGCAAAATAGGGAAGACTCTAAAATATGAAACATATTCTAGCTTGTTTAACAGTTTTCTGCTTAATTCCATATGTGTTCCTTAATCGTTTTCATCTCTTCAATTTGAATCTACCATGTGGAAAAAAATAAAAATAAAATAAAACAAAACAGGAATGAAAAACTGGGACTGAACTTATGACTGGAACTGCATATATGTAACAATTTATGTACTTAAAAATTGTATGTTATGTTATGTTATGTTACTAAGTCCTTGTATAGCGCTCTAGAGGAACTCAATCCGATGTATAATTAAATGTTGTTGACATTTATTTAGACTGGGACACCTGTCTATAAATGTCACTCTTCTTATAAGTAGAAAAATGAGGGAATAGCACAAATCTGGCCAATGGCTAGGACGCATGCATAATACTCTCTGGCCATCAAAGGGTTAACCCTGCAATCCAATCACCCTCTGTGCAGTTGCATCTCTCTACGAACTTTACTGTGGCTAAGCATTTCTGTAGCCCAGGACACAATGAAGAACACATGAAAGTTATCATATTAAAAGGTAACTTCAAATCCCAAAGAGCTAGAATAATTTGGGAATACAAATTTATAACACTGCTTGACCCTTTGAACACTGGACTGAATTTGTCCCGTGGCTTTATGACACACTACAAGATCTAAAGAGTCTGCTATAGACATGGTCGGGACACCAGGTCTTGGAGATAACATCAATTTAGAGACCATACAACTTTCACACCCCTTATCTGAAAGATAATTAAGGACTCATTCTCAAGATCTTTGATATGTTGTTCTGTTATTATTTTTAATGTCCATTCATTCCCCTATGCTTCAGTTCTTATTGTATATATATTGTTGTTTCTTCATATATGCTTGTAGTACTATGGTTTCCTCACACACTCCAAAGACATACTGATAGGGACCTTAGATTGTGAGCCCCATTAGGGACAGTTGGATGATAATGTCTTTAAAGCGCTGCGGAATAAATTTGCACTATATAAGTGCATGAAATAAATGAATAGTACGCCTGATGAAGGGACTGGTGATGTCTCGAAAGCTCACTATGTAACACCATTACTTCTATTTTTGTTAGCCATTAAAAGGCATCAAACCTGCAATACTCTTATTTTGTTTCTCTTAATAAAAGCACTAAAATAGTTTTCTATTGGCTAACACGGTACCAGACTTTTTCCTTTTTGTTTTGACCAAATTATAATAAGCTTACATGTGTCTGCCTCAGTAAAAAGTAATGTTTAATTGAATGAAGGTGTGTATAATAATTGAGTGATATTTTGTGTTATACCACCAGCTATACAAAATGCATAGTTGTTAAATCAGACTTCACTGAGTCTTATTCTAACCTTAGGTGCTATTGTAAATTAAGATTTTTTTTCTTCCTTGAGAAAGTGTGGATACTGGTTACACACAGTGGAGGATTTTGCATGTATGGGTGCCCCTGTTGAGTCTCTAAGCTCTGTCCCATCATACCTCTATTACCCATACCATGACCCCTTATATGGCCCCACACAGTAAGATGTCTTCTGATGAGCTCCTTAAGTGGTGAAAATTGGCTTCTACCTCACAGTTGTTGTTTTTTTTTTGCCTTCCTCTGGATCAACTTGCAGGATAACAGGCTGAATTGGATGGACAGATGTCTTTTTTCGGCCTTATATACTGTGTTACTGTATTACTGTGTGACACAATATGGTGCCTCCTTATGTGCCCCCAACATAATATAACCCCCGAATGTGCTTCTAACACAGAATAATGGCAACTTACATGTCTGTACACAATTTAGTGCCTTCAATACAAAATAGTGTCCTTCTAGTGTCTCCAAAACGAATTCTCAGCTAGTCCACGTTTCCATGACAAATGGAGCAGGTCTCTCAGTGCAGATCTGCTCTCTTCTGTTTGGCAGCTAAGTGCAGTAGGCACGATGACATCACTTCATCGAACCAGTCGCAAAGTGAGGGAGATTATGTCTCCCTGCATAACCGTTGTATTTAACTGTAGCTATATGTTGTAGATACAGTTGAAAGTGATGCTGCTGGAGAGACCAGCTGCTAGGGGACCTCCTGATCTTTGGGGATCAATGTATTAATGTAGTCTGTGTAGTGGCCAAATCCACCACTGGTTATACAACTAACATTCACCCTAACAGTATGTAAATCACATACAAATTCAGTATTTATCATCCAAACAGGCAAAACAGAAAGAGCGATACATGGACGCAGGGTGCCTCTGGTACTATTGTTCTCCATGAAGAACAAAGCATAATGCAGGTTAAAATCCAACTGATTCTTCTTTATCCTAACAGACTGTATGCATACAGATTAGTTTATTATTAAACACTTATTTAATCCCACATTCTCATCAGTAAAATAAGAACTGTACTTTAAATGAGTGTTTTTAATGTCAGAGAGCAGAGATAAGGAGCCTGTCAGGTGAGCTGGCTGACGGATGAGAGAGGAAATTTAGAACCTAGTACTAGAGGAACACAGAAAAAAGGCTCCATATTTTAAATAAATACCAATTAAAAAAAAAAGATTTTTAGCTCCAAATAATGCAATAGTAAAAAACAATTGCCTCCAAAGGTGTCTATAGCCTTAAAGCAGCAAAACATGTTTCTCTGCAAGCTGCTATACTTTTTCTGAATTGAACCTTCTGCAAGTTCATTTGTGTAGTGGAAAGTCGTGATTAACTGGACATAGCACCTTAAATAGTCTGCTGAATAACTATTTTTCTGATAGAGAGTTTCATCTGGTTTCCAATGCAGCTCTATTTACTGAACCATATATTATGTTTGCTTATTTCAGTCTTCTTGAGATTGCTAAACGAGAGAATATATGCAGAAAATATACTGTAAGAGAGGAAGGTAGGAAGCTGGTGTTCTGCAAGATAAACAATGTTCAGAGATTAAAGCAATCATTTGTAGCTCAATTCCCAGTAAAGGAACAAAATATTAAATGTGTCTCTAGCCATCTCTTTAACACAACAATTTATTATATGTTAGTACAGTATGTGACAAGACACAATCCTGTGATCTTCAATAACATTAATTGAGTAGGTCAGGTTCTCTCCGTAAAGTTCCCTACAGATTTCCTGGGAAGTGCCTCTACACCAAGAAGTGACAGCTCCTTGTCATTTGTCATCACCAAGAGCATTTCCAACCTTAACTTCATGTTTAAGTAACATTTAGACAGGAAACACAGAAAAATGTATTATTAATGTTCACCTGCTTGGAAAGATTAAATTGAAGCCTTGATCCCAGAGGATGGGTCTGGGACAATATTAAGTTATCCTACGTTTTCCATACTTTATCCTTCTTAAAGTGAACGTGTCAACAGAAAATGGCCTATAATTTATGTTAATTTCCCCAAATATTTGGTTATCATTTTTCATGTCACTACAAATATTAAACAAATTCTATATTCCTACACTGTGGCTCCTGTTGTATAATACATTTGGCGTTTATTTAAATAATGTTGTCTAACTTTATGCAATATACGTTGAATTACTTATATTTTTGGGTGACAATTTTGACAAAATGCACATTATAAACCACCTCCTTTTTAATAAGCTACATTCCTTTTCCTATAAGACACACCCAAAATTTTGACAAAAAGTAAGTCAACCAATAGTTGGCATAAAGGTAGATAAGTGTGTAACCCTGCTCCAGTTTCTCATACAGTGTTGTCTTAACTCTAGCAGTGGCATAGTATAATTAAAAATAATCACTCCATTCAAGTAAATGGAGCAAGTACTTGAAATTACACTGCACTGCCAAGACCACGGGCAGTGTAATGAAGAAGAGGTTGCTCTCATATGGAGCGCCACCTCTTCAAACAGTTGATTGGTTGGGGTGCCCGATCAGATATTGATGATCTACTCTGAGGATAGGTCATCAATATATACCGCCTACGCAACCCCTTTAATTTCATACTCTATAGAACTACTATGTGATTTCTTCTTTGTACAAAAGGTATGGCATATAACCCTACTAACCATACGAGGGGCCTACAATAGTGTGAAAGGGCCCCACAGGAAAAATTTGTATTGGCCCCCCTGCTTCCCTAGTGGTGGCTGCATGAAAGTGCAGTGTTTTCATATCAGAAAGAGAAAAAGGATTTCAGCACTGGGCTCTCCGTCTCCCCCATTGAAGGTATTACACTGATCTATAATTTAAAGAGGTTATGTAAAAACTGGCACAATTGAACGATGTCTGCAGCACATATATGCTGTCAATGACATAATAAAATATGCTTATTGTTCATTTACTAACTGTAGAAGCTTTGGAACAAGTTTTTGGAGGAAAATAGACACAACTGTGCAACCTCTGTGGCAAAATCACTGCCAGTATCAGATTCAAATACATCTATTGTACACCTATTGACTGCAGAATCTGTGCAACAGGTTTTGGATGAAATGGCACAATTACACAACCTCTGCATATATGTATTCTGTTGGTGATGCTGGAAAATATGCTTAAGGGCTCATGCACATGACCGTATGTATTCTGTAGTATTTTGCAGTCTGCAAAACATGTAACTGCCCAAAAAAATGATGGCATCCGTGTGCATTCCGTATTTTTCGGAATGGAACAGCTGGCCCTAATAGAACAGTCCTATCCTTGTCCATTATGCAGAAAATAATAGGACATGTTCTATTTTTTTGCGGAACGGACATGCGGACATACAGAAACGAAATGCACATGAAGTAACTTCGTTCCGCATACGGTTCGCAGAATATTTTTTTTTTGCAACGAACACACAAAGAAAATGGGTGGGGATCCTGAGTGTCGGACCCCCAACGATAAGATAAAAAAAAAAATCTTGGAATACCCTTTTAAATACTTTAGTAAGAAATGTAAACTTTTTCCGCTAAATATTTGATCTTGAGTTTTTCTAGGTTATAGAACAATATAAACTTGAATTCATTTTGATTGCTTTACTAAATCACATAAACTACCACCACTAACTTAAACAATCATAATGCCCATCCATATATCAGGCAACATTGTTATCAAGCAGGGATAAAATATGATGCTTGTTGTTGTGTTTTGCGGATAAAAAAGATTAACTGTTCTTCACTTAATCCCAGCAACAAATTCTTCAACCTTTTTGTCTGTTTTTCTCTGTGGTTGCAATAAATTATCTTGGTCTCATGGATTTGCAACTTTGTAAACCTTTCAGACAATCTGCAGTGATATTGATAGATAACAGATAGTGTGACAAAGTATACATTTCTAAACAGCCACTCGAATATCATCCTGCTTAGACTTAGTGCATAGAAAAATCCAATAGGAAAGATGGCATCACTTATTTCTCTGAACCAGCAGAAGATATTGTCATTAGTGATGGACTAACAATCAAATGTTTGTGAACCGCGCGTTCGCGGTGGGCCCCATTAACTTTAATGGCAGGCGAACCTGAAAAACCTTCAGGTCATATTTGTAGCCACCAAATACTTACTAGAAGTGCACAAATAGTTCCACAATATGGACAGTGACATATCAGAGGGGAAACATTGGCAAAAATTCCCCCCAAAAACATGTATTTTAATCAGGGGCCATTTTTACGCATCTTAGAAATGTTTTATTTTAGGCCACGGGAGTAAAGGGCCCCAAAAATTAGGCATTTTTCTGACAGAAAAGAACTTGTGATGATGTGGCTGGAGGTACATTAGGCGGTCACTGGATACAAATTTTACTGTGGGTCATTACAGTCCCCAAAAATTAGGCATTCACCTGACAGAAAAGGTCTTTTATGCCGCTGTTTGTACATAAGACAAGGACCATTCTTTGTTCTGGGTCGTGGCGAATATGTGTGGGCTGGCATGAGGAAATTCAATTACACGTGGTCGTCACAGGTGTTGAATTCCTCAGAGATCCATGCTTCATTTATTTCTATAAATGTGAGGTAGTCCACAATGTCGTGAGTGCGCTTATCGGTCATGATCCCCCCTGCTGCGCTGAATGTCCTTTCGGACAGTACACTGGACGAGGGGCAAGCCAAGAGTTCCATGGCAAATTGTGCCAGCTCTGGCCACAGGTCAAGCATGCACACTCAGTAGTCCAGGAATTCCTCGCTTCTCAGAGCGTCCACATTGTCCATTAACCCGATGCAGTCGGACACCTGTACGTCCAGGCGTTCCCTAAGGCTGGATCCTGAGGGCGGCTGTCGATGGGTTGGCTGAAAGAATGATCTTATATCTGAAGTGACCAACACATCTTCAAACCGCCCTCTTCTTGCAGGAGCAGTAGTATTGGTACCCGCACCTGTTTAGCTGTGGGTGGAAATTCCTCTGCCAGCACCCGCAACAGAGGAATGCAGCATCTCTTGGAGCAAGGCCTTGAAATGCTGTATTCTGTCAGCCCTATGATGCTAGTAACATGTCCACCATTTTGTGTTTGTACCGGGGGTCTAAGTACGTTGCAACCCAGTACTGGTCTTTGCCCTTTATGCTTTTAATACGGGGTTGCTCTTCAAACACTGGGGCATGAAGGCCCCCATTTGCACTTAATTGGAACCGGTGGAGCACCCTGGCTCCTGCTCATCTCCCAGGAAAATGTCATCCTCGGTCTCCTCCCCCCAGCCACGGACAACACCAGGAATCCCCAAAAAGTTTAAAGTCCCCCTCAAAGTCTGCTCTTCTTGCTCCTCCTCCTCCTCCTCCACCCCCCAGCCACCATCTTCCTCTGACTCCTCTTCAGACTCCTGCTGACTTGTCTCAGATGGAGTAGCCCCCCTGGGAATTCATTCAGCATTGCGACTTCCTCATCTTCCAGCTCCTGCTCCTCGACAGCTTGATCAATGACACAACGCAATGCATGCTCCAGAAAGAAGGTGTAAGGTAAAATGTCACTGATGGTGCCCTGGCTGCAGCAACTGACCAGTTTGGTGATCTCATCAAATGGCTGCAAAAGTCTGCATGAACGGCCACTGGCGCTGTGAAAAGAAACCAAGCCCCCCAGATCCTGTCCAGCTGCAGAGTTCGTACAGGTAGTCGTTTTTGGCATGTTGCTGCTGGAGCAGCCTATCAAGCATATACAAGGTGGATTTCCAGCTCGTCAAGCTGTCACAAATCAGACGTCTGACGGGCAGGTGGTGTCACTGCTGAACGTCAGCAAGGCGAGCCATGGCCATGCAAGATCTTATAAAATGGCCAGAGATTTTCCTGGTCTTCCGCAAGACATCCTGGACCCCGGTGTATTTGGAAACGAATTGCTGCATGACTAAGTTCAGGACGTGTGCCATGCATGGCACGTGTGTCATTTTGCCCTGTTTCAGTGCGCTCAGCAGATTTTGACCCTTGTCGCACACCACTTTACCAACTGTCAAATTGAGCGGGGTTAGCCACTGATCGTCCTGTGACCGCAGAGCTGCAAGCAGTGCAGAACCAGTGTGGATCTTGGTTTCTAGGCACAACAGCCGCAGCATAGCATGGCAACGTCTCACCAGGCACGTCGAATAGGTTCTGGGGAGCTTGGGGGTCGCAGTGGAAGAGGCGGTAGCAGTGGAAAAGGAGGACTCAGCCAAGGAGGATATGGAGGATGGAGTAGGAAGAGGAGAAGAAGATGCAGGCCTGCATGCAATCCGCGGTAGTAACACCAAATCCAGACGGGAGCCATGCTCGCTCGGTTATATGCTTGACGGCCGTCAGATGGTTCATCCTGTGGGCAGTAAAAGTTATGTACCTTCCCTGCCTGTTTTTGCTAGACCATGTGTCTGTGGTCAGATGTATCTTGGCTCCGACACTGTGTGCCAAAGATATATTCACTTGCCACTGAAAGTGGCCATATAGCTCTGGGATGCCCTTCTGGGAGAAATATTTCCTTCCAGGGACCTTCCATTGCGGTGTGCCAATTGCCACAAATTTTCTAAAGGCCTCAGAGTCCACCAGTTTATATGGCAGTAGTTGGCGGGCTAGCAGTTCTGACAAGCCAGCGGTCAGCAAGAGGGTTATCCATTTTCATAAACTTTTTACGCTCGAACATTTGGAGGCCTGCATTCTGCCAGATGAACGCGACGATGGCACAGTGGAAGATGGAGTGGAGGACAAATGGGAGAAGAGAGGAGAAGGAGAAGAGGCAGGATGTGGAGCACCGGGATTGTGGCTTTGTGGGTTCTGACAGCGTTTCTCCCACTGGGCTCGGTGATGGGAGGCCAGGTGCCTTTTTAAGGCGGTCGTCCCTGTAACGGATCTCCTAGCACCCCGACCGGGTACCTCCGTCGATAGATGCTCCTAGTGCTTTCCGAGGACTCCAAGCACTCCACTTGACACCGTACGCCCTGCAGACCCCACGAACCGCCGCAGCTTGGTTGGGGTCTCACCGTCCTCCACCCACGCTGGACCTACGACAAGGCTCCAGGCTCCAGTGGGTGAACCTCTCCTACAGCCAGAGAGCAGGAACAGCTCTTACAAGAGCTAGTAGTTATGCCAGGGGAGTATAGCAAATCTTCAGCGTATAGCAATCCCCCAGTTTGATCAGTTATCCAAACACCAGTCTCAGCATGATGAAGGATAAAACAGGAACACTTTATTGAGGGCTACTCGCCCGTATTTATGCAGGTCCCCATCTGGTGGCCACGCCCTTAGGGGACCAGAATGGAGACTGCGACACAGTACAGATATGCAGAAATTCAGGATACACAGACACAACACATCCCCACAATGCATCATGGTTTCCTCCTCTCTGCCTGGCGACACCCGAGGAGCAATCCAATTATGTCTCAGGACAAAGGGAAAACACCAATACACATGTGGGAACAACAGGACAGGAATCACCACCCAAATACACAATGGCACACCCCCACAGCAAACACAGACATTTAACATATCCCCAGATAGCTCAAGTCTGAGTGCATATCATTAGGTGAATGGCACTCAGAATACACGAATACAATAATATTAGCTATCTGGGTGCCCTCACATAACATACAATTTAACTGAACGCATAATAACATAAAACACAATTCCAAAGACAGATTTAAGCTGTGCGGCCGGCCTGTTTTCTTTAAAGTTAGTATGGGCCATAATCCTGAGGCAAGAGGCTAGCAACCAGCCCCCTCCAAAACACCGTGGCGAGGTTGGTTTCGTCACACATCTCCCCCTTCCAGGGAAGACTAACCAGATACCTGACCTCACGGTCAGTACCTGAGTTAGTCTGGAAGTCCAACCACAACCCCATACTGGACCTGTTGAATTTTGGGGCCTGGCTCTGTTCCGTATGTCCCCAGCTGTTGAGCGGGCATCTGCGACTCCTTGCTGCCTTGTGGTTCACCAGCTTGGAGCTGTAGGTACTTGGTGGGCAGAGGCCGACTGCGCTCTGCCCAGATGCCAGCTCTTCCACTGGGGTCGCTTGTGGGGAGTCCGGCTCTGAAGAAGAGGATAGGGGAGGGCAGAGGCCGACTGCGCTCTGCCCAGAGGCCAGCTCTCCCGCTGGGGTAGCCTGTGGGAAGTCCGGCTCTGGAGTAGAGGATAGAGGAGGGCAGAGGCCAACGGCGCTCTGCCCTGATGCCAGCTCTTCCGCTGGGAAGAAATCAGTGGGTAGCACAGGCTCATCCCCTGCCCCCAGAACTCTGTTGGGAAGTAGCTGGGAAGGGGAGGGCTCGCTTACCTCCTCCTCCTGGTATCCCTGCGGAGATGGATGGGGATCTGGACCGACTGTCCAGCATCCCTGTAGGACTGGCACCGAGCCGCGGTCTCATCTGCGCCCATGCAGAGGGGCTTGTGTTCCCCTTTTCCCGGTATCTCCGGCTGCTGGTGGAAGGTGAGGCCGGTTGCCTCTCCTCCCCAGGACTCTGGTTGCTGTAAGGCAGAGGGACCCCGCATCTCCTCCCCCTGGAACTCAGGTTGCCGCTGGGGAGAGAGACCGGTTGTCTCCTCTCCCTGTGATATGCACTGCCGCTGGAGATCTGGGCAGGCGGCCCAGCATCCCTGTAGGGCCAGTAGAGAGACCTCGGTCCCATCTCCACCTGCCATCTGTGGGTCCTCCCAGGACCAGTCTGTGAGGTCCCTCAACATTTGCGAGTCAGGATCACCTGCGTCCACACCTGGCAACTCTGGCTGCTGCTGAGGGTCTGGGCCAGCATCCCAGCATCCCGGTGGAGAGCCCTCGGTCCCTTCTCCACCTGCCTGTTGTGGTTCCTCACAGGACCAGTCTATGAGGACCCCTACCTCTGTAGCTGGTACTGAAGCAGGGGATACTTCAGTCGGGTCTTCCCAGCTGTAGGGTTGTAGGTCTGGGACTGCCACCCAGCTCTCTGGCAGTGTATATTGGGACCGAATTGAGCTGAAGAAGTATTGGTAGTCCTGCTCCAGCTCCCACTCCTTTGTGACTAGAGATGCCAGGTCTTGTCTCACCTCTCTCGCTGTAGCCCAATCATGCATAGCCTCTCTGTAGTCATAGATATCCCAGAACCGGGACTCTCCAGCATCTCCGAACTCCGGTTCTGCGAAGGCCTCAAACAACAGGCCAGGGCCATCATAATCCTCACCCTCGGGTCTGTCGTGCTCAGCCATCCAGGGAGAGTGCCGAATCACATACCACCAGAGTGCCTGGTAGGCGTCATCTAGCCAAAGCTCCTTCCATACCAGGCTCTCCAGTTCTGTCACCCACTCATTCAGGGGCTCCTCTCCCAGAAGGGGCATTCGCAGGGCCACTCGCATCCGCAACTGCTGATCCTCACTGTGGAGACACTCGCCCCGCCGACGCTGTACATCTTCCAGGGCCTCGTGCCAGACGCCTTTCCGGACTGCATCCCTCCAGTCCGGGTCATCATCCTCCTCATAGTGGAACGCTGTTCGAAGACTAGCCGATTCCATCCTGCTGTAGCCAGGGGCGCTGTACGGATACTAGCGTTGCCCTCAATATACTCCACGAACGGTGTCTCCAAGCTGCTTCTCCTCACACTAGGACGCCATCCCACTGCTTGCCACCAATGTAACGGATCTCCTAGCACCCCGACCGGGTACCTCCGTCGATAGATGCTCCTAGTGCTTTCCGAGGACTCCAAGCACTCCACTTGACACCGTACGCCCTGCAGACCCCACGAACCGCCGCAGCTTGGTTGGGGTCTCACCGTCCTCCACCCACGCTGGACCTACGACAAGGCTCCAGGCTCCAGTGGGTGAACCTCTCCTACAGCCAGAGAGCAGGAACAGCTCTTACAAGAGCTAGTAGTTATGCCAGGGGAGTATAGCAAATCTTCAGCGTATAGCAATCCCCCAGTTTGATCAGTTATCCAAACACCAGTCTCAGCATGATGAAGGATAAAACAGGAACACTTTATTGAGGGCTACCCGCCCGTATTTATGCAGGTCCCCATCTGGTGGCCACGCCCTTAGGGGACCAGAATGGAGACTGCGACACAGTACAGATATGCAGAAATTCAGGATACACAGACACAACACATCCCCACAATGCATCATGGTTTCCTCCTCTCTGCCTGGCGACACCCGAGGAGCAATCCAATTATGTCTCAGGACAAAGGGAAAACACCAATACACATGTGGGAACAACAGGACAGGAATCACCACCCAAATACACAATGGCACACCCCCACAGCAAACACAGACATTTAACATATCCCCAGATAGCTCAAGTCTGAGTGCATATCATTAGGTGAATGGCACTCAGAATACACGAATACAATAATATTAGCTATCTGGGTGCCCTCACATAACATACAATTTAACTGAACGCATAATAACATAAAACACAATTCCAAAGACAGATTTAAGCTGTGCGGCCGGCCTGTTTTCTTTAAAGTTAGTATGGGCCATAATCCTGAGGCAAGAGGCTAGCAACCAGCCCCCTCCAAAACACCGTGGCAAGGTTGGTTTCGTCACAGTCCCTAGGTGAGTTTTGGGCTTACCGCGACACAGGTTGCAGATGGCAACAATAATGTCAGCAGCTGACACGTTAAAAAAAGCCCACACTGCAGAGCCGTAATCCTGGGAGCACCATAAGTGACCGTGCATGGTGGATGGCTCGCTCCAGATACATTTGCAGTCTGCTTTTTGCCTCCTGTGCCCTGCACGTTCTGCCTGCTTCTCCACCCTCTCTGCTGCTCCGTCTCTCCCTCTGAACTCCCCTCCTCTTCCTCTCTTGTGGGCACCCACGTGACTTCCATCGTCACCTTCACCACCACTGACATTAGAGATCTCAGAGTAGGCAGCAACAGCGGGGACCTCGGTCCTTGGGCTGATCTGGGTACTGTCGTCAGACTGCTGGGTAGTGGCCATTGCTACCTCCTCTTCCTCATCCAATGTCAAGAATGGCTGCACATCGGTAAGGTCTGTGAATGGATAGGAAAATAATTCCTTTGACTCGAGTGGAGGGGCTATGGTGGTGGTGGTGATGTCTTTGGGGGTGCACACAGCAGAGAGTGAGGAGGGTGCAGAAGCAGATGGCTGAATGAGCCACTCAACCAACTCTGGTGCGTCCTTTGAAGTAATCGCACGTGCCTTCCCCAACTTCCCACTTAGACTCCGGCCTGGTACACCTGCCCGACCCCTACCACCCCTGCGGAACGGCCTGCCTTATCCTATGCCTATCATTTTCAAAATGACCCTGTTCCTAAGTCCCTAGAGAAGAGCAGTATTTTGTGTAAGCAGGTACAGTCATGTGAAAAAATTAGGACACCCTTTGAAAGCATGTGGTTTTTTGTAACATTTTTAATAAAAGGTTATTTCATCTCCGTTTCAACAATACAGAGAGATTAAAGTAATCCAACTAAACAAAGAAAACTGAAGAAAAGTCTTTTCAAGATCTTCTGTAAATGTCATTCTACAAAAATGCCTATTCTAACTGAGGAAAAAGATAGGACACCCTCACATGTATTCCCTCTTAAATTGGCTCAGATCTCACACAGGTATATCACACCAGGTGCACATAATTAGTAGATCGTTACTCTGCATGTTGAATGAGGCTTGCCCTATTTAAACCTCAGACATTTAGTTTGGTGTGCTCCTGACTGTTGAAGTGAGAGTGAGCACCATGGTGAGAGCAAAAGAGCTGTCAGAGGACTTCAGAAAAAGATTGTAGCAGCCTATGAGTCTGGGAAGGGATTTAAAAAGATCTCAAAAGATTTTGAAATCAGCCATTCCACTGTCCGGAAGATAGTCTACAAGTGGAGGGCTTTCAAAACAACTGCCAACATGCCCAGGACTGGTCGCCCCAGCAAGTTCACCCCAAGAGCAGACCGCAAGATGCTAAAAGAGGTCTCCAAAAACCCTAAAGTGTCATCTCGAGAACTACAGCAGGCTCTGGCTACTGTTGATGTAGAAGTACATGCCTCTACAATCAGAAAGAGACTGTACAAGTTTAACTTGCATGGGAGGTGTGCAAGGAGGAAACCTTTGCTTTCCAAGAGAAACATCGATGCCAGACTGACATTTGCCAGAGATAAAGTTGACAAAGACCAGGACTTCTGGAATAATGTTCTTTGGACAGATCAGTCCAAAATTGAATTATTTGGACACAACAGCAGAGGACATGTTTGGCGTAAACCAAACACAGCATTCCAAGAAAAGAACCTCATACCAACTGTGAAGCATGGAGGTGGAAGTGTCATGGTTTGGGGCTGCTTTGCTGCAGCAGGACCTGGTCAGCTCACCATCATAGAATCCACGATGAATTCTACTGTGTATCAGAAGGTGCTTGAAGAACATGTGAGACCATCAGTTAGAAAATTAAAGCTGAAGCGGAACTGAACCATGCAACATGACAATGACCCAAAACATACTAGTAAATCAACCAAAGATTGGCTGAAAAAGAAGAAATGGAGAGTCCTGGAATGGCCAAGTCAAAGTCCAGATTTGAATCCCATTGAGATGCTGTGGGTTGACTTGAAAAGGGCTGTACGTGCAAGAAACCCCTCAAACATCTCACAGCTGAAAAAGTTCTGCATTGAGGAGTGGGGTAAAATTTCCTCAGACCGATGTCGAAGACTGGTAGATGGCTACAAGAACCGTCTCACTGCAGTTATTTCAGCCAAAGGAGGTAACACTCGCTATTAGGGGCAAGGGTGTCCTATCTTTTTCCTCAGTTAGAATAGGCATTTTTGTAGAATGACATTTACAGAAGATCTTGAAAAGACTTTTCTTCAGTTTTCTTTGTTTAGTTGGATTACTTTAATCTCTCTGTATTGTTGAAACGGAGATGAAATAACCTTTTATTAAAAATGTTACAAAAAACCACATGCTTTCAAAGGGTGTCCTAATTTTTTCACATGACTGTATATCAATATTTTGTGAAAGCAGGTATATCAATCCCGTTAATCAGTATTTTGTGGAAGCAGGTATATCGCAGCTGTCAATCAGTATTTTGTGGAGGCAGGTAAATCAATCCTCTTAATCAGTATTTTGTGGAAGCAGGTTTATCGCAGACCTCAATCAGTATTTTGTGGGAGCAGGTATATCACAGGCCTCAATTAATATTTTGTGGAAGCAGGTATATCAAAACCCTTAATCAGTATTTTGTAGAAGCAGGTATATCGCAGGCCTCAATTAATATTTGGTGGAAGCAGGTATATCAAACCCTTTAATCAGTATTTTGTGGAAGCAGGTATATCGCAGGCCCCAATCTGAATTTTGTGGAAGCAGGTATATCAATCCCCTTAACCCCTTAAGGACTCAGCCCTATTTCACCTTAAGGACCAGGCCATTTTTTGCAAATCTGACCAGTGTCACTTTAAGTGCTGATAACTTTAAAACGCTTTGACTTATCCAGGCCTTTATGAAATAGTTTTTTTCGTCACATATTGTACTTCATGACACTGGTAAAATGAACTAAAAAAAAAAATCATTTTTATTTATAAAAAAGACTAAATTTACCCAAAATTTGAAAAAAATTGCAAATATCAATTTCTCTACTTTTACAATATATAGTAATACCTCCAAAAATAGTTATTACTCTAAATTACTCATGTCTACTTCATGTTTGGATCATTTTGGGAATGATATTTTATTTTTTGGGGATGTTACAAGGCTTAGAAGTTTAGAAGAAAATCTTGCAATTTTTCATAAATTTTCAAAACCCAATTTTTAGGGACCAGTTCAGGTCTGAAGTCTCTTTGCGAGGCTTACATAATAGAAACCACCCATTCTAGAAACTACACCCCTCAAGCTATTCAAAACTGGTTTTACAAACGTCGTTAACTCTTTAGGTGTTCCACAAGAATTAATAGAAAATAGAGATACAATTTCAAAATTTCACTTTTTTGGCAGATTTTCCATTTTAATAATTTTTTCCTGGTTACAAAGCAAGGGTTAACAGCCAAACCAAACTCAATATTTATGGCCCTGATTCTGTAGTTTACAGAAACACCCCATATGTGGTCGTATACTGCTGTACGGGCACACGGCAGGGCGCAGAAGGAAAAGAATGACATACGGTTTTTGGAAGGCAGATTTTGCTGGACAGTTTTTTTTGACACCATGTCCCATTTGAAGCACCCCTAGAGTAGAAACTCAAAAAAAGTGGCCCCATTTTAGAAACTACGGGATAGAGTGGCAGTATTGTTGGTACTAGTTTAGGGTACATATGATTTTTGGTTGCTCTATATTACACTTTTTGTGAGGCAAGATAACAAGAAATAGCTGTTTTGGCACCGTTTTTATTTTTTGTTATTTACAACATTCATCTGACAGGTTAGATCATGTGATATTTTTATAGACCAGGTTGTCACAGATGCGGCGATACCTAATATGTATACTTTTTTTTCATTTATGTAAGTTTTACACAATGATTTCATTTTTGAAGCAAAAAAAATCATGTTTTAGTGTTTCGATAGTCTGAGAGCCATAATTTATTAAGTTTTTGGGCGATTACCTTGGGTAGGGTATGATTTTTGCTGGATGAGATGACGGTTTTATTGGCACTATTTTGGGGTGCGTGTGACTTTTTGATCGCTTGCTATTACACTTTTTGTGATGCAAGGTGACAAAAAATGGTTTATTTAGCACAGTTTTTATTTTACATTTTTTACAGTGTTCATCTGAGGGGTTAGGTCATGTGATATTTTTATAGAGCCGGTCGATACGGACGCGGTGATACCTAATATGTATACCTTTTTTTTATTTATATAAGTTTTACACAATAACAGCTTTTTTCAAACAAAAAAAGCATGTTTTAGTGTCTCCATATTCTGAGAGCCATAATTTTTTCAGTTTTTGGGCGATTATCTTAGGTATAGGGATGAGCGAACTCGAACTGTATAGTTCGGGTTCGTACCGAATTTTGGGGTGTCCGTGACACGGACCCGAACCCGGACATTTTCGTAAAAGTCCGGGTTCGGGTTCGGTGTTCGTCGCTTTCTTGGCGCTTTTGTGACGCTTTCTTGGCGCTTTTTGAAAGGCTGCAAAGCAGCCAATCAACAAGCGTCATACTACTTGCCCCAAGAGGCCATCACAGCCATGCCTACTATTGGCATGGCTGTGATTGGCCAGAGCACCATGTGACCCAGCCTCTATTTAAGCTGGAGTCACATAGCGCCGCCCGTCACTCTGCTCTGATTAGCGTAGGGAGAGGTTGCGGCTGCGACAGTAGGGCGAGATTAGGCAGATTAACTCCTCCAAAGGACTTGATTAACTGATCGATCTGCAGCTGTGGATCATTGAGCTGCTGATCCTCAATTGCTCACTGTTTTTAGGCTGCCCAGACCGTTTGTCAGTCACATTTTTCTGGGGTGATCGGCGGCCATTTTGTGTCTTGTGGTGCGCCAGCACAAGCTGCGACCAAGTGCATTTAACCCTCAATGGTGTGGTTGTTTTTTGGCTAAAGCCTACATCAGGGTGAAGCTGTCACACCAAGTGCATTTAACCAGCAATAGTCTGTTCATTTTTTGGCCATATACAAAATCAGGGGCAAGCTGCGCCTGTCACCAAGTGCATTTAACCCTCAATGGTGTGGTTGTTTTTTGGCTAAAGCCTACATCAGGGTGAAGCTGTCACACCAAGTGCATTTAACCAGCAATAGTCTGTTCATTTTTTGGCCATATACAAAATCAGGGGCAAGCTGCGCCTGTCACCAAGTGCATTTAACCCTCAATGGTGTGGTTGTTTTTTGGCTAAAGCCTACATCAGGGTGAAGCTGTCACACCAAGTGCATTTAACCAGCAATAGTCTGTTCATTTTTTGGCCATATACAAAATCAGGGGCAAGCTGCGCCTGTCACCAAGTGCATTTAACCCTCAATGGTGTGGTTGTTTTCTGGCTAAAGCCTACATCAGGGTGAAGCTGTCACACCAAGTGCATTTAACCAGCAATAGTCTGTTTATTTTTTGGCCATATACTACATCAGGGGCAAGCTGCGCCCGTCACCAAGTGCATTTAACCCTCAGTAGTGTGGTTGGTCAAGCTGTGACACCAAGTGCATTTAACCAGCAATAGTCTGTTCATTTTTTGGCCATATACTACATCAGGGGCAAGCTGCGCCCGTCACCAAGTGCATTTAACCAGCAATAGTGTGGTTATTTTTTGGCCATATCCCAGTCTAATTCTGTCACTAAATCCATACCGGTCACCCAGCGCCTAAATACTAGGCCTCAAATTTATATCCCGCTAAATCTCTCGTTACCGCTGTCCTGTTGTAGCTGGGAAAGTTATTTAGTGTCCGTCAAAGCACATTTTTTGTTCTGGGTTGAAGTACAATTCCCAATTTAGCAATTTCATAATTTAGTGGTTTCTGCTATATCAGAGCTATTTGAAATCTATCCCTAAAAGGGTATATAATATTCAAGGTGCACATTGGGTCATTCAGAATAACTTCACACACACCCGCTACTGTGTATTTTCAAGTCTAATTCTGTCACTAAACCCATACCTGTCACCCAGCGCCTAAATACTAGGCCTCAAATTTATATCCTGCTAAATCTCTCGTTACCGCTGTCCTGTTGTAGCTGGGAAAGTTATTTAGTGTCCGTCAAAGCACATTTTTTGTTCTGGGTTGAAGTACAATTCCCAATTTAGCAATTTCATAATTTAGTGGTTTCTGCTATATCAGAGCTATTTGAAATCTATCCCTAAAAGGGTATATAATATTCAAGGTGCACATTGGGTCATTCAGAATAACTTCACACACACCCGCTACTGTGTATTTTCAAGTCTAATTCTGTCACTAAACCCATACCTGTCACCCAGCGCCTAAATACTAGGCCTCAAATTTATATCCTGCTAAATCTCTCGTTACCGCTGTCCTGTTGTAGCTGGGAAAGTTATTTAGTGTCCGTCAAAGCACATTTTTTCTTCTGGGTTGAAATACAATTCCCAATTTAGCAATTTCATAATTTAGTGGTTTCTGCTATATCAGAGCTATTTGAAATCTATCCCTAAAAGGGTAGATCATATTGAAGGTGCACATAGGGTCATTCAGAATAACTTCACACACACCCGCTACTGTGTATTTCCAAGTCTAATTCTGTCACTAAACCCATACCTGTCACCCAGCGCCTAAATACTAGGCCTCAAATTTATATCCCTGCTAAATCTCTCGTTACCGCTGTCCTGTTGTAGCTGGGAAAGTTATTTAGTGTCCGTCAAAGCACATTTTTTGTTCTGGGTTGAAGTACAATTCCCAATTTAGCAATTTCATAATTTAGTGGTTTCTGCTATATCAGAGCTATTTGAAATCTATCCCTAAAAGGGTATATAATATTCAAGGTGCACATTGGGTCATTCAGAATAACTTCACACACACCCGCTACTGTGTATTTCCAAGTCTAATTCTGTCACTAAACCCATACCTGTCACCCAGCGCCTAAATACTAGGCCTCAAATTTATATCCTGCTAAATCTCTCGTTACCGCTGTACTGTTGTTGCTTGGAAAGATATTTAGTGTCCGTCAAAGCACATTTTTTGTTCTGGGTTGAAGTACAATTCCCAATTTAGCAATTTCATAATTTAGTGGTTTCTGCTATATCAGAGCTATTTGAAATCTATCCCTAAAAGGGTATATAATATTCAAGGTGCACATTGGGTCATTCAGAATAACTTCACACACACCCGCTACTGTGTATTTTCAAGTCTAATTCTGTCACTAAACCCATACCTGTCACCCAGCGCCTAAATACTAGGCCTCAAATTTATATCCTGCTAAATCTCTCGTTACCGCTGTCCTGTTGTAGCTGGGAAAGTTATTTAGTGTCCGTCAAAGCACATTTTTTCTTCTGGGTTGAAATACAATTCCCAATTTAGCAATTTCATAATTTAGTGGTTTCTGCTATATCAGAGCTATTTGAAATCTATCCCTAAAAGGGTAGATCATATTGAAGGTGCACATAGGGTCATTCAGAATAACTTCACACACACCCGCTACTGTGTATTTCCAAGTCTAATTCTGTCACTAAACCCATACCTGTCACCCAGCGCCTAAATACTAGGCCTCAAATTTATATCCCGCTAAATCTCTCGTTACCGCTGTCCTGTTGTAGCTGGGAAAGTTATTTAGTGTCCGTCAAAGCACATTTTTTGTTCTGGGTTGAAGTACAATTCCCAATTTAGCAATTTCATAATTTAGTGGTTTCTGCTATATCAGAGCTATTTGAAATCTATCCCTAAAAGGGTATATAATATTCAAGGTGCACATTGGGTCATTCAGAATAACTTCACACACACCCGCTACTGTGTATTTCCAAGTCTAATTCTGTCACTAAACCCATACCTGTCACCCAGCGCCTAAATACTAGGCCTCAAATTTATATCCTGCTAAATCTCTCGTTACCGCTGTACTGTTGTTGCTGGGCAAGATATTTAGTGTCCGTCAAAGCACATTTTTTGTTCTGGGTTGAAATACAATTCCCAATTTAGCAATTTCATAATTTAGTGGTTTCTGCTATATCAGAGCTATTTGAAATCTATCCCTAAAAGGGTATATAATATTCAAGGTGCACATTGGGTCATTCAGAATAACTTCACACACACCCGCTACTGTGTATTTCCAAGTCTAATTCTGTCACTAAACCCATACCTGTCACCCAGCGCCTAAATACTAGGCCTCAAATTTATATCCTGCTAAATCTCTCGTTACCGCTGTACTGTTGTTGCTGGGCAAGATATTTAGTGTCCGTCAAAGCACATTTTTTGTTCTGGGTTGAAATACAATTCCCAATTTAGCAATTTCATAATTTAGTGGTTTCTGCTATATCAGAGCTATTTGAAATCTATCCCTAAAAGGGTATATAATATTCAAGGTGCACATTGGGTCATTCAGAATAACTTCACACACACCCGCTACTGTGTATTTCCAAGTCTAATTCTGTCACTAAACCCATACCTGTCACCCAGCGCCTAAATACTAGGCCTCAAATTTATATCCTGCTAAATCTCTCGTTACCGCTGTACTGTTGTTGCTGGGCAAGATATTTAGTGTCCGTCAAAGCACATTTTTTGTTCTGGGTTGAAATACAATTCCCAATTTAGCAATTTCATAATTTAGTGGTTCCTGCTATATCAGAGCTATTTGAAATCTATCCCAAAAAGGGTATATAATATTCAAGGTGCACATAGGGTCATTCAGAATAACTTCACACACACGCTTCTGTGCATTTCCAAGTCTAATTCTGTCACTAAATCCATACCGGTCACCCAGCGCCTAAATACTAGGCCTCAAATTTATATCCCGCTGAATTTGAATACAATACATTGGGCCAAATAATATATTTGTTGTTGTGGTGAACCATAACAATGAGAAAAACATCTAGTAAGGGACGCGGACGTGGACATGGTCGTGGTGGTGTTAGTGGACCCTCTGGTGCTGGGAGAGGACGTGGCCGTTCTGCCACATCCACACGTCCTAGTGTACCAACTACCTCAGGTCCCAGTAGCCGCCAGAATTTACAGCGATATATGGTGGGGCCCAATGCCGTTCTAAGGATGGTAAGGCCTGAGCAGGTACAGGCATTAGTCAATTGGGTGGCCGACAGTGGATCCAGCACGTTCACATTATCTCCCACCCAGTCTTCTGCAGAAAGCGCACAGATGGCGCCTGAAAACCAACCCCATCAGTCTGTCACATCACCCCCATGCATACCAGGGAAACTGTCTCAGCCTCAAGTTATGCAGCAGTCTCTTATGCTGTTTGAAGACTCCGCTGGCAGGGTTTCCCAAGGGCATCCACCTAGCCCTTCCCCAGCGGTGAAAGACATAGAATGCACTGACGCACAACCACTTATGTTTCCTGATGATGAGGACATGGGAATACCACCTCAGCATGTCTCTGATGATGACGAAACACAGGTGCCAACTGCTGCGTCTTTCTGCAGTGTGCAGACTGAACAGGAGGTCAGGGATCAAGACTGGGTGGAAGACGATGCAGGGGACGATGAGGTCCTAGACCCCACATGGAATGAAGGTCGTGCCACTGACTTTCACAGTTCGGAGGAAGAGGCAGTGGTGAGACCGAGCCAACAGCGTAGCAAAAGAGGGAGCAGTGGGCAAAAGCAGAACACCCGCCGCCAAGAGACTCCGCCTGCTACTGACCGCCGCCATCTGGGACCGAGCACCCCAAAGGCAGCTTCAAGGAGTTCCCTGGCATGGCACTTCTTCAAACAATGTGCTGACGACAAGACCCGAGTGGTTTGCACGCTGTGCCATCAGAGCCTGAAGCGAGGCATTAACGTTCTGAACCTGAGCACAACCTGCATGACCAGGCACCTGCATGCAAAGCATGAACTGCAGTGGAGTAAACACCTTAAAACCAAGGAAGTCACTCAGGCTCCCCCTGCTACCTCTTCTGCTGCTGCCGCCTCGGCCTATTCTGCTGCTGCCGCCTCGGCCTCTTCCTCCGCCTCTGGAGGAACGTTGGCACCTGCCGCCCAGCAAACAGGGGATGTACCACCAACACCACCACCACCACCTCCGTCACCAAGCGTCTCAACCATGTCACACGCCAGCGTTCAGCTCTCCATCTCACAAACATTTGATAGAAAGTGTAAATTCCCACCTAGCCACCCTCGATCCCTGGCCCTGAATGCCAGCATTTCTAAACTACTGGCCTATGAAATGCTGTCATTTAGGCTGGTGGACACAGACAGCTTCAAACAGCTCATGTCGCTTGCTGTCCCACAGTATGTTGTTCCCAGCCGGCACTACTTCTCCAAGAGAGCCGTGCCTTCCCTGCACAACCAAGTATCCGATAAAATCAAAGGTGCACTGCGCAACGCCATCTGTAGCAAGGTCCACCTAACCACAGATACGTGGACCAGTAAGCACGGCCAGGGACGCTATATCTCCCTAACTGCACACTGGGTAAATGTAGTGGCAGCTGGGCCCCAGGCGGAGAGCTGTTTGGCGCACGTCCTTCCGCCGCCAAGGATCGCAGGGCAACATTCTTTGCCTCCTGTTGCCACCTCCTCCTTCTCGGCTTCCTCCTCCTCTTCTTCCACCTGCTCATCCAGTCAGCCACACACCTTCACCACCAACTTCAGCACAGCCCGGGGTAAACGTCAGCAGGCCATTCTGAAACTCATATGTTTGGGGGACAGGCCCCACACCGCACAGGAGTTGTGGCGGGGTATTGAACAACAGACCGACGAGTGGTTGCTGCCGGTGAGCCTCAAGCCCGGCCTGGTGGTGTGTGATAATGGGCGAAATCTCGTTGCAGCTCTGGGACTAGCCAATTTGACGCACATCCCTTGCTTGGCGCATGTGCTGAATTTGGTGGTGCAGAAGTTCATTCACAACTACCCCGACATGTCAGAGCTGCTGCATAAAGTGCGGGCCGTCTGTTCGCGCTTCCGGCGTTCACATCCTGCCGCTGCTCGCCTGTCTGCGCTACAGCGTAACTTCGGCCTTCCCGCTCACCGCCTCATATGCGACGTGCCCACCAGGTGGAACTCCACCTTGCACATGCTGGACAGACTGTGCGAGCAGCAGCAGGCCATAGTGGAGTTTCAGCTGCAGCACGCACGGGTCAGTCGCACTACAGAACAGCACCACTTCACCACCAATGACTGGGCCTCCATGCGAGACCTGTGTGCCCTGTTGCGCTGTTTCGAGTACTCCACCAACATGGCCAGTGGCGATGACACCGTTATCAGCGTTACAATACCACTTCTATGTCTCCTTGAGAAAACACTTAGGGCGATGATGGAAGAGGAGGTGGCCCAGGAGGAGGAGGAGGAGGAGGAGGAAGAGGGGTCATTTTTAGCACTTTCAGGCCAGTCTCTTCGAAGTGACTCAGAGGGAGGTTTTTGGCAACAGCAGAGGCCAGGTACAAATGTGGCCAGCCAGGGCCCACTACTGGAGGACGAGGAGGACGAGGATGAGGAGGAGGTGGAGGAGGATGAGGATGAAGCATGGTCACAGCGGGGTGGCACCCAACGCAGCTCGGGTCCATCACTGGTGCGTGGCTGGGGGGAAAGGCAGGACGATGACGATACGCCTCCCACAGAGGACAGCTTGTCCTTACCCCTGGGCAGCCTGGCACACATGAGCGACTACATGCTGCAGTGCCTGCGCAACGACAGCAGAGTTGCCCACATTTTAACCTGTGCGGACTACTGGGTTGCCACCCTGCTGGATCCACGCTACAAAGACAATGTGCCCACCTTACTTCCTGCACTGGAGCGTGATAGGAAGATGCGCGAGTACAAGCGCACGTTGGTAGACGCGCTACTGAGAGCATTCCCAAATGTCACAGGGGAACAAGTGGAAGCCCAAGGCCAAGGCAGAGGAGGAGCAAGAGGTCGCCAAGGCAGCTGTGTCACGGCCAGCTCCTCTGAGGGCAGGGTTAGAATGGCAGAGATGTGGAAAACTTTTGTCAACACGCCACAGCTAACTGCACCACCACCTGATACGCAACGTGTTAGCAGGAGGCAACATTTCACTAACATGGTGGAACAGTACGTGTGCACACCCCTCCACGTACTGACTGATGGTTCGGCCCCATTCAACTTCTGGGTCTCTAAATTGTCCACGTGGCCAGAGCTAGCCTTTTATGCCTTGGAGGTGCTGGCCTGCCCGGCAGCCAGCGTTTTGTCTGAACGTGTATTCAGCACGGCAGGGGGCGTCATTACAGACAAACGCAGCCGCCTGTCTACAGCCAATGTGGACAAGCTGACGTTCATAAAAATGAACCAGGCATGGATCCCACAGGACCTGTCCGTCCCTTGTCCAGATTAGACATTAACTACCTCCCCATAACCATATATTATTGGACTCCAGGGCACTTCCTCATTCAATCCTATTTTTATTTTCATTTTACCATTATATTGCAAGGCTACCCAAAGTTGAATGAACCTCTCCTCTGCCTGTGTGCTAGGCCTAAATATATGCCAATGGATTGTTGCAGTGGTGGCTGACGTGAAGCCTCATTCTCTGCTATGACATGCAGACTGATTCTCTGGTGACATGAAGCCAGATTGTCTGTTACGGGACCTCTCTCCTCTGCCTGGGTGCTGGGCCTGAATTTATGACAATGGACTGTTGCAGTGGTGGCTGACGTGAAGCCTGATTCTCTGCTATGACATGCAGACTGATTCTCTGCTGACATGAAGCCAGATCCTCTGTTGCGGGACCTCTCTCCTCTGCCTGGGTGCTGGGCCTAAATTTATGAAAATGGACTGTTGCAGTGGTGGGTGACGTGAAGCCTCATTCTCTGCTATGACATGCAGACTGATTCTCTGCTGACATGAAGCCAGATCGTCTGTTACGGGACCTCTCTCCTCTGCCTGGGTGCTGGGCCTAAATTTATGAAAATGGACTCTTACAGTGGTGGGTGACGTGAAGCCTGATTCTCTGCTATGACATGAAGACTGATTCTCTGCTGACATGAAGCCAGATCCTCTGTTACGGGACCTCTCTCCTCTGCCTGGGTGCTGGGCCTAAATATCTGACAATGGACTGTTGCATTGGTGGCTGACGTGAAGCCTGATTCTCTGCTATGATATGAAGACTGATTCTCTGCTGACATGAAGCCAGATTGTCTGTTACGGGACCTCTCTCCTCTGCCTGTGTGCTAGGCCTAAATATATGCCAATGGATTGTTGCAGTGGTGGCTGACGTGAAGCCTGATTCTCTGCTATGACATGCAGACTGATTCTCTGGTGACATGAAGCCAGATCCTCTGTTACGGGACCTCTCTCCTCTGCCTGGGTGCTGGGCCTAAATTTATGAAAATGGACTGTTGCAGTGGTGGGTGACGTGAAGCCTGATTCTCTGCTATGACATGCAGACTGATTCTCTGGTGACATGAAGCCAGATCCTCTGTTACGGGACCTCTCTCCTCTGCCTGGGTGCTGGGCCTAAATTTATGAAAATGGACTGTTGCAGTGGTGGGTGACGTGAAGCCTCATTCTCTGCTATGACATGCAGACTGATTCTCTGCTGACATGAAGCCAGATTGTCTGTTACGGGACCTCTCTCCTCTGCCTGGGTGCTGGGCCTGAATTTATGACAATGGACTGTTGCAGTGGTGGCTGACGTGAAGCCTGATTCTCTGCTATGATATGAAGACTGATTCTCTGCTGACATGAAGCCAGATTGTCTGTTACGGGACCTCTCTCCTCTGCCTGGGTGCCGGGGCCTAAATATCTGAGAATGGACTGTTCCAGTGGTGGGTAACGGGAAGCCAGATTCTCTGCTATGATATGAAGACTGATTCTCTGCTGACATGAAGCCAGATTGTCTGTTACGGGACCTCTCTCCTCTGCCTGGGTGCTGGGCCTAAATTTATGAAAATGGACTCTTACAGTGGTGGGTGACGTGAAGCCTGATTCTCTGCTATGACATGAAGACTGATTCTCTGCTGACATGAAGCCAGATTGTCTGTTACGGGACCTCTCTCCTCTGCCTGGGTGCCGGGGCCTAAATATCTGAGAATGGACTGTTCCAGTGGTGGGTGACGGGAAGCCAGATTCTCTGCTATGGAACCTCTCTCCAATTGATTTTGGTTAATTTTTATTTATTTAATTTTTATTTTAATTAATTTCCCTATCCACATTTGTTTGCAGGGGATTTACCTACATGTTGCTGCCTTTTGCAGCCCTCTAGCCCTTTCCTGGGCTGTTTTACAGCCGTTTTAGTGCCGAAAAGTTCGGGTCCCCATTGACTTCAATGGGGTTCGGGTTCGGGACGAAGTTCGGATCGGGTTCGGATCCCGAACCCGAACATTTCCGGGATGTTCGGCCGAACTTCTCGAACCCGAACATCCAGGTGTTCGCTCAACTCTACTAAGGTATGGTCTCATTTTTTGTGGAATGAGATGACGGTTTGATTGGCACTATTTTGGGGTGCATATAAATTTTTGATCGCTTGCTATTACACTTTCTGTGATGTAAAGTGACAAAAATGGTTTATTTAACACAGTTTTTATTTTTTATTTTTCATTTTATACATTTTATTTCAATTAATAACTCTTTCTTCATCTCCCAACCAACCAATCCTCCAAATACCTTGCTATGGTATGGCCAGATCCCCTTCTGGTTTTGATCTCTAGAGTTTTGGAATTTAAATCTCCATAAAAATATTTTAAAGATCTGTTGATGACTCTGATGTCCTACAAGCGTATTAAAAGTGAGAGTGACTGAAGCAGATATAGTCTAGGAAGACTTCTCGTTTTAAGTAAATGACTTCTTCCTGAGTTCAAGGAAGGCACGTCCCACTGGAGGTTAAAGCCTGATCTTTCTCCTTTATAACTGTCCCAAAAGTGAGTTTATATCTCTGTCCAATCTTTCACAAACCAAATTCCTAACTACATAAATTTATCAATGACCACAGTCAAACTTAAATCCCAAATCATTTGTGTTTTTGTCTTGCTAAATGGGTCAAGGGAAGAACTTTGCATTTTTTTAAGTTCACTACAAAGCCTGTGAAGGATCTAACGTCCCCACAGATGTCCATGGCTAATGTTAATGATTTTTCAATATTTTGTAAGTGTAATACAATATCATCTCCAAACAAATTACATTTTTATGGCCTTGTTTTCAATCTGTATTCCCTTTATATCTTCAGCACCTATCTGTATTGCCTTTATATCCTCAGCATTCATTATGTATGTAGCTGTCTTATTAGCGGAATAATGTTTGTATCGTAGTTGCACTAGCCATATTTATGCTTTTAAATAATTATGCATTATTATAATAAATTTTTCAAAGTTAATGTCCACCAAATTATTCTAATTGTTTTCCTGTGTAGTCTTTTCTCATACTCCATTTGCATCCCCTAATATGGGCTGTCCTTGGCTTTTTGAAGCTCCAGTTCTCTCCAAATTTATTGATTAGCTGATGGCGGTCAATGTGCAAGGTGCATGTTAAAAGAAAAAAGATTAAAAAAATGCAATAGAACATTGGATTCTTGACAGCTGTCTGGACTGTCTGGAGATACACTGAAATGGTGTCCATAATGATGCCTTAACTTGTGTGCCTGCCCCTTGATTCTGACTAGACACAATTGGGATAATGTGGGGGGTTCAGCCAGCACAACCCTGTATACAGGTCCACATTGCTATGGCGAAATACAGATACAAACGCAAAAACACAAATGCAATCGCACTCTGCAACCAGCACTCTGCCCTGCCTCTATGCTGGATGTTGAATGAGGCATTGGTGTACATTTTGGCCAAAGCGTAATAAGCCACTCACCATGTCAAGGTCGCCTCCATGAGTGGTCCCTAACACTAGTTCCTACCTGTTATGGGCCATGACAGCCACACAAAGTCGAGGGAGCGCAGGTACAGCATGCACGCCAAGCACACTCTGCTTTTAACCCCGTTCGGTGCCATTACAGCTTTCATCGGATCCAGGGATGCAAGTCCCAACATGCATGCTGAGCCCACTATATACTTCTCCTGGAGCCAAATGGCTACTGGTAGGTGCTATATAAGCAGACTCAGTTTTATACTGACTTTAAAACCAGCCTCCAGGGCAGACTAACTGGTCAGGTGTGCATAACTGCTTGGAGATCGCCACGCCTCCAATATATACTACAAAGAGAAAAATGTGGGGGGTTCAGCCAGCACAACCCTGTATGCAGGTGCACATTGCTATGGCGAAATACAGATACAAACGCAAAAACACAAATGCAATCGCACTCTGCAACCAGCACTCTGCCCTGCCTCTATGCATAGAGGCAGGGCAGAGTGCTGGTTGCAGAGTGCGATTGCAGTCAGTCCAAGCAGTTATGAACACCTGACCAGTCTGCCCTGGAGGCTGGTTTTAAAGTCAGTATAAAACTGAGTCTGCTTATATAGCACCTACCAGTAGCCATTTGGCTCCAGGAGAAGTATATAGTGGGCTCAGCATGCATGTTGGGACTTGCATCCCTGGATCCGATGTAAGCTGTAATGGCACCGGAAGGGGTTAAAAGCAGAGTGTGCTTGGCGTGCATGCTGTACCTGCGCTCCCTGGACTTTGTGTGGCTGTCATGGCCCATAACAGGTAGGAACTAGTGTTAGGGACCACTCATGCAGGCGACCTTGATGTGGTGAGTGGCTTATTACGCTTTGGCCAAAATGTACACCAATGCCTCATTCAACATTCAGCATAGAGGCAGGGCAGAGTGTGATTGCATTTGTGTTTTTGCGTTACAATTGGGATAATGCCTCAGGGTAAATGGTCTGATTCTTTTTCCAATTCATATTTTACTGAGTTTTTACTTTTTTAGAGCATAAACAATGTATACTTGTGATAGCAGTTTAAAACAAACAGACCCCTTCATGTAACAATGCACAAGAATATAATAAAAGTATAAAAAAAGAAAACAAATAAAGTCTCTCCATATCTACAATGAGATTGCAGTCCTGTGAGCGTCCCATGTTTGCCAGCATTTCTGAAATTTGGTCGCTATGTTCCATTGGAGTGCGACCGAATATTGCAAGGATCTAATATCTTGTACCCGGGCAAAGAGGTCAGATATTGTAGGAGGGTTAGGGCGTCTCCAATGAAGATCAATCAGGCATTTGCCAGCAATTAGTATAGTATATGGAGGAGCAGCCTGGCACCGCAGCTCCTAAATGTTTCTGGTACTACATTCAAGAGGAGTATCAGAGGGTCTCTAGGGATAAGAATATCTAAAATGTACTGTATTAATCTAGTGACCTGTAACCAAAATGGCTCTATAATTGGGCAGGACCAAAAGATATGAAATAAGAAGGCTTTTGGTTTGGAGCATCTCCAACAGAGGTCCGGCAACCCAGGGTACATAGCATGTAATACTTTTGGTGTTTGATACCAAAATGTTAGAATCTTCAATTGGTTCTCCCTGTGGGTTATGGAAGTAGAGATAGAATATGTCCTCCCTCACACGGTTCGCCAAGTCTCTGGGGACAGCTCACTCTGTAGCCAATCTTCCCATTTTCGCATATATGAGTGTTTAAATCTATGGGGGAAGTCTGAAGAACTCAAAATCTGATATATATCAGAAATTAGACCTTTAGAGGAAGGGCCACAGGTACATATAGGATCAAAAGAGGAGAGGGTTGTGACATTCGTTGATCTCAAGACACTCCTGCAATAATGGATTATTCTGTGGTATTGAAATGCTGCAGTGCTCTGTAGGGAGAATTTAGTCTGGAGTTCTTCAAACCTCAGGATCCGAGCAGAAAGAGGGTCCTTCAGGTCTACAAGGCGTTAAAGCCCTACAGCCATTCACAGCCTAACCATCCCTGCCCCAGGGCTTTCCAGGGGATGGGGAGTAAAGAGAAATGGAGTAACGTAGTGTTGATAGGTTATATCTAATCTTATTCCTGTACCAGATCTCCCCGGTAAACAACATAGGATTAAGCAAGTCAGAGGCTGGAATAGGAGGAGAGGGGACCCAGATCATAGTTCCTGGATGAGTGGGTGCCAGCCACAGCCGCTCAATCTCGGTCCAGCGATTGTACGAGTGAAGCGCAGACCAGGATGCAACAAGTCTGGGTTGCTAAATAATATAAGGTAATATGGTCTGATTCCTAATATAAAGACAGTAGTAATGCACAGCTCTGTCTAGTAACATACCTCTACTCCTCACTACTCTACAACCTCTTCCTTATGAGTCAGCTTGACCATGGTATAATACATAGGAGGCATAAAGAAAGTATGCAGGGTCTGCCAGTGAAAGTAGGTGCAAGGCCAATATATTTTTTTTTCAAATACATTTACTGGTGGGAATTTATCCTTTAATGCTTCTAGTAAAGGATATGATTTTATTTAGTTCTACTTTCACATATACTATGGTTGTTATAATTTTATATAAAGCCTCAAGAAAATGTTTTGCTAATTTTTAGCTTTTTTATTTTAAAGGGGTTCTCCAAATCTTATCCCCCTACCTCCCAGACCTGTGGAGGGAAGCATACTTACCTGTTTCCTGATTTTTTTTCATTTTGGCTTCTTCAGTACATCGCTGCATGCCCAGGGATGAGGGACACATCACCACTGCAGCCAACCATTGTGAGCAGTGGCACATGTGACCACCGTCAGTGCCAGAAGTTGACAAGCGGGGACCAGAATAGCTCCTAGATGGGAGAAACCCAGGCACTCAGCATATACAAAAATATACTACAAAAATATATATCCATAAATATATATTTATTGAAAACGATAAAACCAATAAGTAGATGCATAAATTGGCAAAGACAAGCACAACCACATGGAGAGTGCACAAAACACGTCAGGACATCAAATTATAGCATTGCAAATAGTGAAAAAGGTGGGGTGAAAAAACTAGTATAAATAAATACTAAATCGAACCATGTGACTCTCCCACTTAGATTTAAAAGAAAATATGATTCACAACATATACACAATACAGACCTGGCTAGTGGCACCTCCAAAAGACCCCGACACGTGTTTCGCATCAGCTTCCTCAGGGGGAGTAGAGGCATAAGGCAGAGAGGCCCCAATATATATTCCCAGTATTACCAATTAGTCACAGTAGATGAAAATCATATAAGCCAAGCCCCACTTTACATCATACATCCACTCTCCACAGGGCGTATCCTCCTGCAAGCACGTTTAGCAGATTGCGATCATGTTGTTCAGAGTGTCATGTGACACAAAAAAAGAAGGGTAGTAAAAGATTACGCTTAATAATAACATTAAATAATGAATAATAGCTTAGAGACGAGCAAATTTCCGCTTATGAATATCGTTCACACTTTGTTTGTTGGTAAAAGGTGAATTGCGTTATGGATTCCGTTATCATGGACCATAACGCAATTCAATGACGAAATGCATAATGGAATGCTTTTAGAGGGAGTCCTCCCCTGCATAACGGAAATGGGACGGATCCATTTTGAAGCCCATAGACTTCTATTATGACGGAATGAATAACGGAATGCCTCTAAAGGCATTCCATTATGCATTCCGTCATAGAATTGCGTTATTGTTCGTGGTAACGGAATTCATAACGCAATTCACCTTTTACCGATAAACAAAGTGTGAATGAATTTCATAAGCGGAAATTCACTAATCTATAATAATAGTCTTGGCGCAAGCGCCTTTTAAAACACAATGTGGCTACAACAGAAACACATAATACTATTACTGAACACACACCTAGACCGGCCGGTATAATCCATAGGCATGCGACACCTCCCCATCGATCACATGAACCGGTTGAGGTGTGGGGCAGGCACGGAATTGAGCAGTTGCCAGATCCGCCATCTTAGGTAAGGGCAAAATGCCCAAGGAGAAAAACCCACGTAGTAATCACCTCCAAAGAGTCTGGAATTCATGACAGCTGTGACCGTGCAGGAAAGAGCAAGCAAGTAAAAGTAAACACCGGAAAATGGAGTGAAAAAAGTATGAAATTTGCGGAAGCATAAAAACCAAGAAGTGTGAACAGGAGCCAAAAGGGGAAAGAATGAAAAGCGCAGACAGACAAATGAGAGTGTAAATTCAATATAACAAGGTGTACATGTGTTAAAAAGTACAAAAAAAGTAAGAATGATGAATAAAAAAAGATAAATGAAAAAATAATTATTTTGTAAAAAAAATTTATATAAAGAAAAATAAAATATTAGAATGATAAAATGTGAAAAATGTGAAGGATATGTGAAATAAGTGGTGAAAAAGAAACAAAGAGTACAGAAAAAAGAATGGAGAACATGAAGAGGAAGTGAGCATTAGAAAAGGTGTGTGTCAGCTGCGGTGTGATATGTGTGAACATGGAAGAAACAAATGTGTCAGATTGAACAAAAGAGAAAAAAAAATGTGAAGATGCAAAAAGTGAAAAAAATAAAAAAAAGACCACAGAATTGTTGTATGAAAACCAGCTGTGAAGAGAATGTAGTGCTTCCGTGTGCAGGCGCGTACATACAGGGGTCGCAGCGGTCGCAGTTGCGACCGGGCCCGGCACTCCAGGGGGCCCGGCCGCCTGTGGACCCCTGGCCCCTGCAGTAGTGCTGTACCCAAGAAGGCAGCTGGGGCCCGCAGATTTTAAAAGTTTTAATAGTATATGGCCGGTCGGGCCCCGGCCTCTATGCCTGGCCGGTGGTGCAGCACTGCGCACTCGCAGTAAGTAACTTACGCGGCGGCCCCTCCTCCATCCAGGGCTGCTGCCAGTGCCTCGCTCCAGACCCGTGACCCTCGCACCAGGTCTCGCGGGATCACGCTGCTTGACGGGATGACGCGGCCGACGCACGCCAGAAGACTGGATTATGAACAAGACGGCGGGAGCAGAGCAGGTTCAGAGTAGGTAAGTTTTTTTTTTTTTTTTTTATAACACAGGGAGCATCTGGCAAAGTGGGAATCGCAGCAAATCCTTCATAGGGGCCCTATATACAGAGGGGGCAAAATATATATGTCCTGGGGTGGTGGCGATACATAGATGATGTCTTCCTCATTTGGCATGGTGATTCTCTTTCGCTGGGGTTATTCCATGACTTCTTGAATAGCATGGACCCTGACATTAGTTTCACCTTGGTCCACTCTGTGACCAATGTCCAGTTTCTCGACACCACGGTCACCTTATTGAACAATGGACTTTCCACTGATATCTATACCAAGCCGACTGACTGTAACACACTGTTACATTTTAACAGCTGTCACCCGAGATCAATTATTAATTCTGTACCCTATGGCCAATTGCTTAGGGTCAAGAGGGTGGTACAGGACCCTGATTTGCTGCCGACCCGGTTTTCACAGATGGTAGATAGGTTTAGGAAAAGGGGTTATCCCGCTCAGGTGATTGATAAACACCTTAGCCGAGTGATAGATTCACAATCGAAACCATCTGCTAACACATGTAGCAAGATTGAGAGGATACCGTTTATATCAACGTATTCGGAGCAGAGTGTTCCTATTGCCCAGATTGTTCGCAAATATTGGCCGATATTGAGGAGTAACTTCCCTGACATTCCAGCTTTGACTTTGCCGCCTCTGCTTTCCTATAGGCGCGCTGCCAACTTCCGTGATAAGTTGGTACGGGCGGACATTCCGACCAAGACCATGGTACAGTCCCATATTGGCTCCCGAAGAAGGGGTTCCTACCCTTGTTTGGGTTGTGTTAACTGCCCCTATATGATCAAGGGTGAGAAGTTCACGCACCCCGTCACTGGGACCCAGTATGATATTAGCCACTTTCTAACATGTAACAGTTCGTTTGTGATTTACGTGCTTTCTTGTCCTTGTGGTCTCCTCTATGTTGGGGAGACCACTTGTGACATTAAGGCACGTCTCAACAATCACCGGTTCTCCATCAGACAAAAAAGAAAAGATCTGCCGGTTCCCAAACATTTTGTGGAGGCCAAACACAAAGAAAAAGATTTGAGGTTTATGTTGGTGGACCATATCACCTTGTCCAGAAGGGGAGGTGATAGGACGCTGGCTCTTAAACAGAGGGAATTGAGGTGGATCCATCGCCTCAACACCCTGAGACCGCATGGTCTTAATGTCGATTTCAGGTGGAGTGTGGTGTAAGGGGGTTTCTGTGCTAGTCCCTTTTGGCCCTTTGCTTGCTGCGCCCTGGTGTATGTGAATATGTATTAGTGTCATTTGTCATCTATTATGAAAATTGATCATGTATTTTATATGTATTTTATATGATCGTTTTATCTTTTTCTAATTTTCTTCTTTCTCTTCTCTTTTTCCAGTTATTGGGACTCCACCGCATTGGTTCGTGGACAGTGGGCGTCTATTTCTGTGTCTCCTTGTTGATTTATGGCGTTGGGGGAGATCTTTTGGGCCATATGAAATACAAGATACTTAATGGGTCTACCGTAATTATACTACTGTGGAGTGGTGGTCTTCTTTATGGTCTAAAACATGAGGGTCGGTTTCTGGAACTGGGCACCGTGGCATTGATGTGCTATGGACCCTTGTCCGATATGGACCAGGGGCGATGGTCGTGAGAACGACGTGGCCTCTTTCGGTCCCCGTCCCAGTGTGAAATAATATGAGTATGGCAGATATCATTTAGGGGTAATCCCTGTTGCCGATATACTCGGACCACGTTCACTCCGTTCTGTTAATACTTTAATACTTTAATGCAGGTTGACCTAGTGAGGTATTTACTAAGCCTCAGTTATATATGCTCTTATGGATCCTTATTTGGCCTGCCTTTTGCTCTCCCTACGCCGTTCCTTTGTGGACCCGCGCCTGCCCTATGCCTTCCGCTGGATTCTGTGGAGACACTTAGCATGTTGCTGGGCCGGTTGTCGCTATGGCAGCGACGCCACTATTGTGGGCGTGACTGACCTGGTGACGCGGCCCCTGCATCATGGGTGTTTCCCGGCGACGCCTCTGGTCTGGTCATGGAGCCGCCTCCCGGGTCGCGTGCCTCTGACGTCACGTTTCCTTGGTGACGGAGGCTGGCTTCGGTCCTAATGGAGTCGCTTACCGTGACGCGGTTGACCTCTTGGGCATGCGCGGTTTGACAGTGAGGACGCGGATCTTGGCGCCCCTGCACAGGTGCTTCGGTGTGAGTTGTTTTTAACTTTTATTGTTATGATTGCACTTTATATGATACACAGGTGATTTCTAATACATGGATGAGTTGTGAACTAACAATTTAATCACAGTAGAGATTGATAACAAAGCTGTATACACTGTGAATGTATTACGATATATGAATCAGCATGTAATTGTACTAGTCAGATTCACTTTATTATGCACGAAGCACTTTATTATGTTTTGTATACTTTTTATGAATTAATCATGTTTAATATTGATTAATTGCCACTTTAAATTTCCTGCTATGGATTGTGGGTATATATACCCTTGTATGACACTGTGTGATATGCTTGAGAAAGACCGCATTGAGACGGTTGAAACGTTGCAGAGGGAATAAAGATCCACCTTTTTTCACTTTACCTGGAGTGCTGCCTTATCCTTTTGATGCTTATCTATATATAGCCGCCTGAGCCCACGGCTGTGAGGACGTGCACCGGTTTTTTGTCTTGTGCTGCTGAGACCCGCATTTTGTTTCTATATATATATATATATATATATATATATACACATATATACACAGGGCCCCTGTATATATATCCATGTTGCCCCCTTTGTATATATTCCATTTGTCCCCTGTGTATATATTCAATTTTTTGCCTCCTCTGTATATATATTCCATTTTGCCCCCTGTAACTGAGAGGGACACATATCTGGCCATAATACTACTGTGAGGGGGCACATATCTGGACATAACTACTGTGAGGGGGACACATATCTGGCCATAACTACTGTAAGCGGGACACATATCTGGACATAACTGTGAGGGGGCACATATCTGGCCATAACTACTGTGAGGGGACACATATCTGGACATAACTGTGAAGGGACACATATCTGGCCATAATTACTGTGAGGGGGCACATATCTAGACATAACTACTGTGAGGGGGACACATATCTGGACATAACTACTGTAAGCGGGACACATATCTGGACATAACTACTGTAAGCGGGACACATATCTGGACATAACTACTGTGAGGGGGACACATACAGTCATGTGAAAAAATTAGGACACCCTTTGAAAGCATGTGGTTTTTTGTAACATTTTTAATAAAAGGTTATTTCATCTCCGTTTCAACAATACAGAGAGATTAAAGTAATCCAACTAAACAAAGAAAACTGAAGAAAAGTCTTTTCAAGATCTTCTGTAAATGTCATTCTACAAAAATGCCTATTCTAACTGAGGAAAAAGATAGGACACCCTTGCCCCTAATAGCGAGTGTTACCTCCTTTGGCTGAAATAACTGCAGTGAGACGGTTCTTGAAGCCATCTACCAGTCTTCGACATCAGTCTGAGGAAATTTTACCCCACTCCTCAATGCAGAACTTTTTCAGCTGTGAGATGTTTGAGGGGTTTCTTGCACGTACAGCCCTTTTCAAGTCAACCCACAGCATCTCAATGGGATTCAAATCTGGACTTTGACTTGGCCATTCCAGGACTCTCCATTTCTTCTTTTTCAGCCAATCTTTGGTTGATTTACTAGTATGTTTTGGGTCATTGTCATGTTGCATGGTTCAGTTCCGCTTCAGCTTTAATTTTCTAACTGATGGTCTCACATGTTCTTCAAGCACCTTCTGATACACAGTAGAATTCATCGTGGATTCTATGATGGTGAGCTGACCAGGTCCTGCTGCAGCAAAGCAGCCCCAAACCATGACACTTCCACCTCCATGCTTCACAGTTGGTATGAGGTTCTTTTCTTGGAATGCTGTGTTTGGTTTACGCCAAACATGTCCTCTGCTGTTGTGTCCAAATAATTCAATTTTGGACTGATCTGTCCAAAGAACATTATTCCAGAAGTCCTGGTCTTTGTCAACTTTATCTCTGGCAAATGTCAGTCTGGCATCGATGTTTCTCTTGGAAAGCAAAGGTTTCCTCCTTGCACACCTCCCATGCAAGTTAAACTTGTACAGTCTCTTTCTGATTGTAGAGGCATGTACTTCTACATCAACAGTAGCCAGAGCCTGCTGTAGTTCTCGAGATGACACTTTAGGGTTTTTGGAGACCTCTTTTAGCATCTTGCGGTCTGCTCTTGGGGTGAACTTGCTGGGGCGACCAGTCCTGGGCATGTTGGCAGTTGTTTTGAAAGCCCTCCACTTGTAGACTATCTTCCGGACAGTGGAATGGCTGATTTCAAAATCTTTTGAGATCTTTTTAAATCCCTTCCCAGACTCATAGGCTGCTACAATCTTTTTTCTGAAGTCCTCTGACAGCTCTTTTGCTCTCACCATGGTGCTCACTCTCACTTCAACAGTCAGGAGCACACCAAACTAAATGTCTGAGGTTTAAATAGGGCAAGCCTCATTCAACATGCAGAGTAACGATCTACTAATTATGTGCACCTGGTGTGATATACCTGTGTGAGATCTGAGCCAATTTAAGAGGGAATACATGTGAGGGTGTCCTATCTTTTTCCTCAGTTAGAATAGGCATTTTTGTAGAATGACATTTACAGAAGATCTTGAAAAGACTTTTCTTCAGTTTTCTTTGTTTAGTTGGATTACTTTAATCTCTCTGTATTGTTGAAACGGAGATGAAATAACCTTTTATTAAAAATGTTACAAAAAACCACATGCTTTCAAAGGGTGTCCTAATTTTTTCACATGACTGTATCTGGCCATAACTACAGTGAGGGGGCCATATCTGGCCATAACTACTGTGAGGGGACACATATCTGGACATAACTGTGAAGGGACACATATCTGGCCATAACTACTGTGAGGGGGCACATATCTGGACATTACTACAGTGAGGGGGCACATATCTGGCCATAACTACTGTAAGCGGGACACATATCTGGACATAACTACTGTAAGCGGGACACATATCTTGACATAACTACTGTGAGGGGGACACATATCTGGCCATAACTACAGTGAGGGGGCCATATCTGGTCATAACTACAGTGAGGGGGCACATATCTGGACATAACTACTGTAAGCAGGACACATCTGGCCATAACTACTGTTAGGGGGACACATATCTGGCCATAACTACTGTAAGCGGGACACATATCTGGACATAACTACTGTAAGCGGGACACATCTGGCCATAACTACTGTTAGGGGGACACATATCTGGCCATAACTACTGTGAGGAGGCACATATCTGGACATTAATACTACTGTGAGGGGGCACATATCTGGACATTACTACTACTGTGAGGGGACACATATCTGGCCATAATACTACTGTGAGGGGGCACATATCTGGACATAACTACTGTGAGGGGGACACATATCTGGCCATAACTACTGTAAGCGGGACACATATCTGGACATAACTGTGAGGGGGCACATATCTGGCCATAACTACTGTGAGGGGACACATATCTGGACATAACTGTGAAGGGACACATATCTGGCCATAATTACTGTGAGGGGGCACATATCTAGACATAACTACTGTGAGGGGGACACATATCTGGACATAACTACTGTAAGCGGGACACATATCTGGACATAACTACTGTAAGCGGGACACATATCTGGACATAACTACTGTGAGGGGGACACATATCTGGCCATAACTACAGTGAGGGGGCCATATCTGGCCATAACTACTGTGAGGGGACACATATCTGGACATAACTGTGAAGGGACACATATCTGGCCATAACTACTGTGAGGGGGCACATATCTGGACATAACTACTGTGAGGGGGACACATATCTGGACATAACTACTGTAAGCGGGACACATATCTGGACATAACTACTGTAAGCGGGACACATATCTGGACATAACTACTGTGAGGGGGACACATATCTGGCCATAACTACAGTGAGGGGGCCATATCTGGTCATAACTACAGTGAGGGGGCACATATCTGGACATAACTACTGTAAGCAGGACACATCTGGCCATAACTACTGTTAGGGGGACACATATCTGGCCATAACTACTGTAAGCGGGACACATATCTGGACATAACTACTGTAAGCGGGACACATCTGGCCATAACTACTGTTAGGGGGACACATATCTGGCCATAACTACTGTGAGGAGGCACATATCTGGACATTAATACTACTGTGAGGGGGCACATATCTGGACATTACTACTACTGTGAGGGGGCACATATCTGGACATTACTACTACTGTGAGGGGGCACATATCTGGACATTACTACAGTGAGGGGGCACATATCTGGCCATAACTACTGTAAGCGGGACACATATCTGGACATAACTACTGTGAGGGGGCACATATCTGGACATAACTACTGTGAGGGGGGCATATATCTGGCCATAACTACTGTGAGGGGCCACAAGGAGGACATAACTATTTTGAAGGGACCACAAGGTGGGCTTAATTACTGTGAGGGTCCATAAGGTGGGCATTAGTACTGTGTAGTAGTACTTAGGGGAAATGTATGCTATACATTGGCATGGCTCAGTCTTAAAGGCCAGCACAGCGCCCCCTGCTGGTGATTTGACAGAGGCAGTCACCGTCCCTTCCTTATGTGATTATTCTTTTTTCTCTATCACCACAGGGACCTTGTTCTGGATCCAGCGGACTACACGCCGACCCCAGCGACACCCTGGATGAGGTAGGACCAGATTTTATTAGTTAGGACTGGGTGATTGTAGCCATGCATTGGGCTTAGGGCTCTTTCACATGAGCAGATGCCGTGCGGGTAATCTGCTGCTTGAAAGAGAGCCATGCCCCATCCCGGACAGCCGAGACACGGAGCATTAACACGATTAATAATGCTCTTTGCCTCTCTGTGATCTATTTGCTACAAAATCACAGTGACAACTTTATCTCACTGTGATTTTGTAGTAAAAAGGTCACAGAGAGGCAAAGAGCATTATTAATCCCAATCCAGGGGGCCCAAGTAAATTCTTGCGGCAGGTTGGGGGGGGGGTGTTGGGGGGGGGGCGACAGGGAGGGGGCCCCATGGATCAGTTTCACACCGGGGCCCCATGGATTTTGTGTACGCCACTGTGACCGTGTGGTTCTGTTCCTGTGATTTTCATTCCGTTCCGCACTGCATCTCCGGATTTGCGGACCCATTCATTCGTGATGCGGAATACACACACCCGGTACCCCGTGTATTGCGGACCAGCCGTATGCGGGATGCAATACGGCAACGGCTGTGTGAATGAGCCCTAAATGTGTGTGTGAAAGAGGAAAAAAAATAACTAGTATACAAATAAAAAATGCATGGAAAAAAATGAATGTTGTGTTGAAAAATAAGTGTGGGGGGGGAGTTTTTTTAGTGACCAGAAAGATGCAATATACCATGCGAACCCTAGAATAAAGTAAAAAAGTAGGTTACAAGAACATGATTAGAAGTGATATTTTTTTTGGGGGGGGGGAATTAAAAATAAATTAATAAAAGGGAACAGACTGAGGTTGAGAAACACATATACATTGCATACAAAGAAAATCCATATTAAAAACATAATTAAAGAAAACACAATGAAATAGTGACAAGAAGGAGGTAACCACCAGCAGGATCTGTAATAAAATTTGAAATAAATGGGCACTTGTCAGAGATCAAAGAAAATCTGCCACGGAAGGCCAAGGCTAAAACCTTAAAGCACTTATACAATACAGCGCAAGGAGTAAAACGGTCTAGATAGAGATCACACTTTTTTTTTTTCTTTTTTCCATGCTGATAGGCGGATTGGTACAGAAAAGTACAAAAAAAGGGGAAGGAAACGTCAAAGAAAATGGGAATATAATGGGAAACCAGAGTGTGATGAATGCAGCAGTGGAGAGCAGGTAAGCAAACGTTCCTCCACAGGTGAAATGGGGAGAGGAAGCCAAAATTTGCTAAAAAGCCAAAGAACCCTTTAAGGTAGTTTGGTATATAAATAATATTTACCCCTAAAACTATTGCTCTGATTCTCCTATGTATAGCAATGTCAAATATTTCTACACTTTGTACCAGTCAATGTTGCTATAGCACTGAGCAAGGCTCCAGCTTGTGAATTGATGGGCTTTTGTGCACAGGGACAGGGAAATTAGCCTGTTAACTGGAATGTATCAGGCAGGAAGGGGTTAAGTTATTTCAGATTTTTGTCGTTAACACTTTATTTAACCTTTTAAGAATGCAATTTGTAACCCTTCAGTGCATTCAATAAATAACAATTAAAAAAATTACTTTCTGTATCTTATGATAAAAATTGTGAAAAGCGTTGACAATTTAATTATTTGGTAAAGTTGACACCAATAAAGGTAAAACCCAAGAAATGACTGATGTTTTAAGGTGAAAAACTTTTCTTTCACACCTTTTTTCTTTACATTCACTGGCATAAATCCAGCACATCTATGTGTAGCAGAGTGTTGCTTTCAAGTACAGTCAGGTCCATAAATATTGGGACATCGACACAATTCTAACATTTTTGGCTCTATACACCACCACAATGGATTTGAAATGAAACAAAGATGTGCTTTAACTGCAGACTGGCAGCTTTAATTTGAGGGTATTTACATCCAAATCAGGTAAACGGTGTAGGAATTACAACAGTTTGCATATGTGCCTCCCACTTGTTAAGGTCAAAAAGTAATGGGACACAATAATAATCATAAATCAAACTTTCACTTTTTAATACTTGGTTGCAAATACTTTGCAGTCAACTACAGCCTGAAGTCTGGAACGCATAGACATCACCAGACGCTGGGTTTCATCCCTGGTGATGCTCTGGCAGGCCTCTACTGCAACTGTCTTCGGTTCCTGCTTGTTCTTGGGGAATTTTCCCTTCAGTTTTGTCTTCAGCAAGTGAAATGCATGCTCAATCGGATTCAGGTCAGGTGATTGACTTGGCCATTGCATAACATTCCACTTCTTTCCTTTAAAAAACTCTTTGGTTGCTTTTGCAGTATGCTTTGGGTCATTGTCCATCTGCACTGTGAAGCGCCGTCCAATGAGTTCTGAGGTATTTGGCTGAATATGAGCAGATAATATTCCCCGAAACACTTCAGAATTCATCCTGCTGCTTTTGTCAGCAGTCACATCATTAATAAATACAAGAGAACCAGTTCCATTGGCAGCCATACATGCCCATGACATGACACTACCACCACCATGCTTCACTGATGAGGTGGTATGCTTAGGATCATGAGCAATTCCTTTCCTTCTCCATACTCTTCTCTTCCCATCACTCTGGTACAAGTTGATCTTGGTCTCATCTGTCTATAGGATGTTATTCCAGAACTGTGAAGGCTTTTTTAGATGTCGTTTGGCAAACTCTAATCTGGCCTTCCTGTTTTTGAGGCTCACCAATGGTTTACATCTTGTGATGAACCCTCTGTATTCACTCTGGTGAAGTCTTCTCTTGCTTGTTGACTTTGACACATACACCTACCTCCTGGAGAGTGTTCTTGATCTGGCCAACTGTTGTGAAGGGTGTTTTCATCACCAGGGAAAGAATTCTTCGGTCATCCACCACAGTTGTTTTCCGTGGTATTGCTATCTCTCCGGTGTGTTCCTTCTTTTTATAAATGTTCCAAACAGTTGTTTTGGCCACGCCTAATGTTTTTGCTATCTCTCTGATGAGTTTGTTTAGTTTTTTCAGCCTAGCGATGGCTTGCTTTACTGATAGTGAGAGCTCTTTGGATCTCATCTTGAGAGTTAACAGCAACAGATTCCAAATGCAAATAGCACACTTGAAATTAACTCTGGACCTTTTATCTGCTCATTGTAATTGGTACAATGAGGGAATAACACACACCTGGCCCTGGAACAGCTGAGAAGCCAATAGTCCCATTACTTTTGGTCCCTTAACAAGTGAGAGGCACATATGCAAACTGTTGTAATTCCTACACCGTTCACCTGATTTGGATGTAAATACCCTCAAATTAAAGCTGACTGTCTGCAGTTAAAGCACATCTTGTTCTTTTTATTTCAAATCCATTGTGGTGGTGTATAGAGCTAAAAATTTTATAATTGTGTCGATGTCCCAATATTTATGGACCTGACTGTACGTGTAATCCTGACTATTACCTTATTACCTTGTTTGATAGATATTCTGTTGTCTTTGGTCTGGCTTTAATGCAAGCAAACAAATATTCTTTGACAGTCCAGACCATTGTGTCAGGCAGCGAGCGGGGAAACTAAGCTAATTTATCCATGCAGAAACCTAGCGGGAAACAGACTGTACAACTGCAATTCTTTATCCTACTCACGTTTCCAGATTCCCTGAAGGAAAACAAGGTTAATGGTGGGAAATCCTTTATGTCTTGTGGTGCTCATTATGGTTTCAGTTGTGAAACTGGTGATGGAAAAACAAGGCGAAAATTCCATAACCTTGCAGAAGAGAAGCTAAATAAATACATGCATTCCATATTACAGAGACAGCACACTAACGGAGAGATTTATAAAAAAAAAATGTGTTTTACAATTTCTCCTGCGCCTAAATTTTGATAATGTGCAGCCCCATCCTAAATAAGGCGCATCCTCTGGCAGTCCGTGTTCCAGAATGACACCTACAGCATCTCCAAGATAAATGCTCCGGGCCCACTGACGTTGTCCCCTCCCTTGTCACATCTCCTTTTCAGGAAAGTTTGCTGCAAGCAGCATTTAAAAAGTCACAAACATGGTATTTGCAACTTTTTTACACTACAAAAGTGGCGTGTGGGGAAAAATAAATTCTCCCCTGTCTACAGGTCTGTAATACAAACCTAAGGCACTCTTGTGGGCTGCAATACAGGATCTGTGCATGAAGAATTGGCATGTGCTTGTGTAGTATTTAGGTCACTATTTAAAGGGGTTATCCAAGATCTATAATGCCCCCCATATGCCCAGACCCCTCGCAATGGAAACAAGCCTCCCTAGCATTATGGCCTATTGGCTGCCCATGCCAGATGTTTTCATCCCAGCGACGGGGAGATGCAGTGGTGGTCATGTGGGCATCAAAAACAATGTGGGTGCTAGGGAGCAAGGTAAGTACAACCTCTGTGAGGGGCCCGGGCATATGGGGAGGGGGGCATTATAGATCTTGGATAACCCCTTTAACTAATAGCTGTAAAAGGATTTATCCAGTTTTAGGAGGAAACTGGATAACCCCTGAGATCCACCTGAAATAAAGGACTGAGCAGTACTTACCTGCCAGATCCATGCTTCAGTTCCATTTCTCCCAGATGGGCTTGATTTGTCAACTCATGACCACTGCAGCCAAAAATTCGCTTCATGGAGTGCAATGCTGAGACAAGTGATTAGCTGCAGCTAGTGGCGTCACTAGAGGGGGGCGAGGGGGGCAATCGTGCCCCCTATGTTGTTCTTTGCCCCCCCCGGGTGCCCCCCTGCTGATTCCCCCAGGTGAATACTAATGAGCGCTTCCATTATGGAAGCGCTCATTAGTACCGAAGGACCAGGAAGTAGAGAACGCTCTGTACTCGCCACTTCCTGGTCCTCGGCTGTCGGCTGTGCAAGGCTGTGCACAGTGTGAGGGCGCTCCGTGGCCTCACGCTGTGCGCGCCAGTTTAGAGCACAGTCGACTGAGAAGGGAGAAAATTGCAGGCGGCGTCCGTCCAGGAGGCATATGGGGCTATGGGGGCTAAAAGGAGGCATATAGGGGCTAATTGGAGGCATATGGGGGCTATGGGGGCTAAAAGGAGGCATATGGGGGCTAATTGGAGGCATATGGGGGCTAATGAGGCATATGCGGGCTAATTAGAGACAAAATAGGGGCTAATTAGACTATTAGAAGCATTTGTGGGGTAATGAGGCATATGGGAGCTAATGAGGCATATGGGGGCTTATAAGAGGCATAATGGGGGCTAATAAGAGGCATAATGGGGGCTAATGAGGCATAAGGGCTTATAATGGGGGCTAATAAGGCATAAGGGCTGTTATAGGGGCTAATGAGAGGCATGGGGGCTGATATGGGGGTGATAAGAGGCATAATGGGGGCTAAAAAGAGGAATAATGGGGGCTAATGAGGCATAAGGGCTTATAATGGGGGCTAATGAGGCATAAGGGCTGATACGGGGGCTAATGAGAGGCATGGGGGCTGATATGGGGGTGATAAGAGGCATAATGGAGGCTAAAAAGAGGAATAATGGGGGCTAATGAGGCATAAGGGCTTATAATGGGGGCTAATGAGGCATAAGGGCTGATATGGGGGCTGATATGAGAGGCATAATCAGGGCTAATGAGAGGCATAATGTGTCATCAACAGATGCCCCCATAACAGTGTGTCTTCCACAAATCCACCATAACAGTGCGCCTGCGCACTGACGAGAGACAGAAAGAAGGGGAAAGAATCCACGGAAGCAAGCAGAGGAGAGCACAGCAGATGACTCAATAGCTTCTTTTGTAAGTAAATTGTTTTATTATAAATGTATCCCTGCATACTGCAATTCTCTCGTATTTTGTAATCTTATTTATATATACTTATTTTGTTTTTGCCCCCCCATTTTTGACTGTGGTATCTTTGTGTCCCCCCTATATATTGTTCCTAGAGTCGCCACTGGCTGCAGCTGGTGATGTCACAATTGACTCGAGCATCGTGATGCTCGGCACATCGCGGAGTTCAGACGAACACCGCGTGTGCTCGAGCGCAATGCTCGAGTCTCCTCACCGCACGTTTGTTGGGTGCTACGCAGCCAATAAACATGCAGGGAGGTACTGGCACTCACTGTAATGCCATAGCCATGTTGGTTACTGGCATTACAGTGATTGGCTGGCCTGAACACATCATCAGTGCTTTATAGCAACCGATGACACGTGGTTTGGCTCAGTCTTAGTCAAGGAGAGCTGCAGCAGAAGGGACAGATAGTGCAGGGACAGGATTTTATTTTATTTTTTCAGTCAGAGTTTACTGTTGAAAGGTGTTAGAGACCCGAAAGTCCTTTTAAGGACTATTATTTTATGTGGTTGCACTATACATTATTAACGCAACCTGCGCTAAATTGTGTGCAATTGTTTGGCCGCTGCTGACAGCGACACAACCTCTGCTACATCTGTTGTGTTACATTTGCAGATCCAAAATATCTGGGGCATTCAGCGCAATTGTTTGGACGTTGCTAAAAGCAACATTACCTGTGCTACATCTCCTGTATAACGTTTGCGCATTCTTAATATCTGTAACATTCAGTGTAATTTTTTCATAGCTGCTGGTGACAGTGACATTACCTGCGCTACATCTCCTGTATAACGTTTGTGCATCCTAAATATCTGTGATATTCAGTGTCATTTTTTCGCCGCTGGTGACAGCGACATTACCTGAGATACATCTCCTGTATAACGTTTGCACATCTGAAATATTTGTGACATTCAGTGTAATTTTTTCTTACCCGCTGGTGATAGCGACATTACCTGAGATACATCTCCTGTATAATGTTTGCACATCTGAAATATCTGTGACATTCAGTGTAATTTTTTCTTACCCGCTGGTAATAGCGACATTACCTGAGATACATCTCGTGTATAACGTTTGCACATCCTAAAAATCTGTGACACATTCAGTGTAAATTATTTGCGCATAAACCTGCGCTACTGTACGTGTGATATACTTGTAAGCATATATACCATTTAATATGCTCAAGGCGAGCAGTAAGGGATGGGGAAGTGGCCGTGCTGCTGATGGTGCACGTAGAGACCGTGGCCCTGGGCGCAGTGAAACTGTGCCTGCTGCCAGAGCACAAGAAACACACTCATCCACGATACCTAGCTTCATGTCCCAGTTTGCACGGCGGCGCAGGACACTACTCTCGAAGTCACACCAGTGCGACCAGGTGGTAGGTTGGATTGCAGCAGATAAGGCTTCCAGTCGGTTAAGCACCACCCTGTCTTTCATAAAGTCCAGGCTCACTAGCCAAGAGTCTGGTCAACAGAATCCTCACCCTGATCCTCCTTCCTCCCACCATGGAGAGTCTTGCCAAACAAGTGATCCCACACTCGGATATTCAGAGGAGCTCTTTTAATCGCCATTCCTTGATTTGGGCCTCTCGACAAGCCCGCTTGAAGAGGGACATGAGGAGATCTTGTGCACTGATTCCCAAACTCTTGAGCATCCACAGTCAGAAGAAGATGAAGGTGGGGAACGGCAATTAGTGTTTCACAAAGTGGAAGATGATGATGATGAGACACAGTTGCCAATAAGTCAACGGCAATTAGTGTCTCAAGAGGTTGATGATGAGGATGAGACACAGTTGTCAATAAGTGAGGTAATTGTTAGGTCAACAAGTCAGGAGGATGACCAGAGTGAGGAAGTGGAAGAGGAGGTGGTGGACGATGAACCCACTGACCCTACCTGGGAAGGTGGTAAGCTGAGCAAGAACAGCAGTACAGAGGAGGAGAGATCTGCAGCACCGAAACAGGCTGGAAGAGGCAGTGGGGTGGCAAAAGGGAGAAGGCGGGCCATACCAAACAGGCCCGCAACTGTTCCCCGGAGCACCCCCTTGCTGCAATCTCACTTGCGAAGGAATAGTTGTTCCACAGAATGGGGCTTTTTTGCGTATGATAAATGAATTGTCATTTGCAATCTGTGCCGTACCAAAATTAGCAGGGGCATGAACACTAGCAACCTCACCACCACCAGCATGATCTGCCACATGGCATTAAAGTACCCTAATAGGTGGGCCGAATGCCTGGGTCCGCAATCAGTGTCTGCGGGTCACACCACTGCCTTCTCTTCACCTGTGTTACGTGCTGGCCAATCCCCTGTCCCAGACGCAGGCCCGGATGCCTCCCGCCCTGCACCTGGACCTTCGCAAGCACCATCACCTAGCACATCCACTTCTGTGTCCCAGCGCAGTGTACAGATCTCCATACCCCAGGCCTTTGAACAAAAGTGCAAATACCCAGCCACCCACCCACAGGCCATAGCACTAAATGCGCACCTTTCCAAATTGCTGGCCCTGGAAATGTTGCCATTTAGGCTTGTGGACACTGTGGCTTTCCGCAGCCTGAGTTTTTCCTGACGCTACATTTCCCTGACGGCACACTGGGTGAACGTTGTGGAGTGCGGGAGCAAGTCATACCCTGGGATGGCACAAGTGCTACAAACGACAAGGATTGCAGGCCCTACTTCCATCAGGATTTCCACCTCTGAAGTCTCATCTTGCAGCACCAGTCAGCCATTAGTCATTAGCTGGAAGTAGTGTAGCACTGCAGTGGGGAAGCTTCAACAGGCCGTGCTGAAACTAATTTGCTTAGGTGACAAACAGCATATTGCCGAATAGCTGTGGCACGGTATAAGGGACCAGACTGAGCTGTGGCTCTCTCCACTCTCCAGGCATGGTTGTGTCTAATAATGACCGTAACTTGGTGGCGGCTTTGGAGCTCGTCAAGCTCACACACATACCATGCCTAGCCCATGTGTTCAACTTAATGGTTCAGCGGTTTCTCAAAACCTACCCCAATTTTCCTGAGCTACTGGTAAAGGTGTGCTGCGTGTGTGCCCATTTCCGAAAGTCATCTAGAGCTGCCGCCGGTCTGGCCATGCTGTAGCAGCGTTTGCAATTGCCAGTTCACCTCCTGTTGTGCAACGTGAGCATGCGTTGGAATTCCACGTTCCACATGTTGACCAGGCTTTGTGATTAGCAGAGGGCAGTAGTGCTCACTGCTCACAATGAAGGCGGACGCTTTGCAAGTGGAAGAGGTGGAAATGGGGAAAGACAGTACACAGGGTGATAGCCAGACCACCCTCCGTTCGTCTTCTCAGCATGAATTGGATGATAATGATGATGATGAGGAGGAGCAGGAGACAGTTGCCTCTGATACTGAGGGTAGTACCCGCAGCAGTTTTATTCCATCTGATCAGCGTGGATGGGTAGAAGAGGAGGAAGAGGATGAGGAGATTAAGAGTCATCCTCCTGACAAGGACAGCAAAGTCTTGTCTGTTGGGACTCTGGCACACATGGTTGACTTTATGTTATGCTGCCTTTCCCGTGACCTTCGCGTTATAAGCATTTTGGCCAACATCGATTTCTGGTTGTTCACCCTTCTCGACCCCCGCTACAAAGAGAACTTCTCATCTCTCATTCCTGTGGTGAAAAGGACAAGCAAAATGGTGCAATACCAGAAGGTCCTTCTGGAAAAATTGCTCCAAAAATTTCCAGCTGACAACGCTGGCGGCAGAGTACGTAGTTTCTTGGGCAAACGAGGAGGGGAGATGATGGGAACACACAGCAGTTCCAACAGTCAGGGCAACACTCTCCAAAGCCTGGGACAGTTTCATGACACCCCACCAGCACCCTCAACCTTAGTGTCACAAGGAGGGAAAATTTTGGAAGATGGTGAAGGAGTACGTAGCAGACCATTTCAGCGTCATCAGTGATCCCTCTGTGCCTTACAACTATTGGGTGTCCAAGCTGGACACACGACACAAACTGGTGCTCTACGCCTTAGAGGTGCTGGCCTGCCCTGCCGCCAGCTTTTTGTCAGAGCGGGTATGCTGCTGGGGGCAAAATAACTGATAAGCGCATCCGCCTGTCAACTGAAAATGCTGATAGGCTGACTCTTATCAAAATGAACAAGGCCTGGATTGCCCTGACTTCTCTACTCCACCAAAGGAAAGCGACTGAACATAAAGGCACTTTAAATGGGGCTTTTATTGTGTATTGAATACACTGTTTTCCATGTACCCCTTCCACCACAAAAAAAAAGACTATATGGTTCAATCTTCCTTTTCTCTTCCTCCTCCTCCTCCCCCATCATATAAACATGCTTATTAGGCTGCCCTCACTCCTAATGTTTTAGAGGTTCAGCTCAGCAGCAGACCCTCACCCCTAATGTTTTAGAGGGTCACCAGCAGGCCCCCGCCCATAATGTTTAAGATGGTCAGATCAGCAGCAGGCACTCGCCCCTAATGTTTTAGATGGTCAGATCAGCAGCAGGCCCTCACCCATAATGTTTTAGAGGGTGACCAGCAGGTCCTTGCTCCTAATGGTTTTAGGGTCATCAGCAGGCCCTTGCTCCTAATGGTTTTGAGGGTCACCAGCAGGCCATCAATCATAATTTTTCAAAGGTTTGTATGATGCCCTCCTTTATGTGTAATAAAGGGTGCATTGGAGGTCAAGTTCCTTGTAATTTTTGGCAGCCATTTCACTTAGTGCATAGGCTTTATGAGTGTAGGAGCCCCACTACCTGAACAATGAGGCCCTCCTTTATGTGATATACGGGTTGTATCAGAGTGCCTCTTCCTTGTAATTTTTCGCAGCACTTGCATTTTATATACAAGTAGAGTTGAGCGAACACCTGGATGTTCGGGTTCGAGAAGTTCGGCCGAACTTCCCGGAAATGTTTTCGGCACTAAAAAGGCTGTAAAACAGCCTAGGAAAGAGCTAGAGGGCTGCAAAAGGCAGCAACATGTTGGTAAATCCACTGCAAACAAATGTGGATAGGGAAATGAATAAAAATAAAAATAAAATAAATAAAAATTAACCAATATCAATTGGAGAGAGGTCCCATAGCAGAGAATCTGGCTTCACGTCACCCACCACTGTAACAGTCCATTGTCAGATATTTAGTCCCAGGCACCCAGGCAGAGGAGAGAGGACCCTTAACAGAGAATCTGGCTTCATGTCAGCAGAGAATCAGTGTGCATGTCATAGCAGAGAATCAGGCTTCACGTCAGCCACCACTGTAACAGTCCATTGTCATATATTTAGGCCCAGGCACCCAGGCAGAGGAGAGAGGTCCCGTAACAGAGAATCTGGCTTCATGTCAGCAGAGAATCAGTCTGCATGTCATAGCAGAGAATCAGGCTTCACGTCAGCCACCACTGTAACAGTCATTGTCATATATTTAGGCCCAGGCACCCAGGCAGAGGAGAGAGGTCCCGTAACAGAGAATCTGGCTTCATGTCAGCAGAGAATCATTCTGCATGTCATAGCAGAGAATCAGGCTTCACGTCAGCCACCACTGTAACAGTCATTGTCATATATTTAGGCCCAGGCACCCAGGCAGAGGAGAGAGGTCCCTTAACAGAGAATCTGGCTTCATGTCAGCAGAGAATCAGTCTGCATGTCATAGCAGAGAATCAGGCTTCACGTCAGCCACCACTGTAACAGTCCATTGTCATATATTTAGGCCCAGGCACCCAGGTAGAGGAGAGAGGTCCCATAACAGAGAATCTGGCTTCATGTCAGCAGAGAATCAGTTGCATGTCATAGCAGAGAATCAGGCTTCACGTCAGCCACCACTGTAACAGTCCATTGTCATATATTTAGGCCCAGGCACCCAGGCAGAGGAGAGAGGTCCCGTAACAGAGAATCTGGCTTCATGTCAGCAGAGAATCAGTCTGCATGTCATAGCAGAGAATCAGGCTTCACGTCAGCCACCACTGTAACAGTCCATTGTCATATATTTAGGCCCAGGCACCCAGGCAGAGGAGAGAGGTCCCGTAACAGAGAATCTGGCTTCATGTCAGCAGAGAATCAGTCTGCATGTCATAGCAGAGAATCAGGCTTCACGTCAGCCACCACTGTAACAGTCCATTGTCATATATTTAGGCCCAGGCACCCAGGCAGAGGAGAGAGGTCCCGTAACAGAAAATCTGGCTTCATGTCAGCAGAGAATCAGTCTGCATGTCATAGCAGAGAATCACATGAGCTGTTTGAAGCTGTCTGTGTCCACCAGCCTAATGACACCATTTCATAGGCCAGTAGTTTAGAAATGCTGGCATTCAGGGCCAGGGATCGAGGGTGGCTAGTTGGGAATTTACGCTTTCTCTCAAATGTTTGTGAGATGGAGAGCTGAACGCTGGCGTGTGACATGTGTGACATGGTTGAGATGCTTGGTGACGGAGGTGGTGGTGTTGGTGGTACATCCCCTGTTTGCTGGGCGGCAGGTGCCAACGTTCCTCCAGAGGCGGAGGAAGAGGCCGAGGTGGCAGCAGCAGAAGAGGTAGCAGGGGGAGCCTGAGTGACTTCCTTGTTTTTAAGGTGTTTACTCCACTGCAGTTCATGCTTTGCATGCAGGTGCCTGGTCATGCAGGTTGTGCTAAGGTTCAGAACGTTAATGCCTCGCTTCAGGCTCTGATGGCACAGCGTGCAAACCACTCGGGTCTTGTCGTCAGCACATTGTTTGAAGAAGTGCCATGCCAGGGAACTCCTTGAAGCTGCCTTTGGGGTGCTCGGTCCCAGATGGCGGCGGTCAGTAGCAGGCGGAGTCTCTTGGCGGCGGGTGTTCTGCTTTTGCCCACTGCTCCCTCTTTTGCTACGCTGTTGGCTCGGTCTCACCACTGCCTCTTCCTCCGAACTGTGAAAGTCAGTGGCACGACCTTCATTCCATGTGGGGTCTAGGACCTCTGGTCCTCTCCCAGCACCAGAGGGTCCACTAACACCAACACGACCATGTCCGCGTCCGCGTCCTTTACTTGATGTTTTCCTCATTGTTATCGTTCACCACAACAACAAAAATATTATTTAGCCCAATGTATTGAATTCAAATTCAGGCCTTTTTTTAAAGACACCTAACACTATCTGGCTATCTATTTAGGTACCGTATTACACTAATACAGGCACAGCAGTAACCACAGATTTAGCTGACTATAAATTTGAGGCCTATTATTTAGGCGCTGGGTGACAGGTATACGTTTACAGACAGAATTAGACTGGGATATGCACAGTAGCATGTGTGTGAAGTTATTGAGAATGACCCTACCTGCACCTTAAATCTAATATACCCTTTTAGGGATAAATTTAAAGTAGGCCTGATACAGCAGAAACCACTAATTTAGAGAATTGCTAAATTGGGAATTGTATTTCAACCCAGAACAAAAACTGTGCTTTGACGGACACTAAATAACTTGACCAGCTACAGCAATAACGACAGATTTGGATGACTATAAATTTGAGGCCTATTATTTAGGCGCTGGGTGACAGGTATACGTTTAAAGACAGAATTAGACTGGGATATGCACAGTAGCGTGTGTGTGAAGTTATTGAGAATGACCCTATCAGCACCTTGAATCTAATATTCCCTGTTAGGGATAAATTTAAAGTAGGCCTGATACAGCAGAAACCACTAATTTAGAGAATTGCTAAATTGGGAATTGTATTTCAACCCAGAACAAAAACTGTGCTTTGACGGACACTAAATAACTCGCCCAGCCACAGCAATAACCACAGATTTAGCTGACTACAAATTTGAGGCCTATTATTTAGGCGCTGGGTGACAGGTATACGTTTACGGACAGAATTAGACTGGGATATGCACAGTAGCGTGTGTGTGAAGTTATTGAGAATGACCCTATCAGCACCTTGAATCTAAGATTCCCTTTTAGGGATAAATTTAAAGTAGGCCTGATACAGCAGAAACCACTAATTTAGAGAATTGCTAAATTGGGAATTGTATTTCAACCCAGAACAAAAACTGTGCTTTGACGGACACTAAATAACTCGCCCAGCCACAGCAATAACCACAGATTTAGCAGACTACAAATTTGAGGCCTATTATTTAGGCGCTGGGTGACAGGTATACGTTTACGGACAGAATTAGACTGGGATATGGCCAAAAAATAACCACACTATTGATGGTTAAATGCACTTGGTGTGACAGCTTGACCAACCACACTATTGAGGGTTAAATGCACTTGGTGACAGGCTCAGCTTGCCCCTGATGTCGTATATGGCCCAAAAATAACCAGACTATTGATGGTTAAATGCACTTGGTGTGACAGCTTGACCCTGATGTAGGATTTAGCCAAAAAACAACCGCACTATTGAGGGTTAAATGCACTTGGTGACAGGCTCAGCTTGCCCCTGATGTAGTATATGGCCAAAAAATAACCAGACTATTGATGGTTAAATGCACTTGGTGTGACAGCTTGACCCTGATGTAGGATTTAGCCAAAATACAACCGCACTATTGAGGGTTAAATGCACTTGGTGACAGGCTCAGCTTGCCCCTGATGCAGTATATGGCCAAAAAATAACCAGACTATTGATGGTTAAATGCACTTGGTGTGACAGCTTGACCCTGATGTAGGATTTAGCCAAAAAACAACCACACTACTGAGGGTTAAATTCACTTGTTGGCAGCTTGTGCTGGCGCACCACAAGACACAAAATGGCCGCCGATCACCCCAGAAAAAAGTGACTGAAAAACGCTCTGGGCAGCCTAAAAACAGTGAGCAATTCAATAGCAGCAGTTCAATCATCCACAGCTGCAGATCGATCTCTGAATGAAGTCTTTTGGAGGAGTTAATCACTGCCTAATCTCGCCCTAACATCGCAGCTGCAACCTCTCCCTATACTGATCAGAGCAGAGTGACGGGCGGCGCTATGTGACTCCAGCTTAAATAGAGGCTGGCTCACATGCTGCACTGGCCAATCACAGCCATGCCAATGGTAGGCATGGCTGTGACGGCCTCTTGGGGCAAGTAGTATGACGCTTGTTGATTGGCTGCTTTGCAGCCTTTCAAAAAGCGTCAAGAAAGCGACGAACACCGAACCCGGACTTTTACGAAAATGTCCGGGTTCGGGTCCGTGTCACAGACACCCCAAAATTCGGTACGAACCCGAACTATACAGTTCGGGTTCGCTTATCCCTATATACAAGTAAATATACAGGAAAGAATGTTTCCTAACAATTTTTCCTCTAAAATCGATTTTATCTTCGGTTTTGTGCGTATTATTGTCAGTCTGTAAAAGTGGCATACTACTCGGACAACATCGTTCCCAGCAGCAACCTTGGAGTCCAAGATGCATCCAGACATCCTCCCCATGCTGATCCCGAACCATTTCAGTGGTGTTCCTATCAATTTCTGACCTTTTCCTGTGAACCAGACACCCTCCCCTCTTCAGAGTAGGGGGTGCCTGGTTTAATGCTCTGGTTTTCCCATTGACTTCCATTGTCCTCTGGTGCTCTGTAGAGCACCCGAGCATCCCAAAGTATTCTACTCGAGCACCAGAGCACTTTGGTGCTCGATCAACACTAGACATCACTACTGCAGCCAGGAGAACAAGAGTGGTGTGGGATCTGTCAGGTAAGTAGTGCTAGGTTCTTTACTTCAGGACGATCCCAGGGATGTCCAGTTTCCTCCTGAAAGAAGGACATTACCTTTAAAGGGCTTGTCCCATTACAACAACTTATGCCCTATATACAGGATAGAGGATACGTGTCTGATCAGCAGGGATGCAACAACTGTGTCCCCCACTGATCATGAGCATGGAGTCGTGTGTTCCCCAGTTTGAATACAGTGGCAGACACGCATGTATGTCTGCCACTCTATGGAACTGCCAGAGATAGCTGAGTACAAACTCTTGATATCTCCAGCAGTCCCATAGAATTCAATGGAGCAGCAGCTTGCATGTGTTTCTGCCACACTATTCAAACAGAGGAACACAGATCCCCATTCTCTTGACTGTGAGGGGCCTAAGCTGTCAGAACTACGCTGATCAGAAAAGTTTATCCTTTTCTATGGATAGAGGATATGTTAAAAGTAGATTCCAATTTTAGGAATCTGTCATATCCACAGGATATGCCACAAATGCATATTAGGTGCAGGTTCTGAAGGACCTTAAGTTATTGAAGTCTAATAGAATTATGTAAAGCTGGTAAATAGAGTTGAGCGAACACCTGGATGTTCGGGTTCGAGAAGTTCGGCCGAACATCCCGGAAATGTTCGGGTTCGGGATCCGAACCCGATCCGAACTTCGTCCCGAACCCGAACCCCATTGAAGTCAATGGGGACCCGAACTTTTCGGCACTAAAAAGGCTGTAAAACAGCCCAGGAAAGAGCTAGAGGGCTGCAAAAGGCAGCAACATGTAGGTAAATCCCCTGCAAACAAATGTGGATAGGGAAATGAATTAAAATAAAAATTAAATAAATAAAAATTAACCAAAATCAATTGGAGAGAGGTTCCATAGCAGAGAATCTGGCTTCCCGTCACCCACCACTGGAACAGTCCATTCTCAGATATTTAGGCCCCGGCACCCAGGCAGAGGAGAGAGGTCCCGTAACAGAGAATCTGTCTTCATGTCAGCAGAGAATTAGTCTGCATGTCATAGCAGAGAATGAGGCTTCACGTCAGCCACCACTGCAACAGTCCATTGGCATATATTTAGGCCCAGCACCCAGGCAGAGGAGGGAGGTCCCGTAACAGAGAATCTGTCTTCATGTCAGCAGAGAATTAGTCTGCATGTCATAGCAGAGAATGAGGCTTCACGTCAGCCACCACTGCAACAGTCCATTGGCATATATTTAGGCCCAGCACACACACAGGCAGAGGAGAGAGGTCCCGTAACAGAGAATCTGGCTTCATGTCAGCAGAGAATCAGTCTGCATGTCATAGCAGAGAATGAGGCTTCACGTCAGCCACCACTGCAACAGTCCATTGGCATATATTTAGGCCCAGCACACACACAGGCAGAGGAGAGAGGTCCCGTAACAGAGAATCTGGCTTCATGTCAGCAGAGAATCAGTCTGCATGTCATAGCAGAGAATGAGGCTTCACGTCAGCCACCACTGCAACAGTCCATTGGCATATATTTAGGCCCAGCACCCAGGCAGAGGAGGGAGGTCCCGTAACAGAGAATCTGTCTTCATGTCAGCAGAGAATTAGTCTGCATGTCATAGCAGAGAATGAGGCTTCACGTCAGCCACCACTGCAACAGTCCATTGGCATATATTTAGGCCCAGCACACACACAGGCAGAGGAGAGAGGTCCCGTAACAGAGAATCTGGCTTCATGTCAGCAGAGAATCAGTCTGCATGTCATAGCAGAGAATGAGGCTTCACGTCACCCACCACTGCAACAGTCCATTGGCATATATTTAGGCCTAGCACACAGGCAGAGCAGAGAGGTCCCGTAACAGACAATCTGGCTTCATGTCAGCAGAGAATCAGTCTGCATGTCATAGCAGAGAATGAGGCTTCACGTCACCCACCACTGCAACAGTCCATTGGCATATATTTAGGCCTAGCACACAGGCAGAGCAGAGAGGTCCCGTAACAGACAATCTGGCTTCATGACAGCAGAGAATTAGTCTGCATGTCATAGCAGAGAATGAGGCTTCACGTCAGCCACCACTGCAACAGTCCATTGGCATATATTTAGGCCCAGCACCCAGGCAGAGGAGAGAGGTCCCGTAACAGACAATCTGGCTTCATGTCAGCAGAGAATTAGTCTGCATGTCATAGCAGAGAATCAGGCTTCACGTCAGCCACCACTGCAACAGTCCATTGTCATAAATTTAGGCCCAGCACCCAGGCAGAGGAGAGAGGTCCCGTAACAGACAATCTGGCTTCATGTCAGCAGAGAATTAGTCTGCATGTCATAGCAGAGAATGAGGCTTCACGTCAGCCACCACTGCAACAGTCCATTGGCATATATTTAGGCCTAGCACACAGGCAGAGCAGAGAGGTCCCGTAACAGACAATCTGGCTTCATGACAGCAGAGAATCAGTCTGCATGTCATAGCAGAGAATCAGGCTTCACGTCAGCCACCACTGCAACAGTCCATTGTCATAAATTTAGGCCCAGCACCCAGGCAGAGGAGAGAGGTCCCGTAACAGACAATCTGGCTTCATGTCAGCAGAGAATCAGTCTTCATATCATAGCAGAGAATCAGGCTTCACGTCACCCACCACTGTAAGAGTCAATTTTCATAAATTTAGGCCCAGAACCCAGGCAGAGGAGAAAGGTCCCGTAACAGACAATCTGGCTTCATGTCAGCAGAGAATCAGTCTTCATATCATAGCCTAGAATCAGGCTTCACGTCACCCACCACTGTAAGAGTCAATTTTCATAAATTTAGGCCCAGAACCCAGGCAGAGGAGAAAGGTCCCGTAACAGACAATCTGGCTTCATGTCAGCAGAGAATCAGTCTTCATATCATAGCAGAGAATCAGGCTTCACGTCACCCACCACTGCAACAGTCAATTGTCATAAATTTAGGCCCAGCACCCAGGCAGAGGAGAGAGCTCCCGTAACAGAGGATCTGGCTTCATGTCAGCAGAGAATCAGTCTGCATGTCATAGCAGAGAATGAGGCTTCACGTCACCCACCACTGCAACAGTCCATTGGCATATATTTAGGCCTAGCACACAGGCAGAGCAGAGAGGTCCCGTAACAGACAATCTGGCTTCATGTCAGCAGAGAATCAGTCTGCATGTCATAGCAGAGAATGAGGCTTCACGTCACCCACCACTGCAACAGTCCATTGGCATATATTTAGGCCTAGCACACAGGCAGAGCAGAGAGGTCCCGTAACAGACGATCTGGCTTCATGTCAGCAGAGAATCAGTCTGCATGTCATAGCAGAGAATCAGGCTTCACGTCAGCCACCACTGCAACAGTCCATGGTCATAAATTTAGGCCCAGCACCCAGGCAGAGGAGAGAGGTCCCGTAACAGACAATCTGGCTTCATGTCAGCAGAGAATTAGTCTGCATGTCATAGCAGAGAATCAGGCTTCATGTCAGCCACCACTGCAACAGTCCATTGGCATATATTTAGGCCTAGCACACAGGCAGAGGAGAGGTTCATTCAACTTTGGGTAGCATCGCAATATAATGGTAAAATGAAAATAAAAATAGGATTGAATGAGGAAGTGCCCTGGAGTCCAATAATATATGGTTATGGGGAGGTAGTTAATGTCTAATCTGGACAAGGGACGGACAGGTCCTGTGGGATCCATGCCTGGTTCATTTTTATGAACGTCAGCTTGTCCACATTGGCTGTAGACAGGCGGCTGCGTTTGTCTGTAATGACGCCCCCTGCCGTGCTGAATACACGTTCAGACAAAACGCTGGCTGCCGGGCAGGCCAGCACCTCCAAGGCATAAAAGGCTAGCTCTGGCCACGTGGACAATTTAGAGACCCAGAAGTTGAATGGGGCCGAACCATCAGTCAGTACGTGGAGGGGTGTGCACACGTACTGTTCCACCATGTTAGTGAAATGTTGCCTCCTGCTAACACGTTGCGTATCAGGTGGTGGTGCAGTTAGCTGTGGCGTGTTGACAAAAGTTTTCCACATCTCTGCCATGCTAACCCTGCCCTCAGAGGAGCTGGCCGTGACACAGCTGCCTTGGCGACCTCTTGCTCCTCCTCTGCCTTGGCCTTGGGCTTCCACTTGTTCCCCTGTGACATTTGGGAATGCTCTCAGTAGCGCGTCTACCAACGTGCGCTTGTACTCGCGCATCTTCCTATCACGCTCCAGTGCAGGAAGTAAGGTGGGCACATTGTCTTTGTAGCGTGGATCCAGCAGGGTGGCAACCCAGTAGTCCGCACAGGTTAAAATGTGGGCAACTCTGCTGTCGTTGCGCAGGCACTGCAGCATGTAGTCGCTCATGTGTGCCAGGCTGCCCAGGGGTAAGGACAAGCTGTCCTCTGTGGGAGGCGTATCGTCATCGTCCTGCCTTTCCCCCCAGCCACGCACCAGTGATGGACCCGAGCTGCGTTGGGTGCCACCCCGCTGTGACCATGCTTCATCCTCATCCTCCTCCACCTCCTCCTCATCCTCGTCCTCCTCGTCCTCCAGTAGTGGGCCCTGGCTGGCCACATTTGTACCTGGCCTCTGCTGTTGCAAAAAACCTCCCTCTGAGTCACTTCGAAGAGACTGGCCTGAAAGTGCTAAAAATGACCCCTCTTCCTCATCCTCCTCCTCCTCCTCCTGGGCCACCTCCTGTTCCATCATCGCCCTAAGTGTTTTCTCAAGGAGACATAGAAGTGGTATTGTAACGCTGATAACGGTGTCATCGCCACTGGCCATGTTGGTGGAGTACTCGAAACAGCGCAACAGGGCACACAGGTCTCGCATGGAGGCCCAGTCATTGGTGGTGAAGTGGTGCTGTTCTGTAGTGCGACTGACCCGTGCGTGCTGCAGCTGAAACTCCACTATGGCCTGCTGCTGCTCGCACAGTCTGTCCAGCATGTGCAAGGTGGAGTTCCACCTGGTGGGCACGTCGCATATGAGGCGGTGAGCGGGAAGGCCGAAGTTACGCTGTAGCGCAGACAGGCGAGCAGCGGCAGGATGTGAACGCCGGAAGCGCGAACAGACGGCCCGCACTTTATGCAGCAGCTCTGACATGTCGGGGTAGTTGTGAATGAACTTCTGCACCACCAAATTCAGCACATGCGCCAAGCAAGGGATGTGCGTCAAATTGGCTAGTCCCAGAGCTGCAACGAGATTTCGCCCATTATCACACACCACCAGGCCGGGCTTGAGGCTCACCGGCAGCAACCACTCGTCGGTCTGTTGTTCAATACCCCGCCACAACTCCTGTGCGGTGTGGGGCCTGTCCCCCAAACATATGAGTTTCAGAATGGCCTGCTGACGTTTACCCCGGGCTGTGCTGAAGTTGGTGGTGAAGGTGTGTGGCTGACTGGATGAGCAGGTGGAAGAAGAGGAGGAGGAAGCCGAGAAGGAGGAGGTGGCAACAGGAGGCAAAGAATGTTGCCCTGCGATCCTTGGCGGCGGCAGGACGTGCGCCAAACAGCTCTCCGCCTGGGGCCCAGCTGCCACTACATTTACCCAGTGTGCAGTTAGGGAGATATAGCGTCCCTGGCCGTGCTTACTGGTCCACGTATCTGTGGTTAGGTGGACCTTGCTACAGATGGCGTTGCGCAGTGCACACTTGATTTTATGGGATACTTGGTTGTGCAGGGAAGGCACGGCTCTCTTGGAGAAGTAGTGCCGGCTGGGAACAACATACTGTGGGACAGCAAGCGACATGAGCTGTTTGAAGCTGTCTGTGTCCACCAGCCTAAATGACAGCATTTCATAGGCCAGTAGTTTAGAAATGCTGGCATTCAGGGCCAGGGATCGAGGGTGGCTAGGTGGGAATTTACGCTTTCTATCAAATGTTTGTGAGATGGAGAGCTGAACGCTGGCGTGTGACATGGTTGAGACGCTTGGTGACGGAGGTGGTGGTGGTGGTGTTGGTGGTACATCCCCTGTTTGCTGGGCGGCAGGTGCCAACGTTCCTCCAGAGGCGGAGGAAGAGGCCGAGGCGGCAGCAGCAGAATAGGCCGAGGCGGCAGCAGCAGAAGAGGTAGCAGGGGGAGCCTGAGTGACTTCCTTGGTTTTAAGGTGTTTACTCCACTGCAGTTCATGCTTTGCATGCAGGTGCCTGGTCATGCAGGTTGTGCTCAGGTTCAGAACGTTAATGCCTCGCTTCAGGCTCTGATGGCACAGCGTGCAAACCACTCGGGTCTTGTCGTCAGCACATTGTTTGAAGAAGTGCCATGCCAGGGAACTCCTTGAAGCTGCCTTTGGGGTGCTCGGTCCCAGATGGCGGCGGTCAGTAGCAGGCGGAGTCTCTTGGCGGCGGGTGTTCTGCTTTTGCCCACTGCTCCCTCTTTTGCTACGCTGTTGGCTCGGTCTCACCACTGCCTCTTCCTCCGAACTGTGAAAGTCAGTGGCACGACCTTCATTCCATGTGGGGTCTAGGACCTCATCGTCCCCTGCATCGTCTTCCACCCAGTCTTGATCCCTGACCTCCTGTTCAGTCTGCACACTGCAGAAAGACGCAGCAGTTGGCACCTGTGTTTCGTCATCATCAGAGACATGCTGAGGTGGTATTCCCATGTCCTCATCATCAGGAAACATAAGTGGTTGTGCGTCAGTGCATTCTATGTCTTTCACCGCTGGGGAAGGGCTAGGTGGATGCCCTTGGGAAACCCTGCCAGCGGAGTCTTCAAACAGCATAAGAGACTGCTGCATAACTTGAGGCTGAGACAGTTTCCCTGGTATGCATGGGGGTGATGTGACAGACTGATGGGGTTGGTTTTCAGGCGCCATCTGTGCGCTTTCTGCAGAAGACTGGGTGGGAGATAATGTGAACGTGCTGGATCCACTGTCGGCCACCCAATTGACTAATGCCTGTACCTGCTCAGGCCTTACCATCCTTAGAACGGCATTGGGCCCCACCATATATCGCTGTAAATTCTGGCGGCTACTGGGACCTGAGGTAGTTGGTACACTAGGACGTGTGGATGTGGCAGAACGGCCACGTCCTCTCCCAGCACCAGAGGGTCCACTAACACCACCACGACCATGTCCACGTCCGCGTCCCTTACTAGATGTTTTTCTCATTGTTATGGTTCACCACAACAACAAATATATTATTTGGCCCAATGTATTGTATTCAAATTCAGCGGGATATAAATTTGAGGCCTAGTATTTAGGCGCTGGGTGACCGGTATGGATTTAGTGACAGAATTAGACTTGGAAATGCACAGAAGCGTGTGTGTGAAGTTATTCTGAATGACCCTATGTGCACCTTCAATATTATATACCCTTTTAGGGATAGATTTCAAATAGCTCTGATATAGCAGAAACCACTAAATTATGAAATTGCTAAATTGGGAATTGTACTTCAACCCAGAACAAAAAATGTGCTTTGACGGACACTAAATATCTTGCCCAGCAACAACAGTACAGCGGTGGGTAACGAGAGATTTAGAGGGATTTAAATTTGAGGCCTAGTATTTAGGCGCTGGGTGACAGGTATGGGTTTAGTGACAGAATTAGACTTGAAAATACACAGTAGCGGGTGTGTGTGAAGTTATTCTGAATGACCCAATGTGCACCTTCAATATTATATACCCTTTTTGGGATAGATTTCAAATAGCTCTGATATAGCAGGAACCACTAAATTATGAAATTGCTAAATTGGGAATTGTACTTCAACCCAGAACAAAAAATGTGCTTTGACGGACACTAAATATCTTGCCCAGCAACAACAGTACAGCGGTGGGTAACGAGAGATTTAGAGGGATTTAAATTTGAGGCCTAGTATTTAGGCGCTGGGTCACCGGTATGGATTTAGTGACAGAATTAGACTTGGAAATGCACAGAAGCGTGTGTGTGAAGTTATTCTGAATGACCCTATGTGCACCTTCAATATTATATACCCTTTTAGGGATAGATTTCAAATAGCTCTGATATAGCAGAAACCACTAAATTATGAAATTGCTAAATTGGGAATTGTACTTCAACCCAGAACAAAAAATGTGCTTTGACGGACACTAAATATCTTGCCCAGCAACAACAGTACAGTGGTGGGTAACGAGAGATTTAGAGGGATTTAAATTTGAGGCCTAGTATTTAGGCGCTGGGTGACAGGTATGGGTTTAGTGACAGAATTAGACTTGGAAATACACAGTAGCGGGTGTGTGTGAAGTTATTCTGAATGACCCTATGTGCACCTTCAATATTATATACCCTTTTAGGGATAGATTTCAAATAGCTCTGATATAGCAGAAACCACTAAATTATGAAATTGCTAAATTGGGAATTGTACTTCAACCCAGAACAAAAAATGTGCTTTGACGGACACTAAATATCTTGCCCAGCAACAACAGTACACCGGTGGGTAACGAGAGATTTAGAGGGAATTAAATTTGAGGCCTAGTATTTAGGCGCTGGGTCACCGGTATGGATTTAGTGACAGAATTAGACTTGGAAATACACAGTAGCGGGTGTGTGTGAAGTTATTCTGAATGACCCTATGTGCACCTTCAATATTATATACCCTTTTTGGGATAGATTTCAAATAGCTCTGATATAGCAGGAACCACTAAATTATGAAATTGCTAAATTGGGAATTGTACTTCAACCCAGAACAAAAAATGTGCTTTGACGGACACTAAATATCTTGCCCAGCAACAACAGTACAGCGGTGGGTAACGAGAGATTTAGAGGGAATTAAATTTGAGGCCTAGTATTTAGGCGCTGGGTCACCGGTATGGATTTAGTGACAGAATTAGACTTGGAAATACACAGTAGCGGGTGTGTGTGAAGTTACTCTGAATGACCCTATGTGCACCTTCAATATTATATACCCTTTTTGGGATAGATTTCAAAGAGCTCTGATATAGCAGGAACCACTAAATTATGAAATTGCTAAATTGAGAATTGTATTTCAACCCAGAACAAGAAATGTGCTTGAACGGACACTAAATAACTCGCCCAGCTACAGCACTAGGGACAGATTTAGCTGGATATAAATTTGAGGCCTAGTATTTAGGCGCTGGGTGACCGGTATGGATTTAGTGACAGAATTAGACTGGGATATGGCCAAAAAATGAACAGACTATTGCTGGTTAAATGCACTTGGTGTGACAGCTTCACCCTGATGTAGGCTTTAGCCAAAAAACAACCACACCATTGAGGGTTAAATGCACTTGGTGACAGGCGCAGCTTGCCCCTGATTTTGTATATGGCCAAAAAATGAACAGACTATTGCTGGTTAAATGCACTTGGTGTGACAGCTTCACCCTGATGTAGGCTTTAGCCAAAAAACAACCACACCATTGAGGGTTAAATGCACTTGGTGACAGGCGCAGCTTGCCCCTGATTTTGTATATGGCCAAAAAATGAACAGACTATTGCTGGTTAAATGCACTTGGTGTGACAGCTTCACCCTGATGTAGGCTTTAGCCAAAAAACAACCACACCATTGAGGGTTAAATGCACTTGGTGACAGGCGCAGCTTGCCCCTGATTTTGTATATGGCCAAAAAATGAACAGACTATTGCTGGTTAAATGCACTTGGTGTGACAGCTTCACCCTGATGTAGGCTTTAGCCAAAAAACAACCACACCATTGAGGGTTAAATGCACTTGGTCGCAGCTTGTGCTGGCGCACCACAAGACACAAAATGGCCGCCGATCACCCCAGAAAAATGAGACTGACAAACGGTCTGTGCAGCCTAAAAACAGTGAGCAATTGAGGATCAGCAGCTCAATGATCCACAGCTGCAGATCGATCAGTTAATCAAGTCCTTTGGAGGAGTTAATCTGCCTAATCTCGCCCTACTGTCGCAGCCGCAACCTCTCCCTACGCTAATCAGAGCAGAGTGACGGGCGGCGCTATGTGACTCCAGCTTAAATAGAGGCTGGGTCACATGGTGCTCTGGCCAATCACAGCCATGCCAATAGTAGGCATGGCTGTGATGGCCTCTTGGGGCAAGTAGTATGACGCTTGTTGATTGGCTGCTTTGCAGCCTTTCAAAAAGCGCCAAGAAAGCGTCACAAAAGCGCGAAGAAAGCGACGAACACCGAACCCGAACCCGGACTTTTACGAAAATGTCCGGGTTCGGGTCCGTGTCACGGACACCCCAAAATTCGGTACGAACCCGAACTATACAGTTCGAGTTCGCTCATCCCTACTGGTAAAGCAAAATTTGGCTCTTTATATAGATTTCAATTGAGAAAGCCTTATGCAAGCATTTCTACCTCTAAAATGAGCAATATCAAAAATGTAGTGGCCACGAGTTGGTAAATGGGAGTTAGCAAACAGAGGTGGGACTCACAGCCATCATTTGTGGATATGTGAAATATGCCTGAGATAGGAATAACCCTTTAAGCCTGAATATGGACAAACCTTTTTAACATAGGCAGTTACATTTCTTTTTCCTCCTTTTTCATAGAACATTCATTGAGGCTCAAATTATCATTTTTCTTGATTTTAGAGGAAAACACTCAATTTGCAAAATGTATAAACATAATCTTCCAATCGTATTTACAATTATAGTCGTTTCAATGCTTCTTTAGTCACCTAAATTCTCCGTTACTGTTTTTATTTTACCAACCATCTTACAGACATGCACATAATTTGGGTGCTATGATCTAATAGGCATCATCTATTATAATTAACATAAAAAAAGCAATGTCTAGTTTTCCTTACATTTGACACCATTTTAAAGTAAACACTTGAAATGCTACCTATTACAGGCTATACAAGTAGAATCTTTTTTTTTTTTTTTGCATTTCAATGGAGTCTCAATTACCCTGTATTATTACTGTGTTTTGGAGAAAATGTGTTGTTGCTATGGCAACCTGATTTTTTTTTTTTTTTTCTGTAAAATGTTACATTTTGACTTTCTACACTTTAATTTATAGTTTGTGTGGGTTTGTAGACATATGGAGGGCAAATGAATAATACATTTGTTGCAGTATATAGCAATTATTATGAGTAGATAAATAAAATTGTCATTTTAATTATAAATATCTGTGAAATCCTAGGTAGATGGTAACATGCCCAGAGGCTTAGATCTAGCTGCATATGCTATGGTCATTCATCTAAAAAGTGGTATCCTGACAGCCTTGGGCTTGCATATGTGCTGTCCATACATGCTGTAGTCCCAATAAAACCATACCCTACATTTTTGGTCTTTGCTATTTAAAAAAAAAAAGTGGCTTTTTAAGAATAATCAGTTTTTCCAATGCATAATGGATAAACTTGCAGGTAGGTCAATAATGCACTAAAACAATAGATGCAAATATAATATACAGACTAAGCCCTCAGTCTATTGATAAAATCTGAGACTCTTAGCCAATATATTTTGATTAAAACACATCTGTGCCCGCCTACCCAGTGCCACGGTGGTCTCAGGCAGGCAGGTCCTGCTCTAAACCTACCTATGCCATTGTGCATCTATATTCAGGAGAGCAAACCCTGCACATATAGTGACCTTGATTAGGTGGTACATATAGCTGTGTTTGCTCGTGCTCTCATTAGTTGCTGATGCACACAGAGGTAACTAGGAGCAGCACACTGTATGTGCAGGGTCTGCTCTCCAATGTAGATGCACAACGGCATAGGTAGCTTTAGAGCAGGACCTGCCTGACTGACACCACCGGGGCACTGGGTAGGCGGGCACAGATGTGTTTTGATCAAAATATATTGGCTAAGAGTCTCAGATTTTATCATTAGACTGAGGGCTTAGTCCGTATATTATATTTGCATCTATTGTTTTAGTGCATTATTTTCCGAGACCTACACTGACCTGCACGTTTAGCCATTATGCATTGGAAGAACTGATTATTATTAAAAAGCCACTTTTTTTAAATATAGTGATCAAAATATAGTGATAAAAATATAGTGGGCCCCAAATTTCTCAGAATCTTTTGATATTATGCATTGTAGAAGTTTTCGAAATTTTACATTTAGGAACGTTTTTTGAAGATTGGTGAACCTCTGCCCATCTTTGCTTCTGAAAGACTCTGCCTTTGTGACATTCTCTTTTTATAACCAGTCATGGTTCTTGCAGTACCCCAGAATAGGGCAACTGCAAAAGGGTAAATTCTTGTAATGTATTGTTGAAATACTGAATGATTTGCTGTACACTGATTTGCTGTATTTACATTCCCAATTGTATTGTATGAATAAATCAGGGTTAACACCTTCACTCAACCCCCTTAGATTGCCCAAATATGGACCTGGGTCCACCCCCTGCTTAGGGAGGGGTTGTTCTGTTCTAGCTGAGGAAGAGGTTCATGTGCTTACTCCTCAGAACTAGGCCTAAGCTCAGAGAACCATCACCTCTGAGGTTTCTACAGCCATAGAATAACTGCTATATAAAACTGCCCCAGAAAAACTGCTGCAGAAAAAGTTAGAAGGTACATTGAAGTCAGTCAGAAAGGTAGCATACTAGTCCATGGCTTTACTGCAGTGAGAGGGAATATTATTAACATACGCCTCCAGAATGTTTGGCCAGCTATATCTTAATTATGTACCCTTCAGTCCGAGAATTACAGAAACATCTTCTAAGAACCTCATTGCCAACCTTAGGTTCTTCAGAGCGAGATTTTGAAGAGACAGACCAGTAGTACCACAATCCCCATCATTGCCACTAATTATACATTGCTATTGGGAAAGATATGCATTGTAAACTGCTCGGAACTGTGCCTTAATACTATTGATTGAATGTACTAATACTCCTATACTGCACTTTAGTAAAAGGGGACTTATTTTTTACTACCACTGGCCTAGCTAGTAACTCCTCAACCATCTGCTGTCCACTTCATCCACCCCAATCACCATCAGGCAGGAGCCCCAACATCAGGGTGTGCCCCAAGGAAAGAAAGGGTGCTCCCTCCTGTTATTGCATGGCCCTAAGGCCTCTTTCACACGGGCGTGAGTTTTTTTGCCCGGATAAGAGCCGGGTGCGTTGCGGGAAAATGCGCAATTTTTTCTGCACAAGTGCAAAACATTGTCATGCGTTGCACTCGCGTGAGAAAAATTGCGCATGTTTGGTACCCAAACCCGAACTTCTTCATAGAAGTTCGGGCTTGGGATTGATGTTCTGAAGATTGTATTATTTTCCCTTATAACATGGTTATAAGGGAAAATAATAGCATTCTGAATACAGAATGCATAGTACACCAGCGCTAGAGGGGTTAAAAAAATATAATTTAACTCACCTTAGTCCACTTGCTCGCGAAGCTGGAATCTCCTTGTGTCTCCGCTGCTGATGAACAGGACCTGGGGTGAGCTGCTCCATTAAATACAGGTTAAGGACCTTCGATGACGTCACTCCGGTCATCACATGGTACGTCACATGATCTTTTACCATGGTGATTCACCATGGTAAAAGATCATGTGATGACCGGAGTGACGTCATCGAAGGTCCTTAAGCTCTATTTAATGGAGTAGCTCACCCCAGGTCCTGTTCATCAGCAGCGGAGACACAAGGAGATGCCAGCTTCGCGAGCAAGTGGACTAAGGTGAATTACATTTTTTTTTATTTTTTTTTAACCCCTCTAGCGCTGGTTTACTATGCATTCTGTAATCAGAATGCTATTATTTTCCCTTATAACCATGTTATAAGGGAAAATAATAATGATCGGGTCTCCATCCCGATGGTCTCCTAGCAACCATGCGTGCAAATCGCACGGCATCCGTACTTGCTTGCGGATGCCATCTGATTTTCACACACCCCATTCACTTCTATGGGCCTGCGTCACGTCAAAATCGGAAAATATAGAGCATGCTGCGATTTCAACTGAACGCACAAGTGATGCGTTAAAAACATCGCTCATGTGCACAGCCCCATAGAAATGAATGGGTCAGGATTTAGTGCGGGTGCCATACGTTCGCCGCACGGATCGCACCCGCACGGAAAACTCGCCCGTGTGAAAGGGGCCTAAGAAAGCATCAGTGTGAGGGTTGCCACTTTGATCTCCATGTACAACTACTATTGCAATAATTACTACCACTCCCACCCTCCATTCCCTTTTCCTGGGCTTGCTGCAGACTTGGTAGCCTTGTCGCCCTTGCCCCAACTTTTGAGATATGGTGCTGCCATCAAGTTCTAAATGAGTTAACTTAATTAACTCATGAAATGGTAAAATGTTTCACTTTCAACATGTGATATGTGTTCTATGTTCTATTGTGAATAAAATATGTCGATGAGATTTGCAAATTATGCATTCTCTTTTTATTTACATACATTTACATGTTACACAGCGCCCTGACTTTTTTGAATTTGGGGTTTTGAATAGCAGACATCATCTATAGATACTGATTGAAACTAAATAGTCGCTTTAATCGTTTACATGAATTCATGGGGCATTTTCGTCTTTTAAAGTTATGGTATATCACTAGGATATGCCCAGGGGCGTCGCTAGGTTAAAACATTCGGGGCCTGGGCCCCGGATGTTTTGTCCCATGCCCCGAATGTCCTGCCTGCCTGCTAGATACAACTGTATTTCCGTACACAGAACGGCAATACAATTGAATCTTACACTGGGAAGAGGTGAAGGACCTTTGGTGACATCACAGGTCATGTGATCAGCAAAACAGACTGTGATAGGATGACCTGGATGATGTCACCATCATGTGACCAGTGCAGGATTGGACGGAGTGAAGAGGAGAAGGAGCCTAATGCTGATGTCTGTACAGGAGAGGTAAGTGAAGGGAGAGGCAGATCAATGCTGGGAGTTGTAGTTATTTAACTGGGATGTATGTTAGGGCTGAAGGGAGGGATGTTATTGACATGGAACTGTGTGCTTGAGGTGGCTGGGGGAGAGAGTGATGTTATTTACATGGGACTGTATGTTGAAAGTGGATGGTGGGGGGGAATGATGTTTATGTACATGGGACTTAATGTTTAGGCCCATGTTTCCCAACCAGTGTGCCTCCAGCTGTTGCAAAACTACAACTCCCAGCATGCCTGGACAGCCTTTGGCTGTGCGGGCATGCTGGGAGTTGTAGTTTTGCAACAGCTGGAGGCACACTGGTTGGGAAACACTGGTTTAGGCTACGTTCACACTTGCGTTTGGTGATCCGCTTGTGAGATCCGTTTCAGGTCTCTCACAAGCAGCCCCAAATGCATCAGTTTAACCCCAATGCATTCTGAATGGATGCGGATCCATTCAGAATGCATTCGTTCGGCTCCGTACGGCCCCCCGTTCCATTTTGGAGACGGACCCCAAAATGCTGCAAGCAGCGTTTTTGTGTCCGCATGGCCTTGCGGAGCCAAACGGATCCGTCCTGACTTACAATGTAAGTCAATAGGGACGGATCTCTTTGCATTGACACAAAATGGTGCAATTGTAAACTGATCCATCCCCCATTGACTTTTAATGTAAGTCAGGACAGATCCGTATTGGGACTTAGAAATTCAAATCTAATACAAACGAATCGGTCCTGAACGGATGCATTCGTTTGTATTATCGGTGCAGATCCGTCCTGTACAAGTACAGGACAGATCTGCACGAACGCAAGTGTGAAAGTAGCCTTAGGAGGTGATATTTACATTGGATTGTGCGTTGGAGGCGGCTGGGGAGGAGGTGATGTTATTTACATGGGACTGTATGGTGGAGGGAGGATGATAACTGCAGGAGGCACTGCAGATCCAGGGGACATTATAGGCGGTCTTATTACTACTGGGGGCTCTATAGGAGGGTCTTATAGATCCGCCTTATTTCTACTAAGCGCACTATGGGGGTCTTATTACTACTGAGGGGTTTGTAGGGAGCTTTATTACCACTGGGGGAACAATAGGGTGTCTTATTTCTACTGGGGACTCTGTGAGGGTATTATTAATATGGGAGGGCTCTTCTAATAATGGGGGCATTGTTGAGGAGCATTATCACGGTTGGGGCAGTGTTACTAACGAGGGCATTCTAGAAGGGAATTACTATTGGTAGCACTATGAGGAGCACTATTACTATGGGGGGCAGTAATGTTTCTTTAGGATAGTATTTGGGGGTAATCACCTGGAGGCCCTGGATGTGACAGGTGAGTGTCGCTGTATAGCAAGTACAGCATAGTGCGGGGGGGGGGGGGGACATATTTATTGGAGCTTGTGCCCCGGATCTTTTGAGACCCTAGCAACGCCCCTGGATATGCCATTGCTTTATGATCGGTAGTGGGTCCGATCTCTTGGATCCCCACTGAGTCTAAGAATAAAAGAGCAGTAGTGCTGGTTCAGGGCTCTTTCACATGAGCGGATGCTGTGCGGGTAATTTGCTGAGTGAAAGACAGCCAAGACCCGTTCCGGACAGCAGAGACACGGTGCACTAACATGACTGACAATGCTCCGTGCCACTCTGTGATCTTTTTACTACAAAATCACAGTGAGATAAAGTTGTCACTGTGATTTTGTAGCAAAAATATCACAGAGGAGCAAAATAATACAGTGAATAGACTTTAATGGGGTCCGGGGTTGCTCATCCCTATCATCTCCTAGCAACCATGCCTGAAAATCGCACCTTATCCACACTTGCTTGCGGATGCTTGGCATGTTCACGCAGCCTCATTAAAAAAATTTATGGGGCCTGCGTTGCGTGAAAAATGCTGAATATATAACATTCTGCGATTTTCATGCAACGCACAAGTGATGCTTGAAAATCACCGCTCATCTGCACAGCCCCATTGAAGTGAATGGGTCCGGACAGATGACTGGAGATGAGCGCTTCCACAATGGAAGCGCTCATCTCCCTGTGTCCCGCTGCCGCAGCCGCCCGCCGCCAGCTCGGGGGGGGCAATTGCCCCGTTGCCCCCCCCTGGATCCGCCACTGCACCCAGCATGGGTATATGTAAAATGACACCCCAAAACACATTGCCCAACTTCTCCTGAGTACGACGAAACTGAGTACTGAGGAGAGATCTAATTAATATGTATAAATATATCAGGGGTCAGTACAGAGATCTCTCCCATCATCTATTTATCCCCAGGACTGTGACTGTGACGAGGGGACATCCTCTGCGTCTGGAGGAAAGAAGGTTTGTACACAAACATAGAAGAGGATTCTTTACAGTAAGAGCAGTGAGACTATGGAACTCTCTGCCTGAGGAGGTGGTGATGATGAGTACAAAATAGGAATTCAAGAGGGGCCGGGATGTATTTCTGGAGCTTAATAATATTACAGGCTATAGCTACTAGAGAGGGGTCGCTGATCCAGGGAGTTATTCTGATTGCCTGATTGGAGTCGGGAAGGAATTTTTTTATTCCCCAAAGTGGGGAAAATTGGCTTCTTCCTCACAGTTTTTTTTTTTGCCTTCCTCTGGATCAACTTGCAGGATGACAGGCCGAACTGGATGGACAAATGTCTTTTTTCGGCCTTATGTACTATGTTACTCTGGGAGTCTTAAAGCAAAAGTCACACACAGGGGGTGAACAACCCCTTTAAAGGGGGTTTCAAGGAGTAGAATATGGATTACTTATTCTGAGAATAGGTCATCAATGTCAGATTGGTTGTGGTCCAACTGCCGGTACCTCCGCCAGTCAGCTCACTTGAGCTCCCTGGCCTTTTCAAACAACTGATCGGTGATGGTACCAGGTGTCAGACCCCCACTGGTCTGATATTGATGACCAGTCCTGGGGATAGGTCATCAACAGAGATGAACGAAGTTATGGAAAATTCGCCGCTACCTGCTACATTTCTTTGTATGTAGCAGGTTTAATCATGGGGAACAGTGATCGGGCCGTCCCCCATCATTGAACCTCTGAGATGCAATGTTCATTGCTGATCGCTGCTTCTGAGGCTACCATTTAGGCCTTTCAGGGGTTAACCAGGGTCAAAAATAAATAAATACTCACCTTATTTATTTGATCGCATAGAGACTGTCGTGGCAATCTTGATTGAAGAGATTTCACACTGTGATGTGATGACATCATCACACTGTCCAGCGTGGTCAATCAAGATGTCCGCTTCGGGTGCAAATGGATGAGGCGAGTATGTATTTTTATGTTTGTTTTTTGCTGCCATTTCAGGGAAAATTGATTCGTTACCACGAAGTTTGAGGAAATTCATCTTTGCAGCGAACCAAATTTTTCCTGAAATTCGGATCAAAGTCAATTCGCTTGACTTCAATTCCCTCAACACTAGTCATCAGTAGTGTTCTCCCAGAAAAACTCTTTAAGATTGGCACCAAAAATTCTGGCTAGCACGAAGATCAAAGAAAAAAGAAACAAAGTGGAAGAATGTACTTACCAACCTCAGTATGTCACTTCTTTTAAACAGAAAATCCGCAAGTGAAACCGACTTTAAAATATTATTAATTCTAAGAGTGGTTTTACTGAGGTAGATAAATGATGTTACAATTTGGAATCTGAACCAGGGTGAATGTGACGTGCATAAAAATAAGGCAGTACAACAGGGGAAAGGTCTCTGCTGCTAAAAATGAAGCTGAGTTAGCAGTTTCTACACCATATCTTCCAGGCTTATAATGAGATGTCAAAAACCGCTATCCCATATTTCATATCCTCCAGTCCAAACCTATGTATCAGTCTTTGTTGATGTGTATCAGTCATTGAATCAACCTCTAAACTAAGGCAAATGCTGGTCTCTCTGCTTGCTATATCTTCTCAACAAACAAAGTTGTCCTATACAGCAATGCAATTATTATTATTACTATTATTATTATATATTATTAAAGCGCCATTCAATACAATTAGAAGTAAAATTCAAGGACATCAAAGGAGAGAATAGAAAGAAAACAGGCTAAGGGCTTGTTTACACGACTGTACGGCTTTTTCAGTGTTTTGTGGTCCGTTTTTAACGGATCCGTTTTTCAGTTTTTTGTTTCAGTAGTGTTTCCGGTTCCATTCCGTTTTTCTGTTCCGTTTTTCTGATATACAGTAATTACATAGAAAAAATTGGGCTGGGCATAAAATTTTCCATAGATGGTTCCGCAAAAACAGAACGGATACGGAAGAAATACGGAGTACATTCCGTATGTGTTCTTTTTTTTTTTTTACACAAATGGAGCCACAGAACGTGATTTGCGAGCAATAATAGGACATGTCCTATCCTTGAATGGAACGGAAATACGGAAATGGAATGCATACGGAGTGCATTTAGATTTTTTTTTCTAAACCATTGAAATGAATGGTTCCGTATACGGAACTAAAAAAAGGCCCTATACGGAACGCTAATACGTTCGTGTGAACGAGCCCTAAGGCTACATTCACATGAGCGTATGTGTTTTGCGGTCTGCACATTTTTTGCGGATCCATTGTAACAATGCCTATCCTTGTCCGCAAAACGGACAAGAATAGGACGTGTTCTATCTTTTTTTCTGGGCTACAGAACGGACATATGGATGCGGATAGCACACGGTGCGCTGTCCGCATTTTTTGCAGACCCATTGGAATGAATGGGTCCGCATCCTATCCGCAAAAAAATAAAAAAATAAACGGACACGGAAACAAAATACGTTTGTGTGAATAAAGTCTAAGGCTATTAGCTGTAAGGGGATGTGTTCTACATTGCTATGAATCCTACGATGCATATTCAGGGTCATGTTTAACCACTTCAGCCCCGCTAGCTGAAACCCCCTTCATGACCAGGCCACTTTTTACACTTCGGCACTACACTACTTTCATCGTTTATCGCTCGGTCATGCAACTTACCACCCAAATGAATTTTACCTCCTTTTCTTCTCACTAATGGAGCTTTCATTTGGTGGTATTTTATTGCTGCTGACATTTTTACTTTTTTTGTTATTAATCAAATGTAATGATTTTTTTGCAAAAAAATGACATTTTTCACTTTCAGCTGTAAAATTTAGCAAAAAAAACGACATCCATATATAAATTTTTTGCCAAATTTATTGTTCTACATGTCTTTGATAAAAAAAAAATGTTTGGGCAAAAAAAAAAAATGGTTTGGGTAAAAGTTATAGCATTTACAAACTAAGGTACAAAAATGTGAATTTCCGCTTTTTGAAGCAGCTCTGACTTTCTGAGCACCTGTCATGTTTCCTGAGGTTCTACAATGCCCAAACAGTAGAAAACCCCCACAAATGACCCCATTTCGGAAAGTAGACACCCTAAGGTATTCGCTGATGGGCATAGTGAGTTCATAGAACTTTTTATTTTTTGTCACAAGTTAGCGGAAAATGATGATGATTTTTTTTTTTCTTACAAAGTCTCATATTCCACTAACTTGCGACAAAAAATAAAAAATTCTAGGAACTCACCATGCCCCTCACAGAATACCTTGGGGTGTCTTCTTTCCAAAATGGGGTCACTTGTGGGGTAGTTATACTGCCCTGGCAATTTAGGGGTCCAAATGTGTGAGAAGAACTTTGCAATCAAAATGTGTAAAAAATGACCGGTGAAATCCGAAAGGTGCACTTTGGAATATGTGCCCCTTTGCCCACCTTGGCAGCAAAAAAGTGTCACACATCTGGTATCGCCGTACTCAGGAGAAGTTGGGGAATGTGTTTTGGGGTGCCATTTTACATATACCCATGCTGGGTGACAGAAATATCTTGGCAAAAGACAACTTTTCCCATTTTTTTATACAAAGTTGGCATTTGACCAAGATATTTTTCTCACCCAGCATGGGTATATGTAAAATGACACCCCAAAACACATTCCCCAACTTCTCCTGAGTACGGCGATACCACATGTGTGACACTTTATTGCAGCCAAGGTGGGCAAAGGGGCACATATTCCAAAGTGCACCTTTCGGATTTTGCAGGCCATTTTTTACACATTTTGATTGCAAGGTACTTCTCACACATTTGGGCCCCTAAATTGCCAGGGCAGTACAACTACGCCACAAGTGACCCCATTTTGGAAAGAAGACACCCCAAGGTATTCCGTGAGGGGCACTGCGAGTTCCTAGAATTTTATTTTTTTTGTCACAAGTTAGCGGAAAATGATGATTTTTTTTTTCTCTTTTTTCCTTACAAATCTCATATTCCACTAACTTGCGACAAAAAATAAAAAATTCTAGGAACTCGCCATGCCCCTCACAGAATACCTTGGGGTGTCTTCTTTCCAAAATGGGGTCACTTGTGGCGTAGTTATACTGCCCTGGCAATTTAGGGGCCCATATGTGTGAGAAGTACTTTGCAATCAAAATCTGTAAAAAATGACCGGTGAAATCCGAAAGGTGCACTTTGGAATATGGGTCCCTTTGCCCACCTTGGCATCAAAAAAGTGTCACACATCTGGTATCGCCGTACTCAGGAGAAGTTGGGGAATGTGTTTTGGGGTGTCATTTTACATATACCCATGCTGGGTGAGAAAAATATCTTGGCAAAAGACAACTTTTCCATTTTTTTATACAAAGTTGGCATTTGACCAAGATATTTTTCTCACCCAGCATAGGTATATGTAAAATGACACCCCAAAACACATTTCCCAACTTCTCCTGAGTACGGCGATACCAGATGTGTCACACTTTTTTGCTGCCAAGGTGGGCAAAGGGGCACATATTCCAAAGTGCACCTTTCGGGTTTCGCAGGCCATTTTTTACACATTTTGATTGCAAACTACTTCTCACACATCTGGGCCCCTAAATTGCCAGGGCAGTATAACTACGCCGCAAGTGACCCTATTTTGGAAAGAAGACACCCCAAGGTATTTCGTGAGGGGCACTGCGAGTTCCTAGAATTTATTTATTTTTGTCACAAGTTAGCGGAAAATGATGATTTTTTTTTTTCTCTTTTTTCCTTACAAAGTCTCATATTCCACTAACTTGCGACAAAAAATAAAAAATTCGAGGAACTCGCCATGCCCCTCACGGAATACCTTGGGGTGTCTTCTTTCCAAAATGGGGTCATTTGTGGGGTAGTTATACTGCCCTGGCAATTTAGGGGCCCATATGTGTGAGAAGTACTTTGCAATCAAAATGTGTAAAAAATGGCCTGCAAAATCCGAAAGGTGTACTTTGGAATATGCGCCCCTTTGCCCACCTTGGCATCAAAAAAGTGTCACACATCTGGTATCACCGTACTCAGGAGAAGTTGGGGAATGTGTTTTGGGGTGCCATTTTACATATACCCATGCTGGGTGAGAGAAATATCTTGGCAAAAGACAACTTTTCCCATTTTTTTATACAAAGTTGGCATTTGACCAAGATATTTATCTCACCCAGCATGGGTATATGTAAAATGACACCCCAAAACACATTCCCCAACTTCTCCTGAGTACGGCGATACCAGATGTGTCACACTTTTTTGCAGCCTAGATGCGCAAAGGTGCCCAAATTCCTTTTAGGAGGGCATTTTTAGACATTTGGATCCCAGACTTCTTCTCACGCTTTAGGGCCCCTAAAAAGCCAGGGCAGTATAAATACCCCACATGTGACCCCACTTTGGAAAGAAGACACCCCAAGGTATCCAATGAGGGGCTTGGCAAGTTCATAGAATTTTTTTTTTTTTTTCGCAAAAGTTAGCGGAAATTGATTTTTTTTTGTTTTTTCTCACAAAGTCTCACTTTCCGCTAACTTAGGACAAAAATTTCAATCTTTCATGGACTCAATATGCCCCTCAGCAAATACCTTGGGGTGTCTTCTTTCCAAAATGGGGTCAGTTGTGGGGTGTTTGTACTGCCCTGGCATTTGAGGGTCTCCGCAATCATTACATGTATGGGCAGCATTAGGAGTTTCTGCTATTCTCCTTATATTGAGCATACAGGTAATGAGATTTTTTTTTCCGTTCAGCCTCTGGGCTGAAAGAAAAAAATGAACGGCACAGATTTCTTCATTCGCATCGATCAATGTGGATGAAAAAATCTCTGCCCAAAAAAAAAAATGGAGGGGAAAGGCGTCTGCCAGGACATAGGAGCTCCGCCCTACATCCATACCCACTTAGCTCGTATGCCCTGGCAAACCAGATTTCTCCATTCGCATCAATCGATGTGGATGAATAAATCATTGCCGGGATTTATTTTTATTTTTTTATATATATACAAAGTGTTTGCCAAAGCATAGGAACGCCGCCTCCTCCTCAGCTCGTATGCCTTGGCAAACGTATCTGTCACTGCAGAGGAGAAAATCCCGTCTTGCAGCGCCGCATACACCGACTTGCGTGTAATCTGACAGCAGCGCAATGCTTCTGTCAGAATGCACATCGGTGCTGCAGCTAGTAGATCGGTTGGTCCACCTGGAAGGTAAAAAGACAAAAAAAAAAAAAACCAGGCCACAACGCAATAATTTTATTAACTTTGGAACAGAACATGTAACTTTAACTTTTTGAACTAAACATTAACGTGTTTGCTTACTGGTGTTTTTTTTTGTTTTTTTTTACCTTTATAGAACAAACCTCTCCTTCCCCATGGGTCAATGTGCAAAGCGCAAATCGCCCAAAGATGTGGCGAAGTGCGTTATGCACTTTGTCCCATGTGAAAGGAGACATTTGCAGCAGCTGTGAGTGAATGGGCCCTAATAGCCCTGTGTGCCTATCCTGGTGAGATGATCCCTATGCTAGGTGTACCTGTGTGTGGTACTTTCGGAAACACTCCCCTAAGCATAGGGCAGGGTGGTCAGGACAGTCAGGACAGAAATAGCGGGTGTCACGCCTTATTCCACTCCTGCTACAGACACGACATCTTTTTCGGGGTGACGGGTGGGTTGAGGTACCAGCAACGACATTGGGGAAATGTCGCTCGTGTAGACGGCTAACTACACTGGTGGATGGGGCCACGGAACCTCCTGGATACAGGAGGTTCTCGATGATCTCTCCCTGAAATTTGAGGAAGGATCCAGTTCTCCCAGCCTTACTGTAGAGAACAAAACTATTGTACAGAGCCAATTGAATTAAATATACAGACACCTTCTTATACCAGCGTCTGGTTCTGCGGGAAACTAAATACGGAGACAACATCTGGTCATTGAAGTCCACCCCTCCCATGTGGAGGTTATAGTCGTGGACTGAGAGGGGCTTTTCAATGACACGGGTTGCTCGCTCAATTTGTATTGTCGTGTCTGCGTGAATGGAGGAGAGCATGTAAACGTCACGCTTGTCTCTCCATTTCACCGCGAGCAGTTCTTCGTTACACAGTGCGGCCCTCTGCCCCCTTGCAAGACGGGTGCTAACGAGCCGTTGGGGGAAGCCCGCGCGACTAGTTCGCGCGGTACCACAGGCGCCAATCCGTTCTAGAAACAAATGCCTAAAGAGGGCCACACTTGTATAAAAATTGTCCACATAAAGATGGTACCCCTTGCCGAATAAGGGTGACACCAAGTCCCAGACTATCTTCCCACTGCTCCCCAGGTAGTCAGGGCAACCGACCAGCTCCAGGGTCTGATCTTTTCCCTCATAGACACGAAATTTGTGTGTATAGCCTGTGGCCCTTTCACAGAGCTTATACAATTTGACCCCATACCGGGCGCGCTTGCTTGGGATGTATTGTTTGAAGCCAAGGCGCCCGGTAAAATGTATAAGGGACTCGTCTACGCAGATGTTTTGCTCTGGGGTATAAATATCTGCAAATTTCAGGTTGAAATGGTCTATGAGGGGCCGAATTTTGTGGAGCCGGTCAAAAGCAGGGTGGCCTCTGGGACGGGAGGTGCTGTTATCACTAAAGTGCAGGAAACGCAGGATGGTCTCAAATCGTGTCCTGGACATAGCAGCAGAGAACATGGGCATGTGATGAATCGGGTTCGTGGACCAATATGACCGCAATTCATGCTTTTTTGTCAGGCCCATGTTGAGGAGGAGGCCCAGAAAAGTTGGACTTGGTTTCCACCGGAAAGGCTGGGCATAAAAGCTTCCCGGGTTAGCGGTTATAAATTGTGTGGCATACCGGTTTGTCTCTGCCACAACTAAGTCTAAGAGCTCCGCAGTCAAGAACAGCTCAAAAAATCCCAGGGCCGAACCGATCTGAGCTGTCTCAACCCGAACTCCAGACTGGGCGGCGAAAGGGGGAACTACAGGTGCGGCTGAAGTTGGGGATTAGCCAATCAGGGTTTGCCAGCACCTCTGGGATTCCAAGGACTCTACGGGCACGTCTTTGCGGTGGCTGCGACGGGGTCACTACTGCACGTGCCACCGTACCAGCTTCAACTGCCCTTCTGGTGCTCGCTACTTCACCATGTTCTACGGCAGTGCTGGTACTAGGTCCAGGAAGGGCTGGGCTGCTGGTGTATGCCTCACCACGTAATCCGACAGCACCAGCCCCACTCTGCTGCTCTTGAAGCGGATCCTGCGCAACCTGCGGTCTAGCGACACGGGGCCGGGTACGCCTGCTGCTATCAGGGACCTCAGCCTCCTCGTCCGAACTTTGGGTCAGAGAGCCACTGCTTTCTACAGGTTCGTATTCTGACCCGCTGGATTCATCAGATGAGGGTTCCCACTCCTCATCCGACTGGGTCAGAAGCCTGTAGGCCTCTTCAGAAGAATACCCCCTGTTAGACATGTGGGCAACTAAATTTAGGGGTATTCCCTGAGACTACCCATGAAAAAAAAAGCAAGCCTGTCTTACAAATGGGAGGCTAGCAAAGTACCGGAGGCCGCTGCGGTTGATAAAAAATATCAAAACTGATTTTTTTATCGCCGCAGTGCGTGTAAAGTGAATGTGCAGCGATCAAAAAAAAATTTTTTTTTGTCACTGCGGTGGGGCGGGCTTGGGCGAACGCACGTGTGGGCGACCGATCAGGCCTGATCGGGCAAACACTGCGTTTTGGGTGGAGGGAGAACTAAAGTGACACTAGTACTATTATAGATCTGACCGTGATCAGTTTTGATCACTTCCAGATACTATAAAAGTACAAATGCTGATTAGTGATACGCTAATCAGCGAATAACGGACTGCGGTGCGGTGGGCTGGGCGCTAACCGATCCCTAAACTACCTAACCAAGGGGCCTAAACTATACTGAATATACTGAAACCTAACGGTCAATACCAGTGAAAAAAAAAAAGTGACAGTTTGCACTGATCACTTTTTTCCTTTCACTAGTGATTGACAGGGGTGATCAAAGGGTTAATTGGGGTGATCTGGGGCTAGTATGTGGTGTAGTGGGTACTCACAGTGATGTGTGCTCCTCTGCTCCTCTGCTGGAACCAACCGACCAAAAGAAGGAGCAGAGGAGCACAGCAGCCATATAACCCCATCATATTTACTAATATGTGGGGTTAAATGGCTGCTGATTGGTTTTTTTGAAAATCAGCAACCTGCCAGCCAATGATCGTGGCCGGCAGGCTGCTGACGAAATACTTGGCTACGAAATGCCGGCCCGCGATGCGCATGCGCGGGCCGGCTGTGACGTAATCTCGCGTCTCGCGAGATGACGCACCAATGCGTCCAGGAGGAACAAGTCAACCACCTCCCGGACGCATCGGTGCGTTAGGCGGTCGGGAGGTGGTTAAAGGAACAGTAGGTGTGTACTTAGTTTCATAATTCCCATAGATTTACAACTAAGGAAAATGCCACAAAACTATAAAAAAAAAATCTGTAAAAAATACCTTAAAAAATACTGTTTAAAATAGAGATGAACAAATTTCTCAAAATTCTTTGGGTCTCACCCGTCCAAGTTATATCAACCGTCAGATATGATTCGGTCTGAATAAATTCAACCTGAATTGAAAGTGGCCCAATTGCCTCAAAAAGTCATTTATCACCCGCTGAGTTACGTAATTGACAACATTTTAGTCTTTGGGGAAATTCCTAACAACTTTGATTCGTGTAGAATCGGCTCACTGATTTCTAGTGTGAAACCAGTCTAAAAACGTGATTGTTTTTATCCTGGTGTTTTTTAAGTCCTATAAAGAAGTCCAAAGGAAAATTCAGATAAAAACACCATACCCAGAGTAGTCACAAAAACCAAAGACGCCACATAAATATATAAAACGGAAATCTAGTGTATGTAAGCTTTTCGGTAATTAGCTGTAGCCTTTTAAGTGACATCTGCCTACAACCTAATGACCAGAAATTGCACTGAAATGCCACAAAATGCTGTGTAGCACTTTACAACTAGAGCATGCTAATCTGGATAAAATACCATTTAGGGACGGGCGTGTCCTGACTATGGCGGAGTGAACGCGCATCTCAGAGAGCTCCTGCCATGAGATTGCTCTAGCAAGCGTTCCTAGCTCACCGGGGCCTGGCTCTTGGGCCCAGAAGGTCCGGACGAGAAGGGGTTCGACAGCCGGTCCCCTCAGAACTCCCACAGAAATCAGACGCACGGGCATCCAGCAGTTTTTTGCTCCGGAGGGGCAGAAGATAACAGGCCGCGACTCCTGCGCGGCTGCTCACCCACAAGCAGTGCGCGAACTTAATATCGTAGCACCTCCATTCAAACCCTTACTAAGCCGGAGGCCCGATGAAGACGACCTGCACCTCAACATGCATCAGTCTCAGTCGCCCGCCACAGGTCGGAAGAAAGGCTCATCGCCGCCTCCCCCGGCCCATGCAGTGAACGGAGGTGACATGAGGTATGCGCCATCTTGCCAGGCCGCATTAGATCCTGCGCCGGTGACACAAGTGTCGGTGCCTCTGATTCCACAAGCCCCAACCCAGTCCTCTCTACAATTAGAGCCAGATGACCCATCTTGGGACTGGAGGGCTCAGGTCCGGCAATTGCCGACCAGACAAGAAATGGAACAGTTCATAGTGCGCCTGGAGACTTCATATAAGCAGGAACTCCATACCCTGTCTACCAACTTTCAACTCATCGGGGAGAGGGTAGATGATGTCTCCTCTCACCAAGCTGAATTGTCCTCTCGCCTGGATACAGTGGAAGACAAAGGTCTTCAGAGAGACCAACACATTAGCCAGTTATACCGGCTTCATGAAGATTCTGAAAACCGGAGCAGGCGTAATAATATCAAGCTGCGGGGCCTTCCTGAATCCATATCTACTGCAGATCTCATCCACACCCTGCAGGATCTCTTCAAGATTATCTTAAACAGATCGGTCTCTGATGACCTGGAAATCGACAGGGTGCACAGGGCACTCGCCCCACCTAATCCTTATCCTTCTAGACCCAGAGATGCTATTTGCCGCTTACACTACTACTCCATAAAAGAGGAAATCATGCGGAAATCGTGCAACCAAGATTCGATCGAGTACAAAGGAGCCCACATCTCGCTACTTACAAGATCTAGCATACAACAACGTAGAGCTCTTCGCCCCCTCTTAGAATGCCTACGTGAGAGAGACATTCCCTACATGTGGGGATATCTGTTCCAGCTGGTGGTCAGAAGAGGTGGCAAACGCCATGAATTGCGAGATCCCTCTGAGCTAGCAGATTTTCTTGCTGCGCTGGGACTACCTGATATTGAGCTCCCTGAATGGAGTATTATCCCTCCGCTCCCGACACGCTTTTCAGTCTGGAAGACTACGCCATTAGGATGCAATAGGGGGTCTAATAACAGGAGGCTACCATCATGATCTCCACATCGCACTACATGCTGCGTACAGTTTGTCACTTTTAATGTGCCTTTATGTTTGAGGTCTCTTGTCAGTTGTGGTCTGGGCGCCCTTGGTTTGTGTTAGATAGAGGTGCTTTCCTGATTGACAAGAAGGTTTAGTTCTTTTGTCTTCAGCTGATTAGTAAGCAGTTAGTTGGGTGTTCTCTGCTTCTTAGCTCAGTTTCTAGCTGTAGAGTTAGGTCACTGATATATGCCGGCTGGTTCTATTCGCCCGTCACTCCCTCCCGTCCACTATCCTCGTATCTAGGACGCTCACTTTGATAACTAATGGTCAGTTTCTGCTATTGGAAGACAGTCCCCAAATAGCGCTCAACGTTACCTTCCTCACTTCCGAGGTTTCATTGATACACTTTGTGTATCATTCTTAGTTTGTTGTCTTCGTCTACTCTTCACCCTCCCCTCCTCTTCTTCCTTTTCCCTTTCTTGGCCTTATCTTTCTGTTTGTCTTTGTGGCCTCTTTGCCTGAGTTTCACTCGTGGTCCCTGCGTGGTATTTGTCTGTCCTGTCTCCCCCCCTCCTGGTGTTTTTTTCCTACCTCAATACCTTTCCCTGATCCCCTCCCCAGTCCTGCATTGCTGATTCGTTCCTCTGTTAGGAATGAATAAACAGGCTGAAATCAAACTTGTATCCCTAAATGTTAGAGGGTTTAATATCCCTGACAAAAGATCAAAGATTCTTGCAGGAATGCAAAAGAATAAAGCGCAGATCGTGCTCCTGCAAGAAACGCATTTTGAGACACACCACATCCCAAACTTTAGATCAAGGGACTATACCACCTGGTTTCACAGTACAAATCCAGAAGCTAAAGCTGAGGGGGTTTCTATCGCTTTGCATAAAAATCTTCCTTGCTCTGTTATAGACTCCAGGTGCTGCAACAAGGGGCGATACGTCTTTGTCAAGCTGGCCATCCATGGGAGAGCGTACACGATAGGTAATATATACCTTCCAAACTCAGGGCAAGGTAAGACGTTTGCAACTATATTGTCTAAACTTGAATCTTTCATAGATGGTATTGTACTGCTGGGAGGCGACTTTAACTTACCTCCTAACCCGTCACTAGATACATCCCTAGGACGATCTCTTGTTCCTACTTCGACAATCTTCAGGGTTCGCTTTGTCTTGCAGAATAATAGGCTCGTTGATGTATGAAGAATTTTAAATCCGGACAGTCGCGATTACACATATTACTCCGCAACCCATAACACATACAGTAGAATCGACTTGTTTGCCATCTCCCATCAGGCATTGTCATAACATCCTAAAGCATATATAGGTTCGGCTGTATGGTTGGATCATACTCCGGTTTCACTTACTTTAGCTCTGCCCGACTTAGTTGCCAAAGAGTGGACATGGCGGCTCAATGATAATCTATTGAAAGACATGGTGTGTAGGCAGGCAATCGAGAAAACCATTACGAACTTTCTTGAAACACACTCTGCTGACACCACAGCCCCTCCTCTGCAGTGGGAAGCATTAAAATGGTGTTAAGGGGCACTTTTATCCAACATGGCTCGAGATTGAAAAAGGAAGGTGAGGCACGTATTAGGAGCTTGTCTGATCAACTACTCCAATTAGAGTCCTTACACAAGAGCTCTCTTACCCCTGCCCTGTTAACTGAGTTGACTATGGTCATGGACAATCTAAAAGAAGCGATAAATAAGAAATCCAACTATGCTAGAGAACGCTACCAGAGCTTCTTGTTTGAAAAAGCCAATGAATCCGGGTCGGCCCTAGCCAACCTCCTACATCCCAGACTGACACAATCCTATATCCCAGAGATTAAAAATTCAGGGGGTAGGACCGTACCATCATCCTCTTCATATTGCTGAAGCATTCAGATCATATTACGAATCGCTTTACAATATAAAAGGACAATTTACAGACATGCCCCCTTCTGAGTTAGATTGCCGTATTTCATCATACCTAGACGAGACGGCCCTGCCTGTAATTTCGTCGGACCAACAGACCGACTTGGATCAGCCTTTCTCTGAATTAGAAGTAAGGGGGCGGTGGTCAAGTCTCTTAAAGGTCATAAGAGCCCGGGACCAGATGGGTTCATTGGCACCTTCTATGAGAAATTTCTCGATCTGCTTCTCCCCTTCCTGACTAAAGTCTTTAACAGCATCTCGCCTGCCTGTCCCTTTCCCAAGCAATCTCTAGAAGTCCATATTGTAGTTATACCCAAGCCCAATAAGGACATCACTGTCTGTGGCAACTATAGGCCAATATCGCTGATAAATTGTGACATAAAAATCTATTAAAAAATTCAGGCGAATCGGCTTTGGACGGTTTTGCAGAGGTGTATTAGTCTAGATCAGGTCGGGTTCGCACCGGGCCGTGAGGCCAGGGACAATACCATCCGCACCATCACACTGATTCACCAAGCCCAGGGAAAACAAAATCCCCTTTGTCTTATGTCTGTTGATGCCGAGAAGGCATTCGACAGGGTCCACTGGCGATTTATGTTGGCTTCCTTGAGGCAAATAGGATTGGGGGATAGATTTCTAGAATATGTATCAGCTTTATATACCCACCCTACAGCTAGGGTTAGAACTAACGGCATCCTTGCTCCTTCTTTTGAGATCCATAACGGAACACGTTAGGGGTGTCCGTTATACCCTCTTTTGTATGTCTTCACAATGGAACATCTAGCACAGGCAATTCGTATTAATCCAGATGTAAGGGGTATCTGCATAAAGAATAGACAGCATAAATTGGCGTTGTACGCTGACGACTTGCTTCTCTATGTGTCGGCCCCCCATATCTCAATTCCATCTCTACTTCGTGAGTTTGACAGATTCGGACATCTAAGCAATTTTAAGGTGAACCTCTCGAAGATGGAGTTATTAAACATATCTCTTGCCCCTGACAATGTAGCCACCCTGCGTACTAACTTCTCCTTTAAATGAAAAGAGCAAAGCTTGACTTATTTGGGCATCCAAATCCCTGCACATTTGCACTTGCTTTTCCCGCTTAACTACTTGCCACTGCAGAGGAGTTCGGTGGAGGATATTCAAAAATATTCCCTTAAACAACTCTCTTGGTTTGGCCGCATGACCGCTTTTAAAATGGACATCTTACCGAGGTTTCTATACCTCTTCCAAACTGTCCCTGTTCAGGTTCCTGGGACTTATTTTCAGGAATTACAAAAAGGACTGAACAAGTTTATCTGGCAGGCTAGCAAACCCAGACTACATAAATAGGTCCTGACTAAACAGAAATCTTTAGGAGGATTTGAACTCCCCGATATGTCCATTTATCATAGCGCGGCTGTACTCACCAGACTGAGGGACTGGCTACATAAAGACTCTCAGAAACTATGGGTTGGCCTAGAACAGTCACTGTCTCCCCTGTCTCTTCAGGCGTTAACCTGGATTGCTTTGGCCTACAGACCGCCTACTGGTGAATGGCCATACTTGGTGAGACACACAACCAGACCAGGTCCTATGACCCCTTTACATAGTAACCCGGCCTTTGCTCCGGGCCTTACCCCTTCCTCATTCCTCATTAAAGCTGCTCATGACGTTTTATTGCGGGTTAGAGATGTACTTACTTCTGGTCAGTTATCCTCTTTGAGGACCCTTCGACAGAATGCAGCCTTCAACGTGGTTTCGTGGTTGGGTTATGCGCAGGTTAGGTCATTTACTGGACTCACGTTTTCAGACAAGGAGATAGGTCAGTTGACAGACTTTGACAAACTCTACCTAGCTTCCACGGACGGTCGAAGTACAATATCAGCTATGTATCAGATTCTGTTACACCTCCAAAACAGGGAGAGAACCCCGTTTATTGATAAATGGGAGAGAGATCTGCAAATCACTTTCTCAGCAGAAGAGGTGAAGAGATTGTGCACGCTCTCTCATGGAATGTCAATGGCGAATCAAGTCAAAGAGAAGAATTATAAAATTATCTCCAGGTGGTACTATTGCCCTACTACTTTACATCAGATGTTTCCTTCCGTCTCAGACCAATGTTGGCGTTGCAAACGAGAGAGAGGATCCATACTTCACATTTGGTGGGGCTGTCCTCTGATATGTCCTTTCTGGGAGCAGGTTTTAAAGATATATGCTAGATATTCTAACAAATCCATACCCAATACACCGCAAATTACTCTGCTCTCACTTCTTCCTGGCTCCATTTCACAGGTCAAGAAGGGGGCTCTTCGGCTCTTCTTGGCTGCGGCACATATAGTAATCCCGAGACACTGGAAAACCAGCTCCTCTCCCACTTTGATTGAATGGGCGAGTGAATTGAAGCACATCTTGAGGATGGAAGAGTTGATAGCAGATAGACAGGAAAGAGGAGAGTTGTTTCAGGACAGATATACCCCTCTGACTTTATTTTTGGATTCTCAGGGATTTTGAGATATATCTTTTTTTTTTTAACAAACTTTATTATTTTCTAAAACAAATATACAATAGCATAGCATTCAACTATACATAAAATTTTTTAAACATTTAACATAATTAACCCTGTTTACCCCCCCCCTCCCTTATTCCACTGCTGCGGGAACCACCCATATCTTAATTTCTCCTGCGGTTTCCGTTCCCGGAACCACCTACCCTACCCTCTCTAGAGTTACTCTGAATTCTATTTTAATTCCAATTTCCCTGCCATCCTCCTATAGGCATCAATATTGTCCATCCGAGCTCTCCATTCATTAATAATAGGGCTATTTTTTGTACCCCAATATTTAACAATCAGGGCCTTTGCTACCACAAAGCCCTCCAGACATACTCGTGTCTGGTAGGGCGTCAGATCAGAAGGAGAGAAGTTGCACAGTATTGCCTGCATAAAACATTGATTCAATTTAATCTTATATCTTCTGAATATTTCCTCATAGATATTAGTCCAAAACCCTCTCACTTTTGGGCAATCCCAAAATAGGTGACCTAGGTCCGCATTTTCTGCAGAAAATTTTCAACACAGGTTTCCTTTTTCACTATATATATTAGCGAGGAAGGCAGGGGAGTAATATAGGCGATGTACAACCTTAAACTGGGTAAGTCTATATTTCTGACAAATTGATACTTTTTTATATTTTGATATATTATATCCCATTCCAGGTTACTGCCATCACCCAACTCAACCTCCCAACCGCCCTCGCTTTTAAATTTAGTTATTTGCCCTAGACAGTCCCGAAATCTATGGTATATTTGAGAGAGTTTAAGTTGTCTAGCCCTATATCTAAAACAATAATCCGAAAAGGAGTTTGCTCTAACAGTCAAAATACTTTTATCCTCAGTATTCCTATATGCATGACTAATTTGTGCGTATCTATACCTATCCATAAAGGTTACTGGTGTACCCTTTACCAATACATCCAAAGGGATAATATTACCATGTGATATCATGTGAGTTAAGCGGTTAATACAGCGTGAATTCCAATATTTGTGATCTACAAATGACATAAATTCTACTAAATTATAATTGTGCCAAAGTGGAGTAAAGTGAGTAGGGTTTTTTTCACCCAGTATTTTCTTAATCTTATTCCAAACCCTATTTAGTGTATCACTAGACATTGTTTTTTCCTTCTACCCGGATGTCCAGTCTCCAGAATAGAAAAGATATCCCCATGTGACCCCTGGAATTCCCTTGCCAGGATACCTAACAATAGAGCAGACTGGTGGTCTGGCCACCCCCCACCCCCGCCCCGCCCACGCCCACAAACCATTTTATCTGAGCGGCAAGATAGTATCCTTGAAGGAAGGGGAGGGACAGACCACCATCTCTCTCAGAAAGACAAATATATTTTTGCTTGATCCTAACCCTACCCCTCCCCAGATCAACTCATTCAATAATTTATCTAGCAGCCCAAAAAAGGAATCTTCAATCCATATTGGACACGCTGTCAGGGGATATAGGGCAATAGGGAGAACCATCATCCTTATTAATGCAATTCTTTCCACCTGTGATAGGGGCAACTTCTGCCAAGTCCGGATCTTATCTCTGACCTTATTGATCATAGGGGTAATATTTAGGGAATTGTATTTGGATAAGTCAGCACTTATTCTGATGCCCAGATATCGGATAGAATCGGTTAATCCAAGTAACCTGATACCAAAAAATCCCTCCGGTGCTCGGACAAGGGGAAGAAGTTCAGACGTATCCCAATTTACTTTATACCCTGATAATGAAGCATATTCTCTCAAAATTTTCATAATCGGTGTAACCGCTTTCCACCCTTGCCTCAAAAATATTAAAATATCATCCGCGTATAAACTGATCTTATCCGCCTCTCCACTCCCACTAAAACCGATGATCTCATTTGATTGTCTGATTTTACATGCGAGAGGTTCCAAAGCCAAGGCAAATATAAAAGGTGAGAGGGGACACCCCTGCCGGGTACCCCACTGTAGCGGGATCTGTTCAGAGTCAGACCCATTTATCCTAACCCTGGCATTAGAATCCCAATAAAGCAGTTGTATCCATTTAATGAAATGTTTCCCCAGATTCATTATATCCAGGGTTCCCCACAGGAAGGGCCACTCCACCCTGTCAAAGGCCTTCTCGGCATCTAATGACAGGATGGAGCAGTCCTCCCCTTCCCCAACATAGATGTTTAAAAGGGCTCTACGAATACTAGATTGTACAGGGAGTGCAGAATTATTAGGCAAATGAGTATTTTGACCACATCATCCTCTTTATGCATGTTGTCTTACTCCAAGCTGTATAGGCTCGAAAGCCTACTACCAATTAAGCATATTAGGTGATGTGCATCTCTGTAATGAGAAGGGGTGTGGTCTAATGACATCAACACCCTATATCAGGTGTGCATAATTATTAGGCAACTTCCTTTCCTTTGGCAAAATGGGTCAAAAGAAGGACTTGACAGGCTCAGAAAAGTCAAAAATAGTGAGCTATCTTGCAGAGGGATGCAGCACTCTTAAAATTGCAAAGCTTCTGAAGCGTGATCATCGAACAATCAAGCGTTTCATTCAAAATAGTCAACGGGGTCGCAAGAAGCGTGTGGAAAAACCAAGGCGCAAAATAACTGCCCATGAACTGAGAAAAGTCAAGCGTGCAGCTGCCAAGATGCCACTTGCCACCAGTTTGGCCATATTTCAGAGCTGCAACATCACTGGAGTGCCCAAAAGCACAAGGTGTGCAATACTCAGAGACATGGCCAAGGTAAGAAAGGCTAAAAGACGACCACCACACAAGCTGAAACGTCAAGACTGGGCCAAGAAATATCTCAAGACTGATTTTTCTAAGGTTTTATGGACTGATGAAATGAGAGTGAGTCTTGATGGGCCAGATGGATGGGCCCGTGGCTGGATTGGTAAAGGGCAGAGAGCTCCAGTCCGACTCAGACGCCAGCAAGGTGGAGGTGGAGTACTGGTTTGGGCTGGTATCATCAAAGATGAGCTTGTGGGGCCTTTTCGGGTTGAGGATGGAGTCAAGCTCAACTCCCAGTCCTACTGCCAGTTTCTGGAAGACACCTTCTTCAAGCAGTGGTACAGGAAGAAGTCTGCATCCTTCAAGAAAAACATGATTTTCATGCAGGACAATGCTCCATCACACGCGTCCAAGTACTCCACAGCGTGGCTGGCAAGAAAGGGTATAAAAGAAGAAAATCTAATGACATGGCCTCCTTGTTCACCTGATCTGAACCCCATTGAGAACCTGTGGTCCATCATCAAATGTGAGATTTACAAGGAGGGAAAACAGTACACCTCTCTGAACAGTGTCTGGGAGGCTGTGGTTGCTGCTGCACGCAATGTTGATGGTGAACAGAATCCATGGATGGCAGGCTTTTGAGTGTCCTTGCAAAGAAAGGTGGCTATATTGGTCACTGATTTGTTTTTGTTTTGTTTTTGAATGTCAGAAATGTATATTTGTGAATGTTGAGATGTTATATTGGTTTCACTGGTAAAAGTAAATAATTGAAATGGGTATATATTTGTTTTTTGTTAAGTTGCCTAATAATTATGCACAGTAATAGTCACCTGCACACACAGATATCCCCCTAAAATAGCTAAAACTAAAAACAAACTAAAAACTACTTCCAAAAATATTCAGCTTTGATATTAATGAGTTTTTTGGGTTCATTGAGAACATGGTTGTTGTTCAATAATAAAATTAATCCTCAAAAATACAACTTGCCTAATAATTCTGCACTCCCTGTATATCACATTTGGGGACAAATCCAGTCTGGTCAGGGTGAATCAGACAATGGATGACCCCCCTCAACCTATTTGCAAGACACTTAGGTAGTATCTTATAGTCGGTATTGAGTAATGAAATTGGGCGATATGCCCCTACCTCAGTCTTATCCTTATCCTTCTTTAGAATCAAGGAGATGGAGGCCTCCCTCATAGAAGGGGGGAGTGAGCCACTCCTCCAAGACTCATTGAACATCTGATAAAGGAAAGGCAACACCATTTTGCGATAAGCTTTATAAAATTCAAAAGGGAGGCCATCCCTGCCTGGGGCCGTATTACCTTTAATGCTGTCGACGGCCGCCTCCACTTGCTCAAGGGCAATTGGTGAATTTAGTTTTAAGCAATCCTGCTCAGAGAGGCGAGGAAGTTCAACACCATCAAAGAACAGGGCCCGGGCTCCATCATCCATCCCAAGGTCCGACTGATATACCCTAGTAAAGTGTTCCAAAAAGGCGGCTTTAATTTTATAACAATCATTAGTTAGGGCACCAGTGGTCAACTTAATTTGACCTATGTGATTTTGGGTCCGTTGATTAGCAATTACGGAAGCCAGCATTTTGCCTGTCTTGCCTTTTTCAAAAAAATCTTGGTGTCCCTCAAAAAAGGACCTATGCTGCGCTTTTTCACAAAGAATGGACTGATATTTCCTCTTGGCCTACATTAATGCAAGTCGGATATTTTCCTCCTTCTTTCTAGCTAATTCTACCTCCAAAGGCCTTACCCTTTCTACCAATTTCTTTTCAGTACTGGCATATTCCGCCCTTTTCCTCTTAATCCTCATACTATATACCCCTCTAATCAAAGCCTTCAAAGAATCCCACACATAGTGAATATGTGTGGATCCATAATTTAATTCTAAAATATCCTTCCCGATCCTTTCTTGGTCGCCGACCAAATGGATCCAATGTGGATTTAATCTGAAGGATTTTCTCCCTTCTAAGGACAGTGAATCAGCCGTCGACACCAACATTGGGGTATGATCAGATATTCCGTGTGGTTCATACTTTATACTTACCATCCGTTCCAAAAAGTCCGGACTCGCCAAAGTCAAATCTATCTTTTTTTCTAACAGGATAAAAGCTATTTTTTTCCCATACATAAACTGCCACACATCTATAAGACCCATCTCCCGGCAGATCCTGCTAAGGGTCGTAGACTGATCATTTATGGTCCCCCCTCCACTTAGCAAAGATACCCTATCCCCATTATCCATAACGGAGTTAAAGTCCCCCAACACTAATATAGGAGATGGATCCCTCTTACAGACATACCCCGCTAGTTTCCTCAACACTTCCGACGAGAAGGGAGGAGGGATATATACAAATGCAAGCACGCATATCAGTCCCATCCATCAGCCATATAGAAAGACAAATCGCCCCTCCTTATCAATGCATTGATCATATGGGTCGTAATCAACATTCCTATGTATATAGACACTTACTCCTCGTGAATAGGCCGAGTGGTGGGAGTGATACTCGTACCGTGACCATGATTTTCGCATATAATACAATTTTTCGGCAGTACAATGCGTCTCAAGCAACCCCACAATAGCAGGTAAATGTCTAGAGATAATATCAAAGACCACCCTCCGCTTAATCTTGTCCGCCAACCTGCGGACATTCCATGTTAATATACGTGGCATTTACATAATAACGGTGGATGGTCAGATCTATCCCTCCTAATCTCTATTCTATGTTGGGTCCCGCAGCAGTGGAACTCTCCCCCCCACCCCCAACTCCCCATGGCGCAAAGGACAATAAATTCCCATGCTCCTCTTACACATCGCCTAGGGTAGATTGAGATCTTATTTCCATTATAGGTCAAGTCCCCTATTTCTCTTTTCCGACTCAATACTTTATCCCGATCACAGGAACATAGGATTTTAGCAAGAATACTACGTAGGGGGCCACCAACCAGAGATTTTTTATTAAAGACCCTATGTGCACATTCAATCATAAATTGTGATGAAAAAGATTCTCAACCCATAACGTCCATCAACCATTTCTGAATGAATCCCCCTGGGTCTTCCCCCTCTGATCCTTCAGGGAAACCTATCAATCGGATATTCCCTCTACGTGCCCGGTCCTCCAGATCAGTAAATTTTTCCTTAAGGGCCCGATGTTCTTCATCTATCATCTCACTTTTTTTTCCTAATATAGAAACTTATTTTTTTGTGGCCTTTAGAGAGATTTCAGTTTCTTTAATTCTGGAGCGAATTTTATCCATATCATCCCGGATGAAGGAAATATCAGATTGCATTGAGCCCACAGTAGTAGTTAATGTTCCTAAAGCTTGGTTGGTTATTTTTAAAATCTCAAGAATGTCCCCCAATTTTTGCTCGATTGTTTCCATACGGGTATATATCTGATTATTTATAGACTCTTTTCCAACATTATCGGGGGACATTGCCCCATTTCTGTTCTCTTCCCTTTCCTCTAAACAGGCAGCCGCTTTCATTGTGCTTTTTGTTTTAGTAGGGGAGGATTTCAAGTACCTTTCTATATTAAATTTAGGGCTCTTCCCTTCTATACCTTTAGGAGACGTAGTGCCAAGGGATTTCCTATTTATTATTTTTGGTGTTTTGGGAGCCATGTTCAGACCTTTCTTTTCTCTTTTCTTTTTTTTTTTCCCCCTGTCTCTTAAGATTAAAGCCAAAAGGTCAGATTCGGCCTATACCACAAGAATTTAAAAGTCCTCCCCAACTCCGGGACGCCTCTATACACAGACACCTTCACCTTCACACAGGCCTCTAAAACGTATTTTAAATCCTTAAATGAAAACCAGTTAGTCGTCAGCAGTATTCATCGGCAATATTTGGTTAGTCTGTTAATATTGTTAGTAGCCCAACCAATGTACCCTGCAGTTAGTAGCCTTTAGCCTATGGCTTAATAATTTAGCAATTAATGATGCTCTTATTCAGCTAAGCATATGGCAGCCGCCAAACTTGCCCGTCCTTAGCGCAGACAGTCTGTGTAGCGGGATCCACCACGTTATTTCAAGTCCTAGACAATTGTTGCACTCCCCTTTCACCAGCGTTGGAGTGGGGTTCCATAGGCCACCAGCGTCTCTATGGCCTACTATCCTTCTCCTCTTGCAGCCAATTCACAATTCACAGCCAGACTCGGGGCACTACTCCTTCAAATCCTTTGACCGATGACACGTCCCCTCAGCGCTGTGGCACCCTCTCACAGCCCGCAGTGCACCGGGTCCATGCAACACACTGGCCCGAGGCTCCCGCAGCCCCACACTTATTCAAATGTCAGACAGGGCCCCCAGCGAGACACTCTTACCGCTCGCTGCACCCTACCGAACTCCAGACACAGCAGACGCGCCACAGGACGCCTCCGTTAAGGGGAGGGGCTCACCAGCCGATCCGGCACAGGTACCATGCGGCGCCCTCACAGCTTCACCACAGGCAATCGGCCAAACAGTTCAGGCGCCGAGGGAGAGGAGACGGGAGAAGCTCAGAGCAGCGGGGGGGGGGGGGGCGGAGGCCCGCAGCACGCCTACGTCATGCCGCACACAGCCTACGATCTTGTCCCCAATGATTCCGTATGAGGACCATAGGGATTTAGAGATATGATATGAATCTGTGGATAATATACTGCATTTATCTGCAGGTATGCTTTGATCTGGGCGTGAGATATTTTTTTTTTTAAGTGGATCACTGCCTCATGCTTTTATACCCATGTCATGTGAGGCTTGTGACAAGCCTTTGGTTACTAAAAGTTTTATTTCTTCCTTACTTAAGGTCCCCTGATACATACAGGACGATAATTGTTGTCCTTTGTTTTAGTATACACTTACAGTTTGGCTGTATTATGATGGTCCTGCGCGACCAACTGGTGGGCAGTAGCCCTTACCCTGTTTTTCTACTGTCTCTTTCTGTAAAATGTCATTTGAAAATGAATAAAATCAGATTACACATAAAATACCATTTAGGCCTCATGCACACGACAGTATTTTTTTGGGGTTCCGTTGTTCCGTGATCCGATTCTGTTTTTGTTTCCGTGTGTCTTCCTTTATTTTTGGAGGATCTCCGGACATGAAGGAAAGTAAAAAAAAAATCTAAGTCAAGTTTGACATGCAAATAATAGGAAAAAAACGGACTCGGACGCGCGGATGACAATCTTGTGTGCCTCCGCGTTTTTTCACGGTCCCATTGACTTATATGGGGCCGCGAACCGTTTTCCTGTGAAAAAAATAGGACAGGTTAAATTTTTTTGAAGGACTGAAACCATGGATCACGGACGCGGATGACAAACGGTGCATTAGCCGAGTTTTCAACTGACCAATTGAAAGTCAATGGTTCCGCAGAAAATCGCGAAAAACTGAACAACGGACACGGAATGAAACAACGGTCGTGTGCATGAGGCCTTATTAAGAGAATGTCTGACAAATATGCATTTACCCAAACTACTGTCATTCACCTGCAAAACAATAAAACCAGGTGAAGCCCCAAAGTGCTGAATATGTACTTGTGTGAGAAAAATAATCCAAGAAAAGACAGCACGCTGATGAGAGACTGAACAGAGCATCTAGAGTTGAAAGTCAATTAAATGCACATTTATTAAGCTAATCACTTCCTTGCATTCTGGCTGAAATTCAGAATAGTATGACTTGCAAACTAGAGAAACAAGGGTTTCAGGATTCATCCCTCTAGCACTGAACTGTAAGAACTTTTAATGGTGCGGGAATCTAATAACCACCAAAATAAACATCCGAAAGGGATGAGGACTTGCTTGTTCAAAATTGCATCTTGTCTTCATAAAGTAGAATTGCAGCAAAAACACAGCTGTCCTTTATTGTGATTGCTTTGTTACATCTGTTAATGGGAAAAAACAGCTTAGGGGGCATTCACATGAACATATGTATTTTGTGGTCTTCAAAATACAGAAGACACCTGTGTTGCATCCAACCCACTGACTTTATTGGATCTGTGGACCACATTTTATAGGACATATTCAATCATCTGTGTAACAGTCATCCGTATTTTGTTTTGTGGATCTGTGTCTTGTTCACCACAAAATATATATGATCGTGTGCATGAGGCCTAAGACAGAATTCAGACAGGTGGATTGAAAATCGTTTAAGTTGAGGCGGCAAACGTGCAGTGAAGTCCAAAAGTTTGTGTAGGACAAGGACCTGGTGGCTGCCTTAGACAATTGTCTCTTAGGCCTCTTGCACATGGGAGTCACGGATTTTGTCCGGATGCGTTGAGGGTGCATTGCGGGAAACCCGCACGAATGCGCATGCAATTTCAGTCAGTTTTGTCTGCGAGTGCATTGCGTTGTTCCTTTTTTTTCAACACGAGTGCAAAACGTTTTGATGCATTTTGCACGCACGTGAAAAAAATTGAATGTGGTACCCAGACCCAAACCCGAACTCCTTCACTGAATTTCGGGTTTGGGTTTGGTGTTCTGTAGATTTTATTATTTTCCATTATAACATGGTTAGGGTGGGTTCACACTAGCATTATGGAGTCCATCATGGTTTTCCGTTATAACAGGGTTATAACGGAACATAACGGAATCCATAAGACCGAAGGACGGATCCGTTTTGCTGCCCATAGACTTGCATTATTACAGAATGGAAAACGGACGCCTTTAAAAAGGCATTCCGTTTGCTCTCCATCCTAATAGAAGTCTATGGGAATCAAAACGGATCCGTCTGGTTCCTGTTATACAAGGCGGAAAACAAAGTCCTGTCGACAGGATAATGGGACCCAGACGGATCCGTTATGTTTTCTCATAGACTTCTATTAGGACGGAGCAAAACGGAATGCCTCTTAAAGGCTTCCATTTTGCATTCCATCCTATGGATTCCGTTATAACCGAAAGCCATAACGGACTCCATAACGCTAGTGTGAACCCACCCTTATAATGGAAAATAATAGCATTCTTTAATAGAGAATACTAAGTAAAATGTCTCTTGAGGGTTAAAAAATAATAAAAAAATTACTCACCTCATCCACTTGATCGCGCAGCCATTATCGTCTTCTTTCTTCTTCTTGCAGTTGTGCAAAAGGACCTGCGCTGACATCATCGAGCTCACCACGTGGTGAGTGTGGTGACGTCAGCACAGGTCCTGCTGAATGAAAATAGAAGGACCTTCTATCAGAGGCCGGTGCAGGCGGCGCGATGACATCATTGCGCCGCCTGAGCCGTACATCGCAGGACACAGGCCGGAAGAGGCCTGCATCGCATCGCTGACATGGAGTTAAGTATGTGTTGTTGTTTTTTTATATATATATATATATATATATATATATATATATATATGTATTACAATACTTTTACTGGCGCATGATGGGGGCCCGCTTGTTACTGGCACATGATGGGGGGTCCTCTTGTTACTGGCACATGATGGGGGGCCCTCTTGTTACTGGCACATGATGGGGGGCCCTCTTGTTACTGGCACATGATGGGGGGCCCTCTTGTTACTGGCACATGATGGGAAACCCTCTGGTTACTGGCACATGATGGGGGACCCTCTTGTTACTGGCACATTGTGGCGAAACCAACCTCGCCACTGGGTTTTGGAGGGGGCTGTTTGAAGGCCTCTTGCCTCAGGATTATGGCCCATGCTAACTTTTGAACCCCTGAACCTATTCCAGTGAATTTTGGATAGGTTTGTCCCCCAAGTTATACTGTTTAAATTGATTTAAGTTATATGTATGGACAATGTAACCTCACAAAGTTGTAACAACTTATAATAAGTGTAACTTGTCAGCTTGGGAGGAATATGCTAGGTGTGGTTCTATTGTCCCATTGTCCCATTGTGTGTTTAAATGGTGATGTCTGTCCTGTTGTCTCCACATGTGTATTGGTGATCTCCCCTTTGTCCTGAGAGATAATTGGATTGCCCCCGGTTGTCTCCCAGGCAGAGGGGAGGAAACCATGATGCATTGTGGGGATATGTTGTATCTGTCCTGTGTCGCAGTCTCCCTTCTGGTCCTCTAGGGGGCGGGAACGATTGGTTGCTGTATTTACATTGTGTGTGTTGTGAATTACTGATTGGTTGGATTTCAAAACCCTGTGGGCAGTACTATGTTTGTTTTTTTATCAATAAAAGAGGCTGTACTTGAAGTACAGTCAGACCACTGCTGACCCTCAAGACGGAGCCTTGTCTCGTTATTGGGGGGATTCCCTGTATGCTGTTGGAGACTGATTGCCAGGAGTGTAAGCTGACTGTACGTTTTCCTGTTCGTCTGCTGACAGCTATTTGCGAGGTTCCAGTTTGGAGTGCTATTTTGTATCCAGTTCGGGAGGTTGGTGTTCTGCAGTAGCTGTGCCTGTCTCTCAGAAAGGGGCATAACGCCTAAACGGATCTTAACCCCTTGTCTGCTGAAACGGTCCGTTACACACATGATGGGGGGCCCTCTTGTTACTGGCACATGATGGGGGGGGCTTTTGTTACTGGCACATGATGGGGGCTCTTGTTACTGGCACATGATTGTGGCCCTCTTGTTACTGGCACATGATGGGGGGACCCTCTTGTTACTGGCACATGATGGGGTGACCCTCTTGTTACTGGCACATGATGGGGGACCCTCTTGTTACTGGCACATGATGGGGGGACCCTCTTGTTACTGGCACATGATGGGGGGACCCTCTTGTTACTGGCACATGATGGAGGACCCTCTTGTTACTGACACATGATGGGGGACCCTCTTGTTACTGGCACATGATGAGGGGCCCTCTTCTTACTGGCACATGATGGGGGGGCCCTCTTGTTACTGGCACATGATGGGGGCTCTTGTTACTGGCACATGATTGGGGGGCATCTATGGGGGCACATTTTACTGGCACATTAATGGTGAGCACTATAGGCCACAAAGAAGGGGTATTTTATATGGGGGGCTCTGTACAGTAGCACTTTATAGTGGGGCACATTATGGTGGGTACTATTAGGGAGAGGAGTACTATGGGTTCATCTACAGGGGCACTAATAAGGGGTATTTTATACTTGCAATTTATGGGGGACACTAAGGGCATCTACAGGGGCACTATATATGGGGCATTTTATACTGGCACATTATGGGTGATGTACTACAACTCCCATCTGCACTTTAGTAAAGAGAGATGTTTATCTTCTACAACTGGCCTACTTACTGACTCCAGCACTGTTCACCATCCACAGCACCTACACCTCCTGCCTTGCACCCATATCAAACATTAACACAAAGGGCACCCCAACTACCATCAGGCAGGAGCCCCAAAATATGGGGTGTACCCAAAGAAAAGAAGGGTGTACCCACCTATCACTGCCCTGGCCCTAGGGAGCATCAGTGTGAGGATTACCACTGTGAATAATTGCAGCTAGAGCCACTACCACTCCTATCCTTCCCTCCTGCTTCTGTGGGATTTGCGGTATAGGCAATTTCCAGCATGCACCTAGCACACACATATCTTTTTGGCCTTCGAAAGGGTTAATTTATGTGAGTAAATTAATTTTATATGCAACCATTTATTTTGACAAACAGACTGCATGTGACAGATGCTAGGGTCTAAAAAAAAGGGGGGGGGAATGGTTTAAGAAGTTCTGCGGCAGAGATTAGCACCCGACAGCGTCCCTTCCAGTACAGTTATCACTTCGCCAGCTAAGAAGGAAACAAAGGGAGACGTACACAAACCCAGCAGGAGGTTTGAGGAAGATGGAGGGCGTAGCAAAGCCTTGCAGTTTTTTTTCTCACTAGCTGTTGTGCTGGGATAAGCCAAGCAAATGTTAGAAACAACGTCACGGTTCCAGCACCCTTGGGGATGACAGGCTGGGCATCAAAGCGAGACTTAAACCAGCCACTTATCAACAGTATGATCTAGGTTATTAAGACCCACTGGGCCAGCTTCAGGGGCTGACTCCAGGGTTCTCTGTAGCTGTGGCTTGCTAAAGGATTCTATTTAGGGGGGGACAGCAAAAGCTTCATCTGCTCGCCTAGATAGCCTTTACTGTGAAAATGAATTTGACACATAGCTCTGTGTCGTGAGCTTGAGTTCTGACAGCAGAGCACCAGCTGCAGTGTGAATTCTCTTTTCTCACCCATACTCTGTAAGTGGGTATTAACTCAAAAGGATTAGAGTGACCTTTAAAATACTACCTCCCAAACAAGTAGCCAGAGCAGCGCTCAGTATTCCCCACCAGTGCTACAGGATTACCACAAGCAAATAGCAACTTCCCTCTACATTTATTTTTATTTTTTTAAAGAGCTCAAATGAGTGTGGAGCACAGCAGTGCCATCAAGTCACGTTGAGCCAGTATAGAGTAAAAGTTCTTACAATAATTCTACATCGGGAGGATTTACTATGACTTGTACTATACACATTTTACAGGCTTTTGCTGAACCAGAATAATCCCCTTCTACATTAAAGGATCAGCTCCTCGTGTCTGATATAAAGCAGCTACTTTTTGTCTACATTTCCTTTTTCTGTTGAAAATCCTCCATCTATGGAGTTCCTGTCCTTACTAAATATACATTTAGTTTTATATTATTTGGACTTCAAATATGTACACTCATATCTAGCCGAGTATACTAAAATGGCTGTTAGCTTAAAGGTGTTATCCAGGCCCCTGATATTGATGATCTATCCTCAGAATAGGTCATTAATATCCAATCTGTGAGAGTCTGACAACCCGCACTCCCACCAATCCGCTGTTCCCTGAAGCCTCCTGCACTGGAACTAGCACTTTGAATGGAAAAGGAAATACAGCGCCGTTCAAAGTGTTGTGGCCATGCCAGGTTACTGCAGCTCATCTACCCTTTATTTCAATAGGAGCTCAACTGCAGTAGCCCAGTATGGCCACTACACATTGAACGGAGCTGTGCTTCCTATTTCATTCAAAGTGCTATTTCCTTCATCAGAGGCTGCAGGGAACAGCTGATCAGTAGGGATGTGGGGTTTCATACCCTAACCAATCAGATATTAATGACATATCATCATCAATATCAGGAACCTGGAAAACCCTTTTAATAATTATCTAATTTTCTGCCCTTATGGAGAAGAAACTATTTATTTGTTGGATTAATCAATTGTCATTACAATAAAGTAATAAATGCCCAGATATGCAAGATTTGTAACCCTTGGGGTAATGTACCTTTTACCACCAAGTGTGCAATTACATAAGGGAACTACTGTATATGAGCCTTGTAAGTCCATCCGGCCAAATGATTAAGAACAAGGGAATCCACTACAGTCGGGTTCACATCTGCATTGTGAACTCCGGCACTGTGATCTGGTCAGTGGTCACTGTATCCGGCATATATGCCGACTTTCAGCCAGGCAAAATATACTATGCACAGCATTCCTGGTCTGGCCAAAAGCCAGCTTATCTGCTGGAAATCAGCGGAGGTGGGGGAGTGAAGAGTTGTGAGCATTGTACTTGCCCCTCCTCCTGCTCGCTCTTCCTGGTGCCTGCGCTGCTGTGTTCTGGCTGCCTACAGCGTCAGAAGGTACAGAGCCCTGAGAAGAGAGCGGAGAGGGCGCCGTACCATGAGAGGAGCAGCGGAGCAGGAGAGGTAAGTTAATTTATTTATTTTGAGGTGTGAAATGAGGTCTGAGAGGTCTAATGGGGGCCAGGAGGTCTGATTGGGGGTCTGAATTTGAGTTTGAGGGGGCGCTTCAAATTTTGCCTCAGGCAGCAGAAAGGCTAGGTGCACCCCTGGCCCTTGCCACAAACTGCTGAGGGAAGGGGGGGGGGGGGCAAGCTGAACTCTTGCACCAGGGCCCATGAGCCTTTATCTATGTCCCTGCTGCTAAACATACTTCTACAACACACTCAAAAACATTATACTTAGTTGACAGACATTGAGAGGGCACATTATTGGACTGAAGAAGCAGGATGTTTGTTTTGACGAATTGTCTGCTATCTAGGCTGTTATGACCTAGCTGTTAGGAGGGAGTTAGGAGCAGTGGCTATATGAAGGCACCCAACACAAGACAAAAAGGCTCTGGGCAGCCCAGACAATCAAACGATAGGTTTGTTTGATCCGCCGACATGCACAAGCAGCTCCCACAATTTCCTTGTCCACCATCCAGACACAGGCGGCTTCTTCATTACACTCCCTGTCTCTGCCCAGATGTTTTCCAGGTGCTTAAAAGGAAATTTGGTGTAATGGCACCTATTACATATTCTCCCATTGACAGCCAGCCACCATCACTTTCATTTTCAGTGGGGTTGTGAATGAGAAATCTCCACTTTTATGGACTGGAACTGTATAGTCTTTATAGTCTGTATAGTGTTTGTGATCTCACAACAGTTGGGTTCATTTATGGAGGTGTGAGATGGGGAAACAGCTCTCATTGTCTGAAAACTGTTTGTGTAAATTAAGTTAAATATCTGGACTGACATTCTGCTGTTTGGCCACAAGATGCCGCCGTTTCCTAAACACAGCTACAAATTGCATATTGTTCCATATTCATGAGAGGGGGAGTTACAAGAGCCTGGAGTGGAAGAGATAGAGCAGCTATCTTGGAGAGAGCTTGAGAGAGGATCCAGGAGCTGTGTGTGAGGAGGATCCATTGACATCCAGGTGGGGGAGCACCCTTCGGTGACTAGAACTACAGCCCAGTGAAGCTAAGTGTGTCCAAGGCCCTAATCCTGTCCAGAGGAATGAGGATTGCTTCCAGGAAAGCTCATGAGAGCTGAGGAGCAAAGCAATATACACTGCGGTACCGCATGCTTGTTGGAGAGGCTTTTATTCTGTTCATAGCCATCAGCGGAGGCAGAGCAGACCCTGGTCGTTAAGATAGATCATGCATGCACCTCATCACAGTGTTGGTGCCTAGAATCCTAGAGACTGAGACCAGGCCTGTAGTTAGTAGATAGAATTTCTGTTTGTGTCAGGCGACAAGTGTTGCTGGCTGTTTATTGCAAGGACTCCACAATTTAAAGTGACATTTCACACTGGAGAGCTGATAAGCTTCCTACAAACTCAAGCCAGGCTGGTATTTTGCTCATAAGGAATACTCAGGAACGTGCTACAAGACCAGTTATGGGAGGGGAAATTTTATAGAGCATTGTAAGTTTGTAAGCTGTTGTGATGCACTGCAGGCTATTCCGTACCACACACTCAAATAGTTGTTCTTGATCTTTTAGGGTAATAACAGGTAAGGCTTGGCTGTTTAATTGTACCCGCCAGTAGGTAAATTACCACACTTTTCTCCGGCATCCGTCAGAGGGCGCCGCGCTGCGCAGCACAAGGGTCTCAGCCTTTGGGCCAGGTGTATGTAAATTTATTGTATGCTCCCAGCATTTGTGCTTGTGCTCATTCCCATGTTTAAGTAAAATATTGTTTTGGCAAAAGCTGGTGTTGGGGTTGCTTTCCTCGTTCGTGAATTCGCTATATCCTGGGGAGCCCACCCTGGTACACGGCTTACAGAGGCATCACGGTAAGCGCTTTAACCCTGCCTTTGCCTTTCAGCAACATACTGCCTCAGCTACTAGTGTGATGATCTGGAGAGCCATGGCATATGACAAGCAGTCACCCCAAGTAGTGATACAATGGACACTAACAGCTCAATGATATGTGCAGGACATACTGCAGGCACATGAGCTGCCTCTCTTGGCAGGCTTCCAACTGGCATTTTTCAACTGGATAATGTTCACCCACTCACAGCAAGAAAGGTCTTTGCCAGATTGCAACACTTCCTTGTCCTGCCCATTATCAGATGTATCACCAATCAAGCATTTATGGGACCAGTTGGGACACCAGCATTGGCAACCTATAAATGTGCAGAATGTGCTGCAACATCTGTGGATAAATGTGCCACGGGATGCCATACAGAACCTATATGCCTCCATCCCCAGCCATATCTAATCTTGTATCCAGCTTTGACAACTTACAAATGTGCAGAATGTGCTGCAATATCTGTGGGTAAATGTGCTGCAGGATGCCATACAGAACCTGTATGCCTCCATCCCCAGCCATATCTAATCTTGTATTCAGGTTAGAGGCAGCCCAACATGGTACTAGAGACTTCTTTCAATTAATAGTTTTCTTCAATAAACTTACTTTCACTCTAAAATTGTAATCACATATATCATCATTACATTCATACACAAAGTTTCCTTCCATTCCAACAACTACTCCTTGGTGTGTAATTTGTTTTGCCAATTAGTGTACCGTACATGGCATAGAGCTACAAATCAGACTAGTTAAATTGTAATTTATATGAAGTTGTCTGTATAAACTTGTATCCCCATGAAATAATAATTCCAGAACATCTTTTCTTGCAAGTCCCTCCATTATTCCTCCTGGAGATGTATGAATTGATTGACAACCAGGAGTTACCATTCACCTTGTCAAAGAGACATGCCCCTAGACTAACATTATCTCACAATGTCAGATTTTAACAAGGGCAATGATAAATTAGGAGAGTTGACAGGTCCTCGTTAATACCAATATTCAGCAAGGGTTAATTTAAGTGACTGGTGCCAAAAATTACCCCAGATTTGTATATTGCTTTAGGAATTACTTTAATGGCAGCCTATTTTGCTTACTTGGGGCCCTTGAAGAGAGGCAAACCATATCAAGGAAATGTAAAATAGGTCATGATGAAGATGGACTGGGGGCAGTGGGTCACTTTGAACACTGAAACACAAATTTACATTTGAAGAACACTTGCCTGTTCAAGCCCTGCACTCAAATGTTGTGAATGCCAGGTCCTCTCTGACCATGGACACCTTGGCATTTTAATGTTCATACTAATAGTCTGCCTCTGGGCAAAATTTATATAAAACGAAGGGGTAAGGGAATATGAGCAAATAACGCATTACGTATAATTCATCTACATAAAAAGGCAAGTAACTTTATAAATCCTCCTTCATTCCCTGCTGGTTCAGTAGCTACAAAGGGATTACTCTGGTGAATGCATTGTATTGAGTACATGGCTCTGCATTGTGGGACAGCTTACTTTTGAATGTATGCACCTGTTGGCATTAAATCTTATTTGTTACTGCCTATAACAAACACCAGGACTGTGAAAACTAATCAGTATTATAATACAGACTGTAAGTCTATTTTAATATCTATATGTAGAGTCAGGGAGCAAATGTATTCCCTAATATGGGGCAATTAGCATCCATCTCATAGGGAATGTTTTGTCTTTCTCAGAATCATCCCAGTAGGATTATAGGTTGGGCATGATGGACCAGTCTATGTACAGGTGCACAATGCCATGGCAGAAAATACAACACCAAACACAATGTAACAAAAAAGTTGGGACACTAAACAAATTGTGAATAAAAACTGAATGCAATGATGTGGAGATGGCAAATGTCAATATTTTATTTGTAATAGAACGTAGATGACAGATCAAACGTTTAATCCGAGTAAATGTATCATTTTAAAGGAAGAATACGTTGATTCAAATTTTCACGGTGTCAACAAATCCCAAAAAAGTTGGGACAAGTAGCAATAAGAGGCTGGAAAAAGTAAATTTGAGCATAACGAAGAGCTGGAAGACCAATTAACACTAATTAGGTCAATTGGTAACATGATTGGGTATAAAAAGAGCTTCTTAGAGTGGCAGTGTCTCTCAGAAGCCAAGATGGGTAGAGGATCACCAATTCCCACAATGTTGCGCTGAAAGATAGTGGAGCAATATCAGAAAGGTGTTACCCAGCGAAAAATTGCAAAGACTTTGCATCTATCATCATAAACTGTGCATAACATCATCCGAAGATTCAGAGAATCTGGAACAATCTCTGTCAAGGCCGTAAAACCATACTGGATGCCCGTGATCTCCGGGCCCTTAAACGACACTGCACCACAAACAGGAATGCTACTGTAAAGGAAATCACAGAATGGGCTCAGGAATACTTCCAGAAACCATTGTCAGTGAACACAATCCACCGTTGCCAGCTGAAACTCTACAGTGCAAAGAAGAAGCCATTTCTAAGCAAGATCCAAAAGCTCAGGTGTTTTCACTGGGCCAGGGATAATTTAAAATGGAGTGTGGCAAAATGGAAGACTGTTCTGTGGTCAGACGAGTCACGATTCGAAGTTCTTTTTGGAAATCTGGGACGCCATGTCATCCGGACCAAAGAGGACAAGGACAACCCAAGTTGTTATCAACGCTCAGTTCAGAAGCCTGCATCTCTGATGGTATGGGGCTGCATGAGTGCGTGTGGCATTTGCAGATTGCATGTCTGAAAAGGCACCATCAATGCAGAAAAATATATTCAGGTTCTAGAACAACATATGCTCCCATCCAGACGTCATCTCTTTCAGGGAAGACCCTGCATTTTTCAACAAGATAATGCCAGACCACATTCTGCATCAATCACAACATCATGGCTGCGTAGAAGAAGGATCCGGGTACTGAAATGGCCAGTATGCAGTCCAGATCTTTCATTTGGTGCATCATAAAGAGGCTGGTGCAACAAAGAAGGCCCAAGATGATTGAACAGTTAGAGGCCTGTATTAGACAAGAATGGGAGAGCATTCCTATTTCTAAACTTGAGAAACTGGTCTCCTGGTCCCCAGATGTCTGTTGAGTGTTGTAAGAAAAAGGGGAGATGCCACACAGTGTTGAAAATGGCCTTGTCCTAACTTTTTGGGGATTTGTTGGCACCATGAAATTCTGATTCAACATATTTTTCCCTTCAAATGGTACATTTTCTCAGTTTAAACTTTTGTTCCGTGATTTATGTTCTATTCTGAATAAAATATTAGAAGTTGGCACCTCCACATCATTGCATTCAGTTTTTATTCACGATTTGTATAGTGTCCCAACTTTTTTGGAATCCGGTTTGTATTTATTCCAGGTCTTTTGTCACTTTGCATTCATAATCTTTCTATAAAACTATGTTCATGTAATGCGCCTGGTTGTCCAGATGGCGGTGTTTATCTGGCAGAGTGAGAGAGATATCTTTAGATAGAATGGAACTCACCATTCCATTATCCCCCTTTTGGTTAGAAGCGGGCTAGTCCTGCTTCCTACCAAGGGAGGGGCTGCAGGAAGTGTTTAGTTATTCTTTGTCAGTCTTAGTGATGATAGTGTGAGAAGCAGATGTGTGAAGATGTAGCAGAGAGGGGAGGCCCCTCCTGCAGCAGTAGTCCCTCCAGAGGGAATCAGCTCATAGAGCACCCTGACTCCTTACAGATTAACCGACAGAGTGTTGAGAGGGGGTCCACAGCCAAAGACACCCCACTCCAAAGGTACCAGAACAGTCCTAAAGTCTAGCTGCCAAGTTTAGCACAGCAGAGAGAGAGATAAAGCAGAATACTCAAGTTTGCCTGCTTGCTTATGCCAAAACCTGCTGGAGCCAAGAAAAAGCCTGAATATTGACTGGATGCAAGTTTATTCAAGTAAAGCCGTTGAACTTTATAAAAGTCTGGACTCAACTTATTCTCCTCCTCCATCATTATTCTCCCCTTTATTGCTTCTGAGCCAAACCCGGGAATCAACGGTATCCAGGTAGACTACTGGGGCCACACCACACCACTCGGCATTTCAATAAACCTGGGGGCGGCACGTTGCACAGACAGTTAATATATGAACTAATGCTATATTCACTATATGAATGAATATAAGGTACTTAGCAAATATATTTTGATCAGAATCATTTGTGCCCATCCACCATAGCAATGTGACCCCTTTCAGATGGGACCCTACCATATAATGGGCCCCTGTCTTTGTGCCAACTGGCCTCAAATGAATTCAGGAAGAGCAGGTTCCTCTTATATACTGCACTAATTGAGCACAGCCTGCAGGAGAGATGGGTTTGCTAGGAGTGCAAGACCAAAATGGAGGCAGCCATACCTCCAAATGCATACTGTAAAGACAAAAGACAAAGTCGGCACATCCTGTAAAATGAAACACATACACAGAGAGGAGCCATTATAGAATAGGGTCCCATCTGACAGATTACTTTGCTGTGGTAGATGGGCACAAATTATTTTGCTAAGTACTTTATATTCATTTATATCATGAGTATAGCATTAGTTCAGCAGTGCTGTTGCATTGTGTTTAATAAAAAAAATCACCCTCATCAACCATATATATAACCACGTATGTAACTATATAACATACAACATATTTACCAGCTAATATAACAGCCAAACACTTTGCATAATTTAGTATTAGTTTTTTGCATCCTTGTTAAAGGATATTTCAGAAGAGACTGAAAAAGTGGCTGAATATAGCAATGCGTCTCTGGAACTCTATCAAAGCATAAGACTTGGCACAGTGTTGAATCTTCTTAGTAGTAGCTGGCCTGCCAAAATGTATCCATGGGTGCAGTAACAATCCATCTGAAAAGACACAAAACATTCCAGAATAACATTCTAAGAACTGCTGCTCCATCCAGCTTCAATTAAGGTCAGTTTTCCCTATACAATGCGAAGGAGAACAGGTAACAATTGAGTAGGTATTTCTCAAGGCAGACGTATATTTGGTGATGCCTGTCCATAGCACATCATTACGACGTTCTTGTTTTTTCTACTTGTTCTAATATTAACCTAATAGTATGTATGCAAACATAACTGACAATTATGACATCATCTTCCTTTGAATCCAGAGGGGAAAAAAAAGTCTGTTATGAAGCTGTTTGGGAGCTGCAAACAACGCGAGTATCACTGCACTGTATTGTATTTTTTCTCTGTTCTTGCGTAATCTCCATTAGTATGTGTTCCATTATTGACAGCGCAGTCCAGTGCACATCTTGTCTAATGTATGCAGTTCTGGAACAGCCGTTTGAGGGTGCATAGCTTTGTTCAAAATGTGAGCAATTCGCCCGTTTGGAATCGCACATTGTGTATCTAACCAGGCGAGTTTCAACACTGAGGAGCGTTGGCAATTTGGAACAGAGTTTGCTGGTCACTGAGCAGGCACTCTATGGGGTAGACGTGGAGGAGGGTGGTAGCATGGAGGCTCAGGAAAGTGAGGTAGCTAGCTGGGCAAGTTAGAAAGTGGGGTGGATGGAAGAGTGCCAGGGAGGCTAGCCCTGATCTGACACACCCCAACAAGTTTGCAAGGTTGGCATATGAGGGGATGTCAGTTCAGAGGGAGCACTGCTGTAGCCAGACACTTCCTCTGCCAGGCAGGGGAATGTCAGCTCCAATAAGCAGGGGACCAGGATACCAGGGCAGGCCAGACAGGTGCTCATAGTGGGAGACTCAATTTTTAGGGGTACAGATAGTGCAATCAGTCACAATACTGAGATCATCGAACGGTGTGTTATCTTCCTGGCTATGGAGTTCGACACATCATGAATCGGGTTGACAGATTACTGGGAGGGGCTGGAGAAGATCCAGCAGTCATGGTCCATATCAGAACCAATGACAAAGTTATAGGTAGGTGGAGCGTCCTTAAAAATGATTTTAGGGATTTAGGTCACAAGCATAGGGCAAGGAGTCATGACCCCAAAGGTAGTGTTTATCGAAATACTACTTGTACCACGAGCCACACAAGAAAGGCAGCAGGAGATTAGAGAGGTTAAAAAGTGGCTCAAGAACTGGCAGAGGAAGTAGGGGTTTGGGTTCCTGGAGAACTGGGTTGACTTCTCTGTCGGCTACAGGCTCTATCGTGGGATGGGCTGCACTTCAATGGGGAAGCTGCAGCTGTTTTGGGGAGAAGATGGCTAGAATGTTGGAGGAGTGTTTAAACTAGGAACTGGGGAGGGTAATTACGTTATAGGAGGGGAAGATAGTGCAGATAGAGACCTGGGGCTAGGTAATGGAAATGGTGGATGAATGGAAGGAGGGACTAGAACAGTTCATAAGGAAAAGTGTAGGGTAAAAAATATACAAAAAAACTCTTAATTGTATGTATACTAATGTCAGAAGCCTGACTAATAAAACTGGTGAAGTGTAATTAGTCATGTCTGAGGAGGACTATGACTCAGAGGGAATAACTGAGACATGGCTGGATGATAGCTATGACTAGGCAGTTAACGTACAGGGTTACAGTCTGTTTAGAAAGGATTGTCAAAACCGGAGAGTGGGAGGGGTTTGTCTTTATGTAAAGTCCTGTCTAAAACCCACACTCCGGGAAGATATAAGTGAGGGACATGAACATGTGGAGTCACTGTAGGTAGAAATACATGATGGAAAAAACAATAATAAAATAGTAATAGGAATTTATTATAAGCCACCTAATATACCAGAGTCCACAGAAAACCTACTTCTAAACGAGAGGCCAGACGAAGTGCAGGTATGCACGAAACGGCTGTCGTCTAGATGTTCATGTCTATGCTTATGAAACCTGCAGAAAGAAGAATTTTACTCCCGGGTGAGTGCCGTGTTACACTCTACTACACATTGTATATGGATTCTTTAAAGACACAGAGCACCACTAAGGAGTATGTGGGACTAGAGATCCATGCACTGACATCAGCATAAGCAAAGCAGTCCCAGTAGTGCCAGTCTGCTTCCTGCTTGTATTTAGCTACTTGTAAACTAGACAGATGAGGCGGCAAATCATGAGGTCATTATTATGGTGGACTTCAACTACCCAGTTATAGACTGGGAAACTGAAACCTGTACATCTCATAAAGGAAACAGGTTCTTGGCAATAACCAAAGACAATTACCTTTCCCAACTGGTTCAGGACCTGACTAGAGGGATGGCCACAGTGGACTTAGTATTAACCAATAGACCTGGCAGAACAACAGATGTGCAGGTTGGGGACACTTGAGAAATAGTGACCATAAAGTAATAACCTTCCAATTGTTCTTCAAAAGAGTGTCTCTTCAGGAAGGAACAAAAATGCCAAACTTAAAAAAAGCTAAATTTATCCAAACTTAAAACTAACCCTAAAATGTTCTTCAATTATATAAATGGTAAAGAGAATAAATCTGCAGGTGTCGGCCCTTTACAGAGTGATCAGGGGGGAGTTTCAGAGAGCGATGAGGAGAAAGCAAAGCTATTAAATATTTTTTTCTCCAATGTATTCACTGAAGAAAATAAATTGTCAGATGAAATGCAGAATGTAAAAGTAAATTCCTCATTAAAAGTGCCCTGTCTGACTCATGAAGGAGTACAGCGGCATCTTAAAAAAATAAAATAGACAAATCGCCGGAACCAGAAGGCATACACCCCCATAGCCTAAGAGAATTAAGTAATGTCATAGCCAGACCCTAATTTCTGATATTTAAGGACTCTATACTGACAGGATTGACGCATTGCAAATGTGGTGCCAATATTCAAAAAGGGTCCAAAAACAAAGCCCGGAAACTATAGGCCAGTAAGTTTAACATCTGTCATGGGTTAGGCTACTTTCACACTAGCGTTCGTCGGTCCGCTCGTGAGCTCCGTTTGAAGGAGGGGATTAGGGCAAAATCCGGTCCAACTACTGCTTGCGGCCGTCCCATTGGCGCAGGATGCATGATTGTAGCTTCCTTGTGTGGGCCTGCGCATATAGGACCGCTGGAAAGGTTGCTGTCAGGTGGCCCAGCACCGCCATTGCCCTCCTGAACGAGCAGAGGTAGGATCTGAAAAGATCCCAAACATGCTCCCTGATGGAGAATATCCTGGCGGACGGGAGGAAGGACTTTTCTACTCGGGAGTCTAACAGGATGCCTAAAAATACACAGTTCTGAGATGGTGTTAGGCAAGACTTTACCCAATTTATTTTCCAGCCCAAGCTCATTAACAGGGCGCAGGAAACTTCGATGTTTTGAACCAGGCCTTCCTTGGTCTGGGAAATAAACAGGAAGTCGTCTAAATATGGCAGCAACGGAACCCCTGACAACCTTAGAAAGGAGGCAACTTCCGCAATCACTTTGGTGAAGATTCTGGGGGCTTGAGAAACCCCAAAAGGCAGGGCTCTGTATTGCAGGTGCAGACATTCCCCCTGAACCCAGACTGCTGTCCTCAAATATTTTTGGGAGGACACATGAATTGGCACGTGGTAGTACGCGTCCTCTAAGTCCAGAGTCGCCATCCAGCAATCCTTTGATAGGAGATCTATGGCCGATCTTATGGTCTCCATACGAAATTTTTTGTAGCTGAGGAATCTGTTTAATTTCTTCAGGTTTAGGATTACCCGGAAGTAGCCGTTGGTTTTTTTCACTAAAAAAAGAGGGGAGTAAAACCCCCTGCCCTTCTCTGCCTGCGGAACCGGGACAACCACCCTCTGTCAGAATGAACGAATCCCGGGGATGGGACAGGAGCTCCAGCCGGAACCCCTCTCCAATCCCTCCCAAGATCCAGCCGTTCTTCCCCCTACCTGGGGTTCGGCATCATTGCTTATCTCTGGGTCTAGGATCCTGGGATTTAAAAAGGAAACCTCCGGATTTCTTAGGAAATTTATCCTTTTCCCTTCTATCATACTGCCTACCTTTTTGCCTTTTACCTTGGTATCTACGAAAAAAGGGAGGGCGTTGAGGAGCTGGAAAACCCTTCTTTTTGTCCGAGGCTTTTTCAAGTATATCGTCGAGGGAAGATCCAAAGAGCCTGTCACCCTCACAGGGGATAGAACATAACCTAGCCTTAGAACCCTGATCAGCTTTCCAGGACTTCAACCAAATAGCTCTTCTAGCCGCATTGGACATAGCGGATGATCTGGCGGAGAACCTAACTATATCCGTGGAGGCATCGGCTAAAAAATCTACGGCCTTAAAAAAGGTGGGAAGGGAGGCCAACACCTCTTCTCTTGGCTTCTTCTCACTGAGATGCTGTTCTAACTGTTCCAGCCAGATATGCAGTGACCTAGAGACCCATGACGCTGCAACCGCTGGTGTCAAGCAGGTAGAGGATGATTCCCAGGCCTTTTTTAAGTAAAAGTCCGCTTTTTTATCCAGAGGGTCAGACAGGCTACCTAGATCATCAAACGGTAGCGCAGACTTCTTAGCAATCTTCGCCACCGGAGCGTCAACCGTAGGGGCCTTGTCCCAACAGGCTGCTACCTTCTCATCAAAAGGATATTTCCTTTTAATGGAGCTTGGGATAAAAAACTTCCTATCAGGATTCTTCCATTCTTTTTTAATTAATGCCTGAACGTTCTCGTGAATGGTGAAAACCCTCTGCTTTCTGGGACCTAACCCCTGAAAGGCAATATCTGCTGTCGACTTAGCCTGTTTCACCTCTTCTAACTGCATAGTTGCTCTGACTGCTTTAAGGAGGTTTTGGGTATCTTCGGGTGAGAAATAGGAACCCCCTGTTTCTTCCTCTGCTGACGAAGTAGCGTCATTAGAGAGTAACTGGCCTGCTTCTCTCTCTTCCACGTCAGACTGGTCTATATCCGAATCCCTAATATCTGGAGATTTTTCCGGAGACCGCGGGCGATTTTTACTCAGGGATCTTAAGGAGGCTTTCACCTCAGATCTTATTAAAGATCGCATATTTCTAGAAAGGCTCTGGGATTCCTCCACCACCAATTTATCGATACATGGGGTGCATAACGGCTTAGAATAGGAGGAAGCTAGGGGGGCCTTACATCCTGCACACTCCTTATGCTTCGTCTTAGAGGCCGCTTTTTTGGGGGGCTTTGCCACCTACACAAATCAAGCAGATAACACCCCATTAGTAAGAAAAAGGTACATCTCACCAAAGATCCTTTTCTTTTAGCCCCCACTCCTCAGGACTAGTACCGGACTCGCGGGCCTTGAGGGTTCCAGGGGTTCGGCGCGTCCGTCTGCAGGCTCTGACATCCTTGCTGGAACCAAGAGCTTCTTCAGCACCACACTGTGTGCCACATCAGCCGGCTGGGTTCCCCCCCCTCTGCCCCATTTATATTTTAAGGACGCGCCGGGGCACACATCAGCGCTGAACCCGACGTCCGGGTCAAGCCCCGCCCCTCCCGCGTCGGGGCGCGCGCATGCGCAGACGCCCCCTCCGACGCCGACAGGAAGACGGGCAACCCCGGAAGTAAGGAGGGAAGCCGCCTGAACACGGCCACAGCGGCTCCCTCAGGCCAGCGCCGGGATGTGGGGGAAGAAGGAGCCCAGACTTAAAGGCAGCAGCCCCGGAGAGCATAACGCCACCTGGGGGAGGCCACCCACCGGATAAGAACCTGGGCCTCCCCCCGGCTGCAGGTGAGAACCGACGTGAAGTCTTCCCAGGGACTTCCTATCCGGAGGACAGGAAACCTGAACTGGTGCTTGGTGGGGGTGTGAACCTTTTATCTTCACAGGTTTCCTGTCCCGGATGAGAGGTCCCTGGTCGCATGGGGTGCCGTCATGGGTGAGGGGAAAATTGGCTTCTACCTCACATTCTTTTTTTTTGTCTTCCTCTGGATAAACTTGCAGGATAACAGGCTGAACTATATGGACAGATGTCTTTTTTCAGCCTTATAAGCTATGTTACTATGTTCTGACTTCTTGATTCATTCCATCCATAGTAGTCAACAGACTTATTCCCTATGATTAGAGATGAGCAAATTTCATATTTTGAAATTCGTTCACACTTCGTTTGTTGGCAAAAGGTGAATTGCGTTATAGATTCCGTTACCACGGACCATAACACAATTCTATAACAAAATGCCTTTTGAGGCATTCCGTCATAATAGAAGTCTATGGACTGCAAAATAGATCCGTCCCATTTCCGTTATGCTGGGGAGGACTCCCCTGCATAACGGAAACAGGACGGATCCGTTTTGCAGGCCATAGACTTCTATTATGATGGAATGAATAACGGAATGCCTCTAAATGCATTCCGTTACGCATTCCGTCATAGAATTGTGTTATGATCTGTGGTAAAGGAATCCATAACGCAATTCACCTTTTACCAACAAACTAAGTGTGAATGAATTTCATAAGCGGAAATTCGCTCATCTCTACTTATGATGTTGACTGAGCATCATAATATAATATATACAGTAACTAGTACTAACAATTACTTGTTACTTATTAAAAAATCAATATCTAATACCATAACTCACATTATACTGCTGATTGTGTGCCACTTTTATTACTCGATGCTGGTAATGAAATCTAAATTCTGAACATGTTAAAGCTTTGTCTGCCTCTGGTGGTTACACATTGGTTAGTTAAGTATGCATCTAGATGGCTGAATGTTACAAATTCAGATTCCAGCATTCTTATTATCAAAGCAGATGTATCCTCAGAAGATGATGTCGTATTTGAGGAAAGATAATTATAATTAACCCTCCACAGGGCTATTATACTAAACAGCAGGAAAAAATATGGTGCCATTTAGACAGAGAGGTGGTTGGATGAATACAGTAGAATACAGTAAAGTTTGTGTCAGTTTGAGTCATTTTTGGCAACTATTAAAATAGCACAGTGTTGTTTTTTGTGATTTTGTGATTATAGCCAAAAAGATCTTTCCATGTTATAGTGTATAGGAATAGAAGTATTTGAACACCCTGCGATTTTGCAAGTTCTCCCACTTAGAAATCATGGAGGGGGTCTGAAATTCACATTATAGGTGCATTCCAACCCTGAGAGACAGAATAAAAATAAAAAAATTCAGGAAATCACATTGTATGATTTTTAAAGAATTTATTTGTCTTACGCTGCTGAATTTGAACACCTGAGAAACAGCAAGAACTCTGTTTTTCAAAGACCTGTTACTGTGCCCTTAAAAAGTCCACCTCTACTACACTTATTAATCTAACTTAGTAGCACCTGTCTGAGCTCTTTAAAGACCCCTATCCACCCCACAGTCAGTCAGACGCCAACTACTACCATGGGCAAGACCAAAGATCTGTCAAAAGACACCAGAGACAAAATTATGGACCTCCACAAGGCTGGAAAGGGCTACGGGGCAATTGCAAAGCAGCTTGGTGAAAATAGATCAACTGTTGGAGCAATGGTTATAAAATGGAAGAGGCTAAAGACGACTGTCACTCTCCCTCAGATTGGGGCGCCATGCAAGATCTCACCTCATGGGGTATCAATGATAAGAAAGGTGAGGAATCAGCTCAGAACTACAAGGGAGGAGATGGTCAATGACATGAAGAGAGCTGGGACCACAGTTTCAAAAGTCACTGTCGGTAGAACACTACGCCACCATGGTTTCAAATCATGCATTGCACGGAAGGTTCCCCTGCTCAAGTCATCACATGTCTAGGCCCGTCTGAAGTTTGCCAATGACCATCTGGATGATCCAGAAGAGGCATGGGAGAAAGTCATGTGGTCAGATGAGACCAAAGTAGAACTTTTTGGTCTAAACTTCACTCGTCATGTTTGGAGGAAAAAGAAGGATGAGTTGCATCCCAAGAACACCATCCCTACTGTGAAGCATGGGGTGGTAACATCATGCTTTGGGGGTGCTTTTCTGCAAAGGGGACAGGACGACTGCACTGTATTAAGGAGAGGATGATTAGGGCCATTTATTGTGAGATTTTGAGCAACAACCTCCTTCCCTCAGTCAGAGCATTGAAGATGGGTCGTGGCTGGGTCTTCCAACATGACAATGACCCGAAGCACACAGCCAGGATAACCAAGGAGTGTCTCCGTAAGAAGCATATCAAGGTTCTGGAGTGGCCTAGCCAGTCTCCAGACCTAAATCCAATAGAACATCTTTGGAGGGAGCTGAAACTCTGTGTTGCTCATCGACAGCCCGAAAACCTGACAGATCTAGAGAAGATCTGTGTGGAAGAGTGGGCCAAAATCCCTGTTGCAGTGTGTGCAAACCTGGCCAAGAACTACAGGAAACGTTTGACCTCAGTAATTGCAAACAAAGGCTTCTGTACCAAATATTAACACTGATTTTCTCAGCTGCTCAAATACTTATGTTCAGCAGTGCAAGACAAATACATTCTTAAAAAATCATGCAATGTGATTTCCTGATTTTTTTATTTTTTATTCTGTCTCTCAGAGTGGGAATGCACCTACAATGTGAATTTCAGACCCCTCCATGATTTCTAAGTGGGAAAACTTGCAAAAACGCAGGGTGTTCAAATACTTCTGTTCCTCATTGTATATGGTCATTTATATATGCTGACTACAAATCCGCTTTAAGTCCACAACCCCAAGTTTGTAAATTATCTATATTTCTTTTCCGGTTATAGTTACTGGATAACAAATATTCCCTAGCAGAGAGGCACATTGACAATTAGTTGGGAAAATTAGACGGAAGGCATTGAAAATGTGCCTATTCAATGAGGCAAAACTGTTCACTGAAGTCATTTTTTCATTCCTTTCAAAAATCAGTCTGGAATCCCAAGTGATTGAAACATTTATCTCCTAGACTGCAATTCTGAGGAACAATTCTGCTCTTTTATTATATCAGATGTACAAGAGTGAGGCCTGCCATATGCATTAGTGTATTTTTTTATTTTATTGTTTTGACTGGAGCAGGCACACAATCTATTGTGCATGGCTTCCCTCCCCCTAATATATGATTGTAGGGAGGAGAGGGATTGGGTGTGTTGAATTTCAATACCTGATCCTTTTACTCTCCCAGGAGCTAACCTGCAGGATATGGCAGTGGTTTACAAACATCTCCCTATTGAATACATGTGCATTTTTGGCTAAGCACATGTGTATAAGGGAGTGGAGAGAAACACTTTGTTATGCTATGGAAGGTGTATGGGTCAGCCATACACATTCAATAGTATAGCTAACAGCTATCTCTCTCTCAACTCCTCCATACACCTGCAAGAAACACTCTGTTGAGCATGTATGCGTCCTGAATAGGGAGAGAAAAGAAAGCTGCTGCAAGACACATTAATAACACCATCAACGGTCTCTAGTTCAAGAGGTACACTCCTCAAAAATATGAAATTACACACACAGAAAGGAGTGCAACCACATCGATTTTCTGGGATTAAAACAACAACATTTTATTTATAACATGGTAAAAGAAACATGTAATTATAGTACATAAATATGTGTACATGGGGACAAATCACAGATATAAATCACCTATTCAACAGACCCATAGCACTAATTATACCGAGATCTGCCCCCTTGCTTTGTACTCTCCGGAAAACTCCCGGCAAAATGGATCATACTGGGGGGATCTGGATCAAGGCAAACAATTCAATTGCACGCATGCTATCTATGTAAAACTATGCCTCACTTATTCAGCTCTAATCATCAGATTTAAAAGAAGCCGAAAAGGTGCACTACATAACGATGTTACATACCAAATGCAGGGGCTGCGGGCAAGGTGAAGTTACTCCTCAACGCGCGTTTCGCGTATAGTTTGCTTCCTCAGGAGGAGTTGCTAGCAGCGGCTTATCTCCCCAAGAACAAAAGCAAAGGGCAGACCAGGACTAATTTAGCAAATCTGACATATGTCACTTTATGTGGTAATAGCTTTGGAACGCTTTTAGTTATCTAAGCCATTCAGAGACTGTTTTCTCATGACACATTGTACTACATGATAGTCATAAATTTAAGTCAATATATTTCACCTTTATTTATGAAAAAAATCTCAAATTTACAAAAAATGTTAAAAAATTTGCAATTTTCTAAATTTCAATTTCTCTGCTTTTAAAACAGAAAGTGATTCAGGTTCAGAATTTTAGAAGCAATTCTTAAAATTTTTAAGAAAATTTCCATAAGCCACTTTTTAGGACCAGATCAGGTCTGAAGTCACTTTGTGGGGCTTACATAGCGGATACCCCCATAACTGACCCCATTGTAGAAACTACACCCCTCAAGTTACTTAAAACTGATTTTACAAACTTTGTTAACCCTTTAGGTGTTCCACAAGAATTAAAGGAAAATGGAGATCAAAATTAAAAATTTCACTTTTTGGGCAGATTTTCCATTTTAATCAATTTTTTTTCTTTAACACATCAAGGGTTAACAGCCAAACAAAACTCAACATTTATCACCCTGATTCTGCGGTTTACAGAAACACACCACATGTGGTCGTAAACTGATGTAAGGGCCCATGGCAGGGAGCAGAAGAAAAGGAGCACCATATGGTTTTTGGAAGGCAGATTTTGCTGAACTGGTTTTTAGATGCCATGTCCCATTCGAAGTCCCCCTTCCCCCCCCGATGCACCCTTACAGTAGAAACTCCCAAAAAGTTACCCCATTTTGGAAACTAGGGGATAAGGTGCCAGTTTTATTGGTACTATTTTAGGGTACATATGATTTTTAATTGCTCTATATTACGTTCGTTTTGGCACTGTTTTTATCTTTTACAACATTCATCTGACAGGGTAGATCATGTGCTATTTTTATAGAGCAGCTTGTTATGGACGCAATGATATCAAATATGTCTACTTTCTTTGTTTCAGTTTTACAAAATTAAGCATTTTTGAAAAAAAATATGTTTTTGTGTCTCCATTTTCTGAACACCATATCTTTTTTTTTTCTGCCAATCGTCTTATGCAGGGGCTCGTTTTTTGCAGGAAGAGTTGATGTTTTTATTGGTACAATTTTTGGGTACATATTATTTTTTGATTATTCATTATAACACTTTATGGGGCAAGGTGACCAAAAACCTGGTTGTTTTAGCACAGTTTTTATTTATTTATTTTTACAGCGTTCACCTGTGGGGTTAGGTCATGTGACATTTTTATAGAGCAGATCGTTACGGACTTGGTGATACCTAATATGTATACTTTTTCTTATTTATTTAAGTTTTACACAATAATAGCATTTTTTAAACAAAAAAAATATGTTTTAGTGTCTCCATAGTCTGAGAGCCATAGCTTTTTTATTTTTTGACATATTGTCTTAGGATATCATTTTTTGCGGGATGAGGTGACAGTTCGATTGGTACCATTTTGTGGGACATACGCCTTTTTGATCACTTGGAGTTGCACTTTTCGTGATGTAAGGTGACAAAAATGGCTTTTTTGACACAGTTTATATTTTATTTTTTTACGGTGTTTATCGGACTGGGTGGATCATGTGATATATTTATAGAGCCGACCGTCACAGATGTGGAAATACCAAATATGTCTATTTTATTTTTATTTTTCTATTCTTAACATTTTTTTTAATTCCTTGCTTGGGGAATTTTTTATTTTTATTTTTACATGTGAAACCTTTTTTTATTTTAACACTTTAATTTTTTATTTTACACTTTGCGTCCCCGATAAGGTCATACAAGACCTCTGGGGGACATTTAACGTCACATTTTTTTTTACCACTATTGATGTAATGATCGGCGTCACGCACAGGGAGGGAAAAGGGAAAGCCGTGCCCAGGGGGGAGAGGGAAAGGTGGTGACCCCTGACTCACCTTGCGGCTGGCACCTGACTGCCCTGACGTCCCTAGACGGGTTCCTCGCCCGTGCGGCGATCACATGCCTAAACCCTGGCTTTCCCTAAAATGAGCCCTAGATAGTGAACGGGCCCATGGGATCGCTAGTCCGCACCACTGACACTAAGAGGAAAACACCAGGGAGAGGACAGACAATACAGACAAACACATAAACCCAGGTGGGCGACCACAGCAGACCACAGAGGTCCAACAGGGATCCGGAGGGAAACATTCTGGACCAACAACCAGAGAACGCAGCAACACAGCTCCAGTGGGTCAGTATAGAAGTCCAGGCAGGAAGCTCTATATCTGGCAACCAAAGAAGTGTGAGAGGGGAATATAAGGAGGTTGGGAGTGCTGGACAAGGAACAGCTGAGGAGAAGAAGCTACGGATCCCTGAGTGAGCCAAAAAGGGTTGCAAAGCAAACCCAGAAATCTACCATAAGGAAAAAGCCCTATCTTTCTACATAGAGCGCGCAGCCAACCGCTGCGACTTCCTGACCCCGGGTATAACGGAGTCAGGCGTGGTTCTTGACACCCTCGTGACAATTGATTTCTCCTGTAACTTGGGCTGATATAGTAGCCCCAGTTACAGGGGAAATACACCCCCCAGAGAGGCTGTACAGCACTATACAACACTGTACAGCCTCAGTGCAGGGCTGATCAAGGTCTGTAGAAGACCCGACAGCTCCTGCACTCTCCCGATAGCGCTTCCTGATCTGTACAACGCTCGCACACAAGCAATTTCTCTTTGTTGCCCTGCTGTCACTGATAGCGGGTATTGCAGCTGCACGATTAGCGTGCAGCTGCCATCTCTGAATGGACGTTTATTTTCATCGGGCAGACAGGAGGTGGTTAAAGCTGCTGTGATTCTGCTGCTGCAGTAGGGTGGCCAGACGTCCGGTTTTAGGCCGGACAGTCCTGTTTTCCGGCTCCCTGTCCGCCGTCCGGAGCAGGGCCTGGACGGACACAGGGATGTCCACCTTTTCAGTAGCTCACACTTAGACAGCAGTATTGTGCTGTCTAAGCGTGAACTGCAGCAACTGACTGAGCCTTATCTCACCCCCAGTCAGTCGCTAGAGCCTGCAGACATGGCTCCCTGTGGCTTACTGAGGGTGAGAGAAGCACCCTGGCTGCCCCCAGCTCAGCTTCCCCTCAGAAAGTTCTTACCTCTTCTTCCATAATTTTTTTTCTGGCCGACGATGGGGGCATGGCATGTTACCTATCAAGTTTAGCTCAGCTGCACCTGTATACTTCGACTGCAAAAAAGCTCCTGAGATGGAGACACTGCCTGCAGGCCTGGAAGTAATAACAGTGCTTGTAACAGCCGAACCAGCACTTTTTACAAGGACACACCCTGAAACATACATTGATAGTTTGCAGGGAACACCTGCTGCATATGAGAAACTCGCCAGGACCACTCCAGGATAAATCTCAGCTCAATCATCCCATGGAACACCCAATGGGGAAAATAAACTCTGGAAACCACTTTCAGTTCAGTCATGTTATGCAGTTAATTCTGGAGCACACCTCCAGCTCTATAGCATGCATAAAACTCTGGAAACCACTTCCAGATCAGACATGTCATGCAGTTAATTCTGGAGCACACCTCCAGCTCTATAGCATGCATACAACTCTGGAAACCACTTTCAGTTCAGTCATGTCATGCAGTTAATTCTGGAGCACACCTCCAGCTCTATAGTATGCATGCATACAACTCTGGAAACCACTTCCAGATCAGACATGTCATGCAGTTAATTCTGGATCACACCTCCAGCTCTATAACATGCATATAACTCTGGACACACTTCCAGCCCTTCATATGATGCATGATACTCTGGAAACCACTTCCAGCTATATAATATCAGGCTTAGCAATCATACTGGCCTTCACAGCAGCAGGACCCTCTGTATGTGTGAGCTTCATTGTTCTAGACAGAAGGAAAAAAACATGTCTGCTTAGTGGGTGTGCACTCCTTTATAGGGGAGTTAGTTAGTCTGATTTACTAATGATTTATCTTCTGTCCTAGATGTGAGGAGCAAGACATTAACCCGTTGTGTGTGCTGCCTGAAGGACGATAAGGAAAGATAGACTATCTATAAACTATACATATAGTTTGTGACAAAAGCCCCTGAAAAAGGTCAATTAATATTTTCTTGACATTTTTACCTAAACTGTTGTTTCAAAATGAGGATCACTCTATATGTATATATAAAGGTGGAAAACTAACAAAAAATGTTTATAACGTTTATTTGTGTAAAAAGATGTGTATGAACAGCATTTTGCTGCCAGCAAACAATGATTCTGTATAGGGATGAGCGACGGCATTAAGGATGTCTCCTCCCTATACTGTGGAGCAGATCGTTGCATGAAAATGCAGATTCCTTCCCACCAGTCGTCTGCTCAGTTATTGAGAGCCAAGACCAGATGCGGGTCAAAAACACACAGCAATTGCAAATCTTTCCATTATAACTTATCTCTGAACAGGGTTCACTACTGGTTTTGGCTCACAATAACTGATTGAAATAACTGACCAGATAACTGAAGTGTGGACTCAGCCTAAGGCTCAATAGGAACAAGTGTAAAAAAAAAAAAAAAAAAAAAGACAAAAAGTTTCATGAAATTTATAAAAAAAAAAGCAAAAGAAAAAGGCATTGGGCCACGAAGAGAGAGGGGTAGCCGTAAATTATAGGTCACTTCATTGATCTTTTTCACAACTACGAAGGGTCCCAGGAACCTAGGGACAAACTTGAAACTAGGAACCCTTAAACAGATGTTTCTGGAGGAGAGCCATACCTTATCTCCCAGCGAGAACTGAGGCGGTTTTCTTCTTTTCCTGTCTGCATTCGTCTTCATGCGGGTCGCTGCTTTATCGATGCAAATCTTGGTATCCTTCCAGATCTTAAAAAAATCCCTAAAAGAGGAATACATTGCTGGTACCCCAAAATGCTGTCCAAAAACAACAAAGAAAGGAGATTACCCCGTAGACTCATTAGTATGGTTATTGTAGGAGAACTTTGCCCATGGTAACAATTGTACCCAGTTGTCGTGTTGAGCTGAAACAAAATGCCGAAGGTAATTCTCCAATATCTGATTGACCCAATCAGAAACAATATGCCCCGGTAAACCATGCAGATGGAATACATGTTTCACAAACAGTTTAGCAAATTCCGCAGCCGAGGGCAATCCAGTCAAAGGAACGAAGTGCGCCATCTTGGAGAAGCTGTCCACGACCACCCAAATCACGGTACATCTGGTCGAAGAGGGCAGTTCATGCCAATGTGTTGCCATGGAGCATCAGGAACAGGTAGCAGTAACAACAGACCAGGCAGTTTGCTCCTGGAGATTTTATTCTGAGCACAAACAGTGCAGGCAGAGACATAATCACGCATGTTCTTGGATAATGTGGGTCACCAGTAGTGGCGAGATACCAGTTCTGTGGTCTTGTGAATACCTGGGTGACCAGTCAGTTTGGAGTTTGACCGCTGAGGAAGCTGGATTCTACTCTCAATACGAGTGGGACTTTATTCTCTTGACCCAGGCCCACCTTGGTAGTTCTTGTATACTTATTTTGTTCAGGTACAAGATCTTTGATGCCCCATCATTATCCATTTTGTGTTTATTGTGGATTTGTTAGCATATGGTTGTTGCACATTATCTTATGCTATTAATCAGGACTACATACACTTTGCCCATATTTGTGGTTTTTGCTGGATAGGTGCCTGGTCTTATATTGCACCAGCACTTGTTATATGGTATACAATTTTTAATCATGTTTGTGTGTCTTTTGTAGCTTAAATAAAATTCTTGTATTGCTTTTATATAGTGAATGTGCATTTTTGGAGGGTTTTCTTGTGCCATTGCACTCTGGTTCTATTGTGGTGTGCCCCCCACTCAACTCTTTTTACGGACAGTTTGGAGTTGTAGCCCCACGTTAGGATATGTTTTCTTTTGGCATGTGGCAAGAATGTTCTCCCGGGAGGAATGTCTCTTACCAGGACAGGACCCACTGTGATCAAGCGAGCAGGATCTACAATGAATTGGGGCTCCTCCTGCTGGTTAGCAGACAGAGCATCCGCCTTGATGTTTTTCTCAGCCGGGCAAAAGTGCAACTCGAAATTAAAATGAGAGAAGAAGAGAGCCCACCTGGCTTGGCGAGGGTTCAGACACTAGGCTGTCTACAGATATGTGAGGTTCTTGTGATCCGTGAATATTATCACCAGTTGCTGGGTCCCCTCCAACAGATAACGCCACTCCTCCAAGGCAAGTTTTATCGCTAGAAGTTCTCTGTCTCCTATACAGTAATCCCTCTCAGCCGGTGAGAAGAGTTTGAAAGAGAACCCACAGGTAAACATCTTGCCCTTGGAACCTCTCTGTAGAAGAACAGCACCAGCTCCTATGGAGGAGGCGTCCACTTCTAGAAAGAATTGGTGGGAGACATCAGGGTGACGCAGAACTAGTACAGAAGCAAAGGACTTCTTTAATTGGACGAAGGCGGCCTCTGCCTCTGGAGTCCAGTCCTTGGCATTCACCCCTTTCTCCTAGTAAGAGCGGAGACAGGAGATGTAAGGGATGAAAAATTCGAGATGAATTGCCAATAGAAATTAGCGAATCCTAGGAAGCGCTGTTTAGCCCGAAGACCCTGTGGGCAGTATCAGTCCATTACTGCCTTCAACTTTTCCGGATCCATCTGCAACCCGGCATCCGAGATGACGTATCCAAGAAAGGGTACAGTAGATTTTTCGAAAAGGCATTTCTCCAGTTTGCCGTGAAGATGATTTTCTGTCAACCGCTGTAAAACTAAATGCACATGCTTCCGGTGAGTGGTTAAATCCGGGGAATAGATCAGTATATCATCCAGATACACTATTACGCAGACATAAAGCAGATCCCAGAGGAGGTCGCTCACCAACTCGTGGAATACCGCAGGAGCATTGCACAGACTGAAGGGTATGACAAGATAGTGTTTATCACAAGTGTTAAAAGCAGTCTTCCACTCATCGCCCTTTCCAATGTAGATAAGATTATATGCGCCGCGCAGGTCGAATTTAGTAAAGACCATAGCTCCCCGGATCCCGACAAAGAGCTCCGAGATTAGCAGTAGAGGCTTTTGGTTCTTGATTGTGACCTTATTCAGACCACAATAGTCAATACAGGGCCGAAAGGATTAATTTTTTGGAATGACAGGATGATCCCCAGCATAGAATCTGTCCAGAACTGGAGAGTGCTGACGCAGCAAGGAAAGACCGAGGATATCCGGATTCACGGACACTGGCAACGTGTAGAAGGAAATCATCTCAGAATGCAGAACCCCAATTTGCAGCTTGAGAGGCATAGTCACAGAGGTCCTTGGTTCAGGGAATGGCAGTCCATTAATGGAGGCCACTAGCAGAAGCCTTTCGAGTCGGATGGTAGGAAGCTGGAACTGATGGACCAGAGCTTGCTGAATGAAATTACCAGCCGAACCAGAGTCCAGGAATGCAGGCACAGACAGTGTGACTCCCTTGTGCGAGAGAGTCACTGGAACAGAAAGTTTCGTAGAGGAATTATCTTTGTCTAGGACCACCTCTCCAACAGATCCCAGACATTGGCGTTTTCCCGGCTTCAGTGGACAATTACGCACGAAGTGGGCCTTGCCTCCACAATACAGACACAGGTTCTCTGCTTTGCGGCATAAACGTTCCTGGTCAGACAATAGAAGGGTCTCTATTTGCATGGGCTCTTCAGGTTGAGTGGACACTAGAGGAAGGACCGGTTTCTGGAATGATGGAGCCAAATGAGATGGCCTTCTGGTTCATGCAACCTCCTTTGGACGTTCCCTGAAACGCATATCTATCATCGTGGCCAAGGTGATCAGGTCATTCAGAGTAGACGGACGGTCGCGACCAACTAATTCATCCGTAATCTGGTCAGAGAGACCCTCCCGGAACACTGCAGTTGAGCCTCATTGTTCCAAGCAAGTTTGGCAGCCTGGGTACAAAACTGGTGCCTCATCAGACAGCAGGGACACAATGAAGGACTTTAGTCAACCTTGGACTGTTAAGTAGGAAACTTCTGCCCATGCAACTCAAAGTGGATCAGGCACTGATTCAGGAATCCTTTGGATCTCCACCATAGCGTGATGGCAGTGGGAGTTGCACACAATCCGGATTCACCGTTGTGGGAATTGCAGGAGTAGCAGTAACTGGCGACCCTGCAGTAGATGGAGAAGAGATGGCATCCAGACGAGCAGCAACATTTTGTATGAAGTGCATCATGACGTCCTCACGTTCGCTCTAGCACCTCACTTCCGGAAATAATTCCTGAGCGACAGGCTTGGAGTGACCAGCGGGGTCCATGGCCTCAGTGTACTGTCACTGACTGGCTATACTCTGGAGGGGCATGTCTAAGCAATGGTGAGGATAGACTTGAGCCGTTAGGGTAGTTGCCAGGGGCTACTCCAGAGCAACCCCCAAGTCATAGGCAGCTGGTCCAGGCGGACCAGGAGATACCTGGGTAGGTACCAGAAGTATACGCATAGTCAGGCAGGCGGGGTCGTTACCAGTAGCAACAGTGCAGTACCGAAGGATGAGGCAGAGCCATAGTCAAACAGGTAAAAGGTCAGGGCAAGCGGCACAGGTACAGGTCAGGCTATCTGGATCGGTAACAGGAGAGACAAGGCAAGCAGGCAGGGATCAGACAATAAGCAGAGTCCAGGAACGAAGTATCAATCAGGAGCACACAAGAGTATCAGGAACTAGCAAACTCAAGGACTTTGACACTGAGGCATCTGGGGAGAGGGCTGAGCCACTTAAATACCTGCAGGAGAGCCAAGGTTGGTCAGCGAGGTCACCTGACATAACCCACACAGCCCAGGGAGTGATGTGCTCCGCTCTTAGAGCAGTGTAACATTAAAACCAGCTGACCTCATGCTGTGTCCATGGCTGAGTGGAAGCTTTGGAGCAGAATCCTCAAAAGCAATACCACCTACAGAAACAGAGCCCAGGTCCGCAGCGGTGAAATGGGAAGCACCGACCACAGGTCACCGCTGAGCCCGGGACCATGACGATAAGCGGGGGAACAGCGGCGTACAGCAGCCACTGTTACAGCTACAGTATCATAAATATCTTAAGCCACAAAAAAGAATAAAGAGTGAGCCAACAAATAAAAATATCACATAATTTTATTCACACAAAATCACAATTGTATTAAAAATAATATTGCTGTTTACTATTGAAGGGAAGAAAAACATCCCAACAATGCAGAGTGCACACTAACGGTGCGGTCCACAGATCATGTCACAACAAGCATATATAAAAATAATAAAAAAATAATGTACTAAAATATCAAAAAAAAACTGATTATATTACCAATAGGCTATGTGGTAAAGGCTATAATGACAAAATAATATTGAAATTGTCACTATATATCCTTAGTATGTCTGTGAGGGACAGTATCAGATGCCTTTCCAAAGTCCAAGAACACCATGGGGCACAGCATTTATTAAAACCAGCATTTTAGACAGTGGTCTTAATAAAGCCTCATAGCTGGCAGTGGATCTGCCAAAGTTATGAAGAGGCGCAGGCCTCTCCATAACTTAGGCACATCCTGCGCCAGTTCTAAATCTACACTACGTGCAGAATTATTAGGCAAAGGTATTTTGACCACATCATCCTCTTTATGCATGTTGTCTTACTCCAAGCTGTATAGGCTCGAAAGCCTACTACCAATTAAGCATATTAGGTGATGTGCATCTCTGTAATGAGAAGGGGTGTGGTCTAATGACATCAACACCCTATATCAGGTGTGCATAATTATTAGGCAACTTCCTTTCCTTTGGCAAAATGGGTCAAAAGAAGGACTTGACAGGCTCAGAAAAGTCAAAAATAGTGAGATATCTTGCAGAGGGATGCAGCACTCTTAAAATTGCAAAGCTTCTGAAGCGTGATCATCGAACAATCAAGCGTTTCATTCAAAATAGTCAACAGGGTCGCAATAAGCGTGTGGAAAAACCAAGGCGCAAAATAACTGCCCATGAACTGAGAAAAGTCAAGCGTGCAGCTGCCAAGATGCCACTTGCCACCAGTTTGGCCATATTTCAGAGCTGCAACATCACTGGAGTGCCCAAAAGCACAAGGTGTGCAATACTCAGAGACATGGCCAATGTAAGAAAGGTTGATTTTTCTAAGGTTTTATGGACTGATGAAATGAGAGTGAGTCTTGATGGGCCAGATGGCTGGATTGGTAAAGGGCAGAGAGCTCCAGTCCGACTCAGACGCCAGCAAGGTGGAGGTGGAGTACTGGTTTGGGCTGGTATCATCAAAGATGAGCTTGTGGGGCCTTTTTGGGTTGAGGATGGAGTCAAGCTCAACTCCCAGTCCTACTGCCAGTTTCTGGAAGACACCTTCTTCAAGCAGTGGTACAGGAAGAAGTCTGCAAGGTAAGAAAAACATGATTTTCATGCAGGACAATGCTCCATCACACGCGTCCAAGTACTCCACAACGTGGCTGGCAAGAAAGGGTATAAAAGAAGAAAATCTAATGACATGGCCTCCTTGTTCACCTGATCTGAACCCCATTGAGAACCTGTGGTCCATCATCAAATGTGAGATTTACAAGGAGGGAAAACAGTACACCTCTCTGAACAGTGTCTGGGAGGCTGTGGTTGCTGCTGCACGCAATGTTGATGGTGAACAGATCAAAACACTGACAGAATCCATGGATGGCAGGCTTTTGAGTGTCCTTGCAAAGAAAGGTGGCTATATTGGTCACTGATTTGTTTTTGTTTTGTTTTTTGAATGTCAGACATGTATATTTGTGAATGTTGAGATGTTATATTGGTTTCACTGGTAAAAATAAATAATTGAAATGGGTATATATTTGTTTTTTGTTAAGTTGCCTAATAATTATGTACAGTAATAGTCACCTGCACACACAGATATCCCCCTAAAATAGCTAAAACTAAAAACAAACTAAAAACTACTTCCAAAAATATTCAGCTTTGATATTAATGAGTTTTTTGGGTTCATTGAGAACATGGTTGTTGTTCAATAATAAAATTAATCCTCAAAAATACAACTTGCCTAATAATTCTGCACTCCCTGTAAGACAGCTTCCTTGCTGTATTACATTTAGACCATTTTCTACGCCTAAAACAGGCTTAGAAAATGAATGAGAAAGGTCTGCTGGCCCATCCCCTTCGCTGGCCACGCCACAATTTTAGACCTGGCATGAGTGGGAAAAAGTCACCTGAAATACACCTAATTTAGGAGTATTTCACCTTAGTAAATGACTATATACATAGCCATCTCCTGTCCAGGCTTCCCCTCATTTCTTCATAGAAACAAATCAGTTCTACTTCACATAGATGCTTCTTTCTAAAATGCCTTCCTGGAGTACCTATAGGATACATTATGGGCAAACCGGAATAATACTATGGTATTCATGTATAGATACTTCTAAAAGCAACTTAAAGGGGCCACCTGGCAACCTTTATTTATTTTAGATTATTCAGAATTGGCCATGTTATTCTAAATTAACTAGCTTTCTCATTGATTTTCATTACTCATATGGTTGAGCCCCTTCATGCCTTCTCCCCTTCCTCTCCATAGAGTGGTCACATCACCTCATAGCTGCTTCATTCAGCAGATCTGATGTTATAGTTGTATTACTTTCAATGGATATATAGTGACTATTTCAATATTATTAGTTATATATAATCTGTTGTTATTTAACATCGGATTTTGTCATATGTAGTCTTTCACACATAGCCTATTGGTGATATAATCTGTTTTTTGGATATTTTTGTACACTATTTTTTCTTTTTTAATTATTTTTATATATGCTTGTTGTGACATAATCTGTGGACCGCACCATTAGTGTGCACTCTGCATTGTTGGGATGTTTTTCTTCCCTTCAATATTATACAGCAATATTATTTTTAATACATTTGTGATTTTGTATGAAGAAAATTTTGTGATATTTTTATTTTTTGGGCTCACACTTTTTTTCTTTTTTGTGGCTTATGATATTTTTCAGAGCAAGGGTCTTTATCATATTAGTGTGGGCATAAGTAGGTGTTAACAGTATCGTAAATAGTCTACATTTTAATTTAAAAAAAAACATAGTTTTCCTACCTCTATAAAGATAGTGTTGAAATTGAAGGAGTTGTGAACCTGAGCAAGTTTAAGTTGATATATTATTATTATTATTATTATTATATTACATTAGTTGGACCCAGTACACGTTAAAAGACATTGTTGCCTTTAGAAGGTGCAATTTGTCCTTATTTGGCTATTTGAAAGGGAAAAAATAAAATAATGAATGGCTTTTGGATAGCAGGAAGTAAAAAACTAAAATTGTGTACAGCGGTGTATCACTAGGTTATGCCATCAATGTCAGTTAGGTGCAGATCTCACCTCTGAGACCCACTCCTATCTAGAGAATGGGGCCCCCAAAATGACATGAGTGGCATGCTATCCATTGTTTGCTATGGGAGTCTTCGAATATAGCCAAGTGAGCAGTCTGTGCAGTTTTCTGAAGTCCCATAGCGGTGAATAGAGAGCGCGACCATTCACTATGATGAAACTGCTGGAAATGGTCAAGCCAGTGGTCAGCTATTTTCTGAACTTCCACAGTAGTGACTGAAGGGTTGCCACGCATACATGACTGCTCTCTTTTCACTTCGGAGATCCCATTCTATTCGCCATTCATGAATATCCGAGCAATATGCCATCAATGTGCCAGATGGGAATAATTGTATAAGAATACATGCATACAGAATAAAAGGATATATGGATAAATATGGGATAGCACAATACATTGTGATACACAGATCTACCTAGAGTAATACATTTTTATGCACAAATGTAAGGTATCACTGATGAGCGTGGCCTCCTCAGAGCTTCCACCAGTTTCATTATTCTTTCATTTAATAAATATAATTTCATCCTTTTCATGACAGAAAACCAAATGAAACTGTGAAGCTTTGAAAAAGAATGATTTTACGCTAGTGTTTTAGGCTCTCTTTTCACTGGCTTCATGGCTAGTGAATATGTTGCCTTCATTTTGCATTAGATTCTGACTGATCCAGTATACTGAGATTGGTTCTGGCAGGGTTTCATTTTTTTTTTTTACTGGAGAGAATAACACAGTGTGCTATACTATTTTGTCCCTTAGAGCGCAACAACCGAAACCTGACAGAACTAGCACAAGTGTGAACAAAGACTTGGAAACACTCCATATATCTGCCAGGTGATTTTCTATTTATCCACATTCAAGCCCTGATGTTGTTAGATGTCTATAACCAATGTAGCAGATCATTAAACATAAATCTGACCCTGTCTTCTAGCACTCATTGTGTATTCACTAACATTTGTCAAAGTATTGTTTCCATCAGAAAATATTAGCAGAACTGCATCCAAATATTGCCTTGGGGTAATGTGCTTTCTCCTAGCTGGATGCGCACAGCACGAAGTAGAGGTGTGACTGCAGAACGAGCCTTTTTATACAAAAGCCTCGGGCTAGTGTCATTTCCTTTTTTTAATCATAAAAAATAACCCCGGCCACAGTAGGACTGCGGGATAATGTAAAAAGTCATTCTTTTAGAGGACGAACTTCCCAAAAAGTTATAAAGTCATACTTTATATCCTATAGATGTTTAATAAAGCAGAGGTGCTGTGGTGTAGCAATTAGAGCTGCCTGAAATGTGCAATTTCTGTGCAGGTGAAAGCCATACTCGCATACACATCTCTAGAATATGGCATGCTATAACAAAGAACAGCATGAATGCAATGTATGCACAACCCTCAGCAGGGCAGGAATACTTCTTCTACAGGTCTGTATTCACATCTTATTACTTACATATCAGTGGCTTCCCAACAAGCCTCTCTGGTATATGTCTGTTTGGCTGGAGGTACACGATAGATAAGCCCATCTTTCCTGATTACTCATAGTACTCCTACTGGGAACAATGCTGAGAAAAGGTACAGGTACTGCAGCAACAATGTAAAATCTTCAGGTTACACTTCTAAAGGTAGGTTCACATGCAGGGTTGGACTGGCTCTGAAAAAACTAACAGTGGCCCCAATGTTGTAGGCAGGTCCAAATTGATAGAAGGGGGGGAAAAACATGTAGGTGGGGTCAGCAATACCAAAGTGCAGCACAAATACTATCCCGGCAGAACCAACTATCACAGTGCAGCACAAAATACCTCCAAAGAAGCGATCCCTCTGTGGGGGCCAACAACAGCTGCCATGTTCTATCCTCCTCCTCTAATTGGCTCTGATTAAGATATGGAGCAAGGGGATTAGGAAGTGAGATGACCACAGCACCATGCCAGCCCTATCTTCAGCATACTGCTTGTACTTTCACTAGTAATGACCACAGTAGTGCCCCCAGTAGTATGCTCTCCAAATGGCCAAGGAAAGTAGAGCAAATAAAGTACCTGGGTCCTGTTTACAAATATCTATCTGTATCACTGTCCTGAGCACAGAGATAAGTACTTGATGTTCCCAGAATTAATTAACTTCGAAAGCATCAGTTCATTCATGTACCTGGCCAGCAGCAGTGAGGGCTCAGTCGGCCCCCTGGACATCTGTCCACCAGGGCATTTTCCTGTAGTGTCTAATTATTTGTATTGTTTTTATAATATTTTGTTGGAGATTTTCCTGCAGGATTTTTTAGCCAAAGCCAGAAGTGGATTCAAAAGGAATAGGAAATATAAAGGAAGGACTTATATTTTCTACTGGATCCAGTTCTGACTCTGGCTGGAAAATCTCCATGAGAATCTCTAACATAATCTGTCTAAAGTTAATTGTTCCATCATTAAAGGTTCAAAACAGAAAAGTGCAGCTCTCACCTGCGTCCTCTTTCCACGAGCTCAGACATAGCACCTGGTTTGCACTATAATCAAACCTCGAAAAATAACTTCTCAAGTCCAGCTTAAGTGTTCAAGAAGTAAACTTTATTCCAGCGGCTTTAAAAACTTGCGGTACATACAGACTTGCACTTGTTTCGCGTTTCAGACCATTGTCACTTCATCATGACATCATTTAGGCCCCTTTACCACGGGCGAGTATTCCGTGCGGATGCGATGCGTGAGTTAAACGCATTGCACCCGCACTGAATACCGACCCATTCATTTCTATGGGGCTGTTCACATGAGCGGTGATTTTCACGCATCACTTGTGCGTTGCGTGAAAATCGCAGCATGCTCTATATTCTGCGTTTTTCACGTAACGCAGGCCCCATAGAAATGAATGGGGTTGCATGAAAATCGCAAGCATCCAGAAGCAAGTGCGGATGCGGTGCGATTTTCATGCACGGTTGCTAGGAGACGATCGGGATGAAGACCCGATCATTATTATTTTCCCTTATAACATGGTTATAAGGGAAAATAATAGCATTCTGAATACAGAATGCATAGTAAAATAGCGCTGGAGGGGTTAAAAAAAATAATAGTTTAACTCACATGAACTTTTACCATGGTGATGGATCATGTGATGACTGTGACATCACCAAAGTTCCTTGTTGCTACACAAAGCTAAGATGAAGACAGAAGGAGATGCCGGCTACGCGAGCAAGAGGACTAAGGTGAGTTAAAATATATATTTATTTTTTTTAACCCCTCCAGTGCTATTTTACTATGCATTCTGTATTCAGAATGCTATTATTTTCCCTTATAACCATGTTATAAGGGAAAATAATACAATCTATAGAATACCGATCCCAAGCCTGAACTTCTGTAAAGAAGTTCAGGTCTAGGTACCAAACATGCGCGATTTTTCTCACGCAAGTGCAAAACGCATGACAATGTTTTGCACTCGCGCGGAAAAATCGCGGGTGTTCCCGCAACGCACCCGCACATGTTTCTGCAATGGCCGTGTGAAAGAGGCCTAAAGGTTGTGTTCATCCATACTGAATGATTTGCTTGTTACTAGAGTTGAGCGGACACCTTGATGTTCAGGTTCGGCCGAACTTGAAAAAAAAGTTCGGGTTTGGGACCCGAACTTGAACTGAACTTGAACCCGAACTCCATTGAAGTCAATGGGGACCCGAACTTTTGGCCACTAAAATGGCTCTAAAATAGCCCTGGAAAGAGCTAGTGGGCTGCAAAAGGCAGCAAAATGTGCTTAAGAGCATGGCAAATGCTCTGCAAACAATAGGGAAATAAATGAAAAAAACATAAAAGACCTTAAAAAAATTAAAATTAGGAATGATGTAGGAGGAAGAGGTTGAGGATGCGGTGAATGGAATGAGTGGATGTGGCCGTGTAGGCTCACGTGGCGGTCTAGGTGGAAGCGGCGGCGAAGGAGGAATAGGTAGCCAACACAGATGTGTGTTATTTTGCATTTTTACATATGGGTATCCCCCAAAATATTGGGACATATAAAAAAAGAAAAAAGGAATAAGTGTACTTGAGTACAAGGATGGATGGTTGAGGCTGTTAGAACTGTCTATTCTGCACAAGGTACAGACAAGTCTTGTGGGATCCAGGCCTGGTTCATTTTAATAAACGTGAGCTTGTCCATGTTGGCTGTGGATAGGCGGCTGCGTCTGTCTGTAATGACGCCTCCTGCCGTGCTAAATACACGTTCAGAGAGTACACTGGTTGCAGGGCAGGCCAGCACCTCCAAGGCATATAGGGCAAGCTCTGGCCATGTGGACAATTTGGAGACCCAGAAGTTGAATGGGGCAGAACTATCAGTCAATATGTGTAGGCGTGTGCAAAGATACTGTTCCACCATGTTGTTCAAATGCTGCCTCCTGCTAACAAGCTCCATATCAGCAGTTGGGGCTGGTTGTTGCGGCGATGTGACAAAGTTTTTCCACATGTCGGCCATGCTAACCCTGCCTTCTGAGGTGCTGGCGCTGACACAGCTGCGTTGGCGACCTCTTCCTCCTCCCCTGCCTTCGCCTTGTGCTTCCACTTGTCCCCGGCATCAGTTGGGAATGCCCTCAGGAGCGCGTCTACCATCGTGCTCCTGCAATCGCGCATCTTCCAATCACGCTCCAGTGAGGGAATTAAGGACGGCACATTGTCTTTGTAACGGGGATCCAGCAGGATGGCCACCCAGTAGTCAGCACACGTTAAAATGTGCACAACTCTGCTGTCGTTGCGCAGGCAGTGCAGCATGTAGTCGCTCATGTGTGCCAGGCTGCCCAGAGGTAAGGACAAGCTGTCCTCTGTGGGAGGCATATCGTCTGCGTCCTCCGTATCCCCCCAGCCACGCACCAGTGATGGGCCCAAGCTGCGCTGGGTGCCACCCCACTGTGAACATGCTTCATCCCCATCCTCCTCCTCCTCCTCCTCCTCGTCTTCCAGTAGTGGGCCCTGGCTGTACCTGGCCTCTGCTGTTGCAAAAAACCTCCCTCTGAGCCACTTCTAAGAGACTGGCCTGAAAGTGTTAGAGATGACCCCTCTTCCTCCTCCTCGTCCTGGGCCACATCCTCTTCCATCATCGCCCTAAGTGTTTTCTCAAGGAGACATAGAAGTGGAATTGTAACGCTGATAACGGCGTCATCGCCACTGGCCATGTTGGTGGAGTACTCGAAACAGCGCAACAGGGCACACAGGTCTCGCATGGAGGCCCAGTCATTGGTGGTGAAGTGGTGCGAATCACCCGTGCGTGCTGCAGCTAAAACTCCACTATGGCCTGCTGCTGCTCGCACAGTCTCTCCAGCACGTGCAAGGTGGAGTTCCATCTGGTGGGCACATCACATATGAGGCGTTGAGCGAGAAGGCCGAAGTAACGCTGTAGACCAGATGAGAAGGTGGTAGAAGAGGAGGAGGAAGCCGAGTAGGAAGAGGAGGCAACAGGAGGCAAAGAATGATGCCCTGCGATCCTTGACGGCGGAAGGACGTGCGCCAAACAGCTTTCCGCCTCAGGCCCAACTGCCACTACATTTACCCAGTGTGCAGTTAGGGAGATATAGCATCCCTGGCCGTGCTTACTGGTCCACGTGACGTATCTGTGATTTGGTTAGGTGGACCTTGACACAGAAGGCGTTGAGCAGTGCACACTCGATTTTATCCGATACTTGGTTGTGCAGGGAGGGAACGGATCTCCTGGAGAAGTAGTGGCGGCTGGGAACGACGTACTGTGTGACAGCAAGCGACATGAGCTGTTTGAAGCTGTCTGTCTCCACCAGCCCGAGTGACAGTCACAGTCACTTTTGCACGTCTAATCCCAGATGTGCAGTATATCAGATGGTTTTTTAACCCCAGTAAGCAAAAAGCCGTATTTGTGGCCTAAATTTCACAGTTACTCATGCACGTCTAATCCCAGATGTGCAGTATATCAGAGGGTTTTTTAACCCCAGTAAGCAAAAAGACGTATTTGTGGCCTAAAATGAACAGTCCCTTATGCACCTATAATCCTAGATGTGCAGTATATGAAACAGAGGGGTTTGTTTCACCCAGTATGCCCCAGTATGCCAAAGCCGTATTTCTGGCCTAAATGTGACACTCACTAATGCGCCTATAATCCTAGATGTGCACTATATGAAACAGATGTTTTTTTTTACCCCAGTATGCCCCAGTATAAGAAAGCCGTATTTCTGGCCTATATTTCCCAGTCACTTATGCAGCAATAATCCTAGATGTGCACTATATGAAAAAAAGGTTTTTTTTTAACCCCAGTGTCTCAAAGCAGTATTTCTGGACTTGCAGACATGCAGATAGCCTGTGCTGGTGCAATATCGTTGCACAAAATGGCTGCCGATTATGTATTGATATTGACTAACTGAAGGAAAAAAAGTTTATTTTCAGTAGTAGTTGGCTCAGGGCAGGCTTAAAACAATTGTGCACTGCACCCATAAAACACATTTGCTGTAGATCGCTGAGTAAAGAAGCAGTTCTTCATAAGATTCCTCCCTGATCTTTCCCTCACAGCAGCTGCAGCCTATAGCTACACTAATCCGAGCAGAGTGACAGGCGGCGCTACGTGACTCCAGCTAAAATTGAGGCTGGGTCACATGCTGCAGTTGGCCAATCACAGCCATGCCAATAGTAGGCATGGCTGTGATGGCCTTTTGGGGCAAGTAGTATGACGCTTGTTGATTGGCTGCTTTGCAGCCGTTCAAAAAGCTCCATAAAAGTCACCGAACACGGAACCTGAACCCGAACTTTTACGTAAATGTTCGTGTTCGGGTGCCGAAAAACCTAAAGTTCGGTACGAACCCGAACTTTACAGTACGGGTTCGCTCAACTCTACTTGTTACATTTCAGATGTGAGAATCCACTGATGTATATTTTATTGTTATTAAAATAATGTCTATTTTACACAAGTCTAAACACATGCAAAAAAGAAACACGGAATCATAGCATGGAAAATTAGAAATGGATACAAAGCTGCCTATTCAGCACTAAATCTCAGCCATTTCAGCATCATTATTAGTCAGTACAGTCTGTTGAGATACAAACAGAATATAGAAATTGCTAAGCAAAGTTATGAAAACTTAAATTCTGCTGCTTCGCCGAATTTCACAAAGAAATTTTCTTTGTGACGAAGCACATTTATTTGTAAATAGCAGGCTCAATGATGAAGAAAGGCAATTGTGCAGTCTCCCGTCATTGAACCAACCAGATGCCGTTCTTTGCTAATCGTGGCATCTGATGTAAGAATGGAGGGTTTAAAAAAAAATAATACTCACCTCATCTGTTTGAGCGCAAAAAGGCAGATGCAGCCATCTTGATTTAAGATGCCGCGCGAAATCTTGGGCAGTGCGTGGTGACGTCATACGTCACTGCACACAAAATTTCGAGTGGGATCTTCAATCAAAATGTGGTGGCGGCCTCTTCACGCTCAAATTGATGAGTTAAGTATTTTTTTTTTAAGCCATTTCAGGGAAAATTGATTCCTTACCACGAAGGACAAGGAAATTCAGCTTCGCAGCAAATCGAATTTTCCCTGAAGTAAGTAATATACACAACACTGCCAAAAATATGTGAAACTTTATTCAAATCTGGTTTTGGCTCCACAGACAAATGTTAAAGGGAGACTGTCAGACAGATTGTGCCTATAGAGCCATTTATAGTTTATTAGTGTTGATCGAGCACCAAAGTGCTCGGGTTCTCTGGTGCTCCAGTAGAACATTTTGGGATGCTTGGGTGCTCTACAGAGCACCAGAGCACAATGGAATTCAATGGGAGAACCAGAGCATTAAACCAGGCACCCCTGCTCTGAAGAGGGGAGGGTGTCTGGTTCACAGGAAAAGGTTAGAAATTGATGGAAACACCACTGAAATGGTTCGGGGACAGCATGGGGAGGATGTCTGGATGCATCTTGGACTCCCAGGTCGCAGCTGGGAACGATGTTGTCCGAGTAGTATGCACTTTTACAGGCTGACAATAATACGCACAAAACCGAAGATAAAATCGATTTTAGAGGAAAAATGTTAGAGGAAACATTCTTTCCTGTATATTTACTTGTGTATAAAGTGCAAGTGCTGCCAAAAATTTAAAGAAAGAGGTATATCTGATACAACCTATATATCACATAAAGGAGGGCCTTATTAACATTGTGGTACAATTGTTCAGGTAGTGGGACTTCTACACTCATAAAGCCTATGCACTAAGTGAAAGGGCTGCCACAAATTACAAGGAACCAGCACTCCAATACCCCCTTTATTACACATAAAGGAGGGCATCATACACACCCTTGAAAAATTATGATTGATGGCATGCTGGTGACGATCAAAAACTTTAGGAGCAAGGGCCTGCTGGTGACCCTATAAAACATTAGGGGTGAGGGCCTGCTGCTGATCTGACCATCTAAAACATTAGGGGTGAAGGCCTGCTGCTGATCTGACCATCTAAAACATTAGGGGTGAGGGTCTGCTGCTGAGCTGACCATCTAAAACATTAGGGGCGAGGGCCTGCTGCTGATCTAACAATCTAAAACATTAGGGGTGAGGGTCTGCTGCTGAGCTGACCATCTAAAACATTACGGGTGAGGGTCCGCTGCTGAGCTGACATTTTAAAACATTAGGGGCGAGTGCCTGCTGCTGATCTGACCATCTAAAACATTAGGGGTGAGAGTCTGCTGCTGATCTGACCCTCTAAAACATTAGGGGCAAGTGCCTGCTCCTGATCTGACCATCTAAAACATTTGGAGGCGAGGGCCTGCTCCTGATCTGACCATCTAAAACATTTGTGGGCGAGGGCCTGCTGCTGATCTGACCATCTAAAACATTATAGTAGAAGGCCTGTTTGTGACCCTTCAAAACATTAGGGGTGAGGGTCTGCTGCTGAGATGACCCTCTAAAACATTAGGAGCGAGGGCAGCCTAATGAGCATGTTGATATGATGGAGGAGGACAAGAAAAGGAAGATTGAACCATATATCCTTTTTTGTTGTAGAAGGGGTGCATGGGAATACAGTCTATTCAATACAGTAATAGTTGTAAGGCACAGAGGGATCACTGAGGACGCTGACACGGTCTGCTACGTACTTCTTCAGCATCTTCCAAAACGTTTCCCTCCTTGTGACACTAGCCAGCGCATCAGGGTGAGGGTGCTGGCGGGGTGTCATGATACTGCCCCAGGCCTTAGAAAGTGTTGCCCTGCCCCTGTTGGAACTGCTGTGTGTTCCCATCATCTCCCCTCCTCGGTTGCCCAAGGAACTACGTATTCTGCCGCCAGCGTTGTCAGCTGGAAAGTTTTGGAGCAATTTTTCCACAAGGACCTTCTGGTATTGCACCATTTTGCTCCTCCTCTCCACCACAGAAATGAGAGATGAGAAGTTCTCCTTGTAGCGGGGGTCGAGAAGGGTGAACAACCAGTAATCGGTGTTGGCTAAAATGCGTATAACGCAAGGGTCATGGGAAAGGCAGCATAACATAAAGTCAACCATGTGTGCCAGAGTCCCAACAGACAAGACTTCGCTGTCCTCATCAGGAGGATGACTCTCTATCTCATCATCCTTTTCCTCCTCTTCAGCCCATCCACGCTGAATAGATGGAATAAACCTGCTATGGGTACTACCCTCTGTAGCGGAGTCAACCGTCTCCTGCTTCTCCTCATCATCATCTAAGAAGACAAACTGAAGGTAGTTTGGCTATCGCCCTGTGTACTGTCTTCCTTCATTTCCACCTCTTCCACATGCAAAGCATCCACCTTCATTGTGAGCAGTGAGCGTAGGCACAGAAGTGGGATGGTCATGCTGATAATAGCGGCAAGGTCAATGCCCATGAACCTTAACTGGGCTCTGCCATTGTGCTCAATGTGTACATGTTTGGCTACCGGGGTATCTCTTTTGTGTCTAATGTCCCCCAGATGCTCACCAATCCTCCTCCGGAATTCACGTATGGTTTTGCCAATGTACTCTAACCCACATTCACAGAGCATACGATATATAACTCCCCTGGATTTACAGTTAATGAAATGTGAGATGGGGTACATCCTGCCCGTGACTGAACTGGTGAAAGACTTTGTGGTCATAATGTGCTTACATGCTACACAGTTGCCGCATTTATGACTACCTACTAAGTTAGACCGCAGCCATGTTGAGTGCGTCACAGTGGAGGAAAAATGGCTGTGGACCAACTTATCACGTAGGTTGCGACCACGTCTGTACGTAATCTGTGGATACTCCCCCAATACATCCTCTAGGTCGGGGTCCATTTTCCAGATGCCCCAATGGCGTTACTTGTGACTTGTTTAGATCCTCTGTCAAATGTAGTGATGATACGTAGCGCCTTTGCAGCGGGACTACTGGGCTGGTTAGGGGTAAGTAAAGTAGGTCTTTGTCGAGTCAGAGCTGTCTTGTAAGCGGATCTAAGGACATGATCGGCGTAACCCCTTTGTAAAAATCGTGCCCTCAGGTCGGTTGCTTGGGCCACAAAATCTTTTTTGTTAAAACAGTTTCTCCTCAGGCAGAGATATTGACCCCTAGGTATCCCTCTTCTTAATGGGAGAGGGTGGCTGCTCTCCCATCTCAGAAGAGAGTTCATGGCATTCGGTTTTCTATGGATGGAGGTGTCTAGTTCGCCTCTGTCATTCTTGGTAATCTTGATATCCAAGAATGGTAGACAGGTGGAAAGTGTCTCACAGGTGAACCTCATCCCTATCTCATTTTGGTTCAGATGAGATACAAAGGACTCAAACTGAGCAGGGTTACCATTCCATATGATGAACATATTATCAATATATCGTGCCCACAGCCCAATTCTCGACAGTTCGTCCGAGTCCCTGTCCCCAAAAACTAGGGTCTCCTCCCACCAGCCCAGGAATAGATTTGCATACGAGGGGGCACAAGGGCTCCCCATTGTGGTACCCCTGAGCTGGTGGTAAATTTTATTATCAAAGGGGATCTAGGGGATCATAGGGGATCTATTGCACATAGGATTATTACATCCTCCTGACCGTACAGCATAGGACTACCCCTCCTTTGCAACTTTGCACCCCATCATCCTAGGGGCAGCAGATGCAAGCTTAAATGCTTGATCCAGTGTTTTAGCTGCTGGCTACACACCTGCGGTTTTTCGCCGTCTTTTTCCAGTTTTGTACCTACTCCCCTGAAGAGTCAACACGGACAGAAACGTGCCACGTCGGGAGGTCATCGGAATTTCTTTTACTGGCCATTTCATGAGACTTAGGGATCAGGTCCAAGGTACGGACAGGTATCCGGACGGGGTCGCCCCTTTTCAGGTGGGTGCTCTGTATAGATAGGCAGCTGTAAAATAGCCCCCTCCTCAATTTGTAGGGTTATACAGGGCCCAGATCTGCATCTACTATACAGATACCAAGTAAGATGGTGACTTCCCGTGCAGTTTCACACTCAGTGTGTCTTGGATATCCTTCCTGGCTGATCCCATTGTCTACAAGGGTCTGGTAATACTGCTCACACCTTTCACTAGGTGGAGCAGGTTTGTTTATTCTACCAGCATTTAGGGTACAATTCCTGGTCCTTTACTATATGTTTGTTTGTATATCACAGTGGGTCACATAATTTTTTATTTGTAAGATAACATTAAAAGTTATGTTTTAATGCAATGACACTCCCCCCTCTGGGGCCCCTTTTTGCCTGTTTGTCACCTAAGCAAATAAGTTTCAGCTTGGCCTGTTGCCGCTTCCCCACTGCAGTGCTACACTGCTTCCAGCTACTGACTGATGGCTGACTGGTGCTGCAAGATGAGATTTCAGAGGTGGAAGTGGAGGAGGAGGTGGAGGTGGAGAAGGGGGGGTTGCAGCCACTAATGTAGGTGATGGCGGAAATCCTGATGGAAGTAGGGCCCACAATCAAAGCAGGTTGCGCTAATAATATATATTGCAGCCTGTAGGGATTTCCCAAATGGTAGCCTTCAGATAAATACACAGTAGCCTTTTAGTGGTGAAAATCAAAGTAATAAATGGATTTTATTGTTGGCACACCACAATTCTACAGGCGGTAGTGATCAGCTTACTTCAGCTGACACTTAAAGGAAAAACAATTCAGTCTTGAATATGAACAATCACGTAGAAAGTTTTAGGGCACAGTGCCGTACTCCCCACGGAGTGGATGGGAACCTTGCTTTGTCCTTTGTCTCTCGGCAGAGACCCTCTGGTTTTCACTCGGCTCCAAAAACACACAGTTACACAGAGCTCCACCATCAGCCAGGTAATCATACCACTGACCCTGCTGGCTGACTTTTTGTAAGCCTGTCAAACCCCGGCCTGGACCATGGGGAACACTGTGGGTGGTACACTGAGGTACGCAACTGGTTAATTTTTAATACTTTACAGAGATCCTGCATGATTCTGGACATGAATGGGGTCCCCTGGTCAGTCAGGATCTCCTTGGGCAGCCCTGTTCTGGAGAAAATCTGAAACAGTTCTCTGGCTATAACTTTAGAGGTAGCTTTCCTTAAGGGCACCGCCTCAGGGTATCGGGTAGCATAATCCATTACCACTAATATATATTGGTGCCCCCTTGTGGATTTTACCAAAGGCCCGACTAAATCCATCGCAATTCTCTCAAATGGTATCTCGATAATTGGTAATGGTATTAGAGGGCTGCGGAAGTTTGCGACTGGAGAGGTTACTTGGCACGTAGGGCAGGATTGTCCGTAATCCTTAATTTCTCTGTAGCACCCGGGCCAATAAAACCTCTGCAAAACCCTTTCAAGAGTTTTATCAGCCCCTAAGTGTCCCCCTAATACATGGCTATGTGCCAGGTCCATTACCATGCGTTGGTATGCTTTAGGAACCACGAGCTGTTCAACTAATTCTTCCTGGATTTTAGTCACCCAGTACAACAAGTTTTCATTCATTGCAAAGTGAGGGTACCTTTTGTCTGCCCCTGGCTCTTGAGGTGCCCCATTGACTACCCCCACATTGTTTAAGGCCCCTTTTAGAGTCTCATCTCGAAACTGAGCAGTCCCAAAGTTTCCACGAGACACCTCTAAGTCAGGGACCGTCTCCTCAAGGGCAGGCTCTTCCTTATTCTCACCTACCATGGCCGAGAACAGAAAGTCGGGGACCATCTCAGGGTCAAGGAGCACGGGGCTGTCTGCAGCACCAGGGCGTTGCTGCGGTACTGCCTTGGCCCACAGGTCCCAGAACACAGGACAGCCTCGACCAATGATCATCTCATGCATCAACCCCTGCACTACCCCTACCTGGTGGTATACCGTACACTCTTCTGTTTTTTAAGGTCACCTGGGCTATTGGGTAGACCTTGGTATCACCATAAATGCAGGTGACTCCCAAGGTCTTCCCAGGAACCAACTTATGAGGAATACGGGCCGTTAGGAGCGTGACCAGGCTCCCCGAGTCCAGAAGTCCCTTTGTGGGGTTGCCATTCACATTAATTGTACAAAAAGGGAGTCGTCCCTCAACATTAGGAACTGCACTACACGCAAACAGGGAGGTTCATCTCCCCACAGAACAGTCCATTTGTTCTGGGCTGATGGGACATTGGGCTGCCATATGTCCCAGGCCATGGCAGCTCCAGCAGATGACCTCTCTTAAGGACGGCCGTGGCGTTGGTTCTGATAGACTCTTGGCCTCATAACGTCCACCCCGGGGGGGGGGTGTTTAGTCCCTTTTTCTGCACTTCAGTGTCAACCCGTGCCTTCCAGTAGGGGGAGTTCAAGGATCCTGAGGCAGCTATGGTCGGCTCTACGGCATAGTACCTCTCTACCAAGCCTATTAAGTCATCTGCAGTCTGCGGATTTCCTTGTGCAACCCAGCACTGTACCGGCTTAGAGATAGCATGCAGGAAACGGTCCATTACGACCCACTCCTCCATTTTGGCTGGGGAACAGACATCCGGCTGTAGCCATTTTTGGACGAGGTGCAGTACATCAAACATTTGGGACCTGGGAGGCTTGCCTCTCTGAAACCCCCACTGGTGCACCCACTGAGCTTGGACAGTGATGGTTACCCCCAGACGTGCCAATATTTCTGCCTTTAGTCGGGAGTATTCCTGTGCATACTGCAATGATAAGTCATAATACGCCTTCTGGGGTTCGCCTGAGAGGAAGGGGGCCAGCACCTCGGCCCATTGCTCAGCTGGTAGTCTCTCATGCTCAGCGATCCGCTCAAAGACGGTGAGGAAGGCTTCTACGTCATCCTCTACAATTTTTTGTAAGGCAGATTGCACGTTTTTTCTTCTGCCCACATTCTGTTCAGCCATATACCCCGCTGGTTGTGCTGCCACCCTCTCTCTTAGGGTTGCAATTTGCTCCGCCAGTAGGCGGTTCGTCTCCTGCTGATGGGCATTAGCCTGACGTTGTTGCTCCAATGCCTGTTGCTGCTGTAGATTGCTCTGCACCATCTGCTTGATAAGATCCTCCATTTTCATTGACTCTTGTTGAAGCTCCGCTGCTGCTTTAACCCAGGACATCAATTGAAAAACTTTCTTTCAACAAAAATCCATTCAATAATTTAGGCTATTGGCCCTTTAAGAGTCAAACCAGAGGACAAAAATACAGCTTCTGACATTTAACTTGTTGCTGCTTCAAGCAATCCTGAGTGGGCCCGCATCAGACACCAATTGTAGGGATTTCCCAAATGGTAGCCTTCAGATAAATACACAGTAGCCTTTTAGTGGTGGAAATCAAAGTAATAAATGTACTTTATTGTTGGCACACCACAATTCAACAGGCGGTAGTGAACAGCTTACTTCAGCTGACACTTAAAGAAAAACCATTCAGTCTTGAATCTGAACAATCACGTAGAAAGTTTTAGGGCACAGTACCGTACTCCCCACGGAGTGGATGGGAACCTTGCTTTGTCCTTTGTCTCTCGGCAGAGACCCTCTGGTTTTCACTCGGCTCCAAAAACACACATAGCTGTGAAAAGCTAATCCGGGCCGGCTCTTACAAACAGTAAGAGCCGGCCCGGATTAGCTTTTCACAGCTATGCTAACTATCAAAGTGTCCATCAGCAACTGCTGCGGACATATAAACTACTGGCTCCTACTTCACCGAGGCCAGGAACCTCGGTGACACATATCTTCCATCTATGGTGGTCCCTTGTGCCTTTCTACAAGCCCGATAAAACAATAGCCCTCAAAAGGACTTTTGGGTCTCTAACACCTTTCAACACACCTTTCAACACTAAACCCTTCCTGAAAAAATATATTCCTATCCCTACACTATCTGTCCCTTCTGCTGCAGCTCGCCCTGATTAAGACTGAGCCGAACCACGTGTCATCAGGTGCTATAGAGCACCCGATGACACGTTCCGGCCAGCCAATCACTGTAATGCCAGTAACCAACCTGGCTACGGCATTACAGTTAGTGTCAGTACCCTCCAGCACGTTTATTGGCTGCGTAGCAGCCAACAAACGTGCGGGGAGGAGACTCGAGCATCGTGATGCTCAGCACATCGCGGTGTTCGGCCGAACACCGCAATGTGCCAAGCATCGCGATGCTGAAGTCAAAATGGTTTTTGGCCGAGCATGCTCGCCCAACACTAGTTATGATAGTTCTGTTATAGCATGTCAGAACTATACCATTGTCAAATTTATGATTGCTTTCATTTTTCCATAAAATTGTTTTATTTACCTGTCAATTACTTTTGAAAAGAACCCAAGGGGCTGTGCCAAACGTCTATGGAGCCCAGCCGCGCCAATTCCGAGGGAGTCCAGCACCACTCCACATCTCAAATTCCCCTTCTAGCTCGCCCAACATCATTCAGAGGTCTCAGCATATACTTTGCGCGAGCATCTACATATGTGCCTGCGTGGTCTTCCATATCGGTAAGGGCATCAGCCTCAGGGAACAGACAGGTGTATAAAAACAATGGGGCACATTTATTAGGACACTGGTCTTAATAAAGCCCCATCACTGTGGCGCAGGCCTCTCCATAACTTCGGCAGATCCACCGCCACTTCTATATGTAAGACAGCTTCCTTGCTGTCTTACATTTAGACCATTTTCTATGCCCAAGGCCTCATGCACACGACCGTTTGTATATTGAGGTCCGCAAAAAACGGATCCGCAAAAAATATGGATGACGTCCGTGTGCATTTAGTATTTTGCGGAACAGAAGAACTATCCCCTAATAGAACAGTACAATACTTGTACGTAATGCGGAACGGAAATGCGGACATACGGAAACGGAATGCACACAGAGTAACTTCAGTTTTTTTTTGCGGACCCATTGAAATGAATGGTTCTGTATATGGTCCGCAAAAATAACAAAACGACATGGAAAGCAAATATGTTCGAGTGCATGAGCCCTAAAACAGAAGTAGAAAATCATGAATGAAACGGGCCTGCCCATCCACTTCCCCACCCATGCCACGCCCACAATTTTAGACCTGGTCCGTTGTGCTGCCATCTGCGCCTGAAAAACGACAAAATTATGTTTATTTCAGTATAATTAATGACCCCAATATGCATATACACTTTTTAAGAAAATCTTAAATTATGCTGCACTATTATCATAATAATAGCATTAAGTAATAGTCTCCAAATCCACTTTGAACTGGTTGTAATCTGCTAGACTTTTATGGATATCTATTCAGCCTGGGCATACTCTGGTGGGCTAGACCAACTTCGCCTCAGTCCCTAAAAGGGGACACTTTTGACCAGTGTGCATGTAAGATGGCTATATGGCATTTACTAATATAGTCTTTGTTCATATTCTGTGCTGTTTGTGGCCTTGTTGGGTAAATTTTCTGTTCACATAGAGGTCCTGTCTATAAGATGGTTACTAGGCATTAAAGTGTATGGCCTCCGATGAGGCGAAGTCAGTTATTCCCGAAGACTTTGTTGAATAACTTCTGTATTTGATTTTTAAACTGAAAACCCATTTTAAAACTTGGATCTGAACTTCCGACTGGTACCTTGGAATCAAAGCCAAGTTCGGATCCAAGTTTTAAAATGTTTTTTTTTTTTCAGTTTAAAAATCCAATACCGAAGTTATTCACCAAAGTCTTGCAAGACATTGGGAAGAACTGACTTCACCACGTCGGAGGCCATACATTTTACTGCTGTACGGAGACGGATCCCCGTACAGCATTAAACCGAAGTTTTAAGCAAAGTAACTTCAGATCTAGGATCCAAAGCTTGCTCTTCCCTAAGGCCACCGATAAAAGATCGTATGACCAGACACATCGCTCCTCCATTCTAACACACTCCACCTGAACTAAAACCCCAAGTACATATGCAGTGACCTGGTTTGGGGTGGCCCCAACGCTATGCTGGGTCCTCCAGACACCGTTGAGGTGTCAACACGTGTTGTTGCTCTCCGGAAGGCATGGTAAGGCATGGTGAACCCCAATGTGAAATAAGTTCAGAGAGTCAGGGTCTGCAGTAAACCAAGGTGCTTCTTTACTGGAGGAATTCAGGTACAAAACAATAGGCTTCTCCAGTCTCCTTCCTGGCAGAAGACGGGTTTGATGCTAAGGAAAAGCCTGAGCTAGCTGTCCCTCTCTCTCTTCAGAAGGCTTGTACCCTGGTCATGGGCTGGTGATCCAGGGTCTGTGGCAGCATATCCCCATCTCAACATCTTCTTCTGGTCATTCAGTACTCTGTCATAGTCTCCTCCCTAGCAAAAGAAGGGTTTGACACTGAGGAAAGGCCTGAGTTAGCTGTCCATCTCTCTCCCAGAAGGCTGTCATCCTGGTCAAGGGCCCACAGTCTGTAGCTCAATAATCCGGGTTGCTCCTTGGTCACAGGGCTAGTTACCCATGGTCTGTTGCTCAGCATCCCCATCATAGCATCTTCTTCTGGTCACTCATGCAGGCTGGCATGAGTCTCCCCTCCAAGCACTGGTCCATAACTGCAGCAAACTAGGGGCTCTGACTGTTCTCCTTATATACAGTTTCTAGCTAGACTAGAACCTTCTAGTGGAAGGGTTGGAGTGGAAAAACTCAGCACAAACAAATAAATTGTTTCAACTCCCGTCTGGTATAGACTTACATTAGAGCTATAATGATACTTAATGGCAATGACAGAACAGTTTTTGCAGACAAATTACAAGTATCTGTGGTAGTATATGAAGGGGGCTAGGGGGGACAGTTTATTCTTTCCCATATTCAGCTCATTTGAACTTTGGCATTTATAGATTGTGTTTCTTATTAGATCAAATGGTAAAATGGTCCTGTTTATTCGGCAAGGGCGCTTTATACCATAGCAGGAATTCTCTTTGTCTCCCCAACAGAGATTTTTCCATATCAACGTGTATAGGGATAGGATCAGGTCGTGTTAATGCTAACCATCTTTCTAGGTGAATGGCCTGTAGATATGAGTTGACATCTGGTAGAGAAATGCCTCCTTGTTTCTTTTTCCTAGTGAGGAGCGAGTAGGGCAGTCTAGCTTTTCTGCCATCCCAGAGAAATTTACTAAAAATCAACTTCAATTTGGTTTGAAATGCGCCAATTATGGAGATCGGGAGGGATCTAAATAAGTATAACAGTTGTGGGAGGATGAATGTGATAAGCGCGTTTTTCCTCCCCAGCCAGGATAACATTTTCTTTGAGAATCCTGATAAGGTGGGTTGTATCTTAGTCAATAAGGGGGTGTAGTTGAGTTGAAAAAGTAGATTCAAATTGGCAGGTATCGTGATCCCCAGATATTTGATTGCTTTAGCAGGCCATTTAAAAGAGGTCATATCTTTTATTCTTCTCAGCTGGGGAGGGGAAATAGAATTCCCTAGAGCCTCTGATTTGTCAAAGTTGATCTTGAAATTAGATTCTTTACCAAATGCCTCTAAAATATCCATTACATATGGCATGGCTATTTCCGGGTTTGAGATAAACATTAACAAATCGTCGGCAAACGTTGCTATTTTGTGTTCAAACTCTCTATTCTCAAGCCTCTAATATTAGGGGTCTGACTAAATTTCAGTAGCAGCGTTTCCATGGCTAGTATGAAGAGCGTAGGAGATAGCGGGCAACCCTGTCTGGTACTATTTCCTATTATTCACCAATATATGGGCTGATGGGGAGGAGTACATCGTGAATATCGCCTGTACAAATCTATCCGGGAACCCAAAGGCTTCCAGAGTTTTCCGCATAAATTTCCAGCTCACTTTGTCGAACGCTTTTTCTGCGTCTGTTCCTAGAAGGACTAGGGGCATCTTTTTAGAGTTAGCATAAGAAACCGCATGTAAGACTCTGCTAACATTATGTCTACCCTCCCTTCCCAATAAAAATCCCACCTGCTCCTCACCAATCAGGCTAGGAAGCAGTGAGGCAATCCTGTGGCTTAGCAGCTTGGCCCACCACTTCAGATCCAGTGATTTTGAGGGGCTTAAGTAATGGAAACCACCTATAAATGACCCGATATTCAAAACTGATGTTACAAACCTTGTTAACTCTTGAAGTGTTCACAAGAATAAAAAAAAAAATGGAGGTGAAATTTAAATATTTCACTTTTTTGGTAGATTTTTTTATGTTTTCTTACAAGACAGCAAGGGTTAACAGCAAAATAAACCTCAATATATATTACTCTATCTGCAGTTTACAGAAATACCCCATATATGGCAGTAAATTGCTCTATGGGCACGTGGCAGTGGTCTGAAGGAAAGCAGCACCATATGGATTTTGGAGGCAGATTTTGCTAGAATGGTTTTAGGCACCATTTTGTAATTGAAGAAACCCTGATGTACTCCTACAGCCGTCCAAGCGATTAGGTCCCTGTCACAGCAGCGTGGGGACCCGATGGGTGCTCCTTCCCTCTCCACACATCGCATGTGCCGCGGTCAGCGCTGACCGCGGCACATCTAGGTTTAATGCGCCGGCATCAGTGTTTCATCGATGTGGGAGCATACAGTAGGGGTCCGGCTATCAGTCACTGCCGAACCCTTGCAGCTGATCGGGTAGACGCAGCTCCTGCACCCGCCTGATCAGCGCGCCATTAGTACTATGGCACTGGTATTTAAGCCACAGTATTCAAGCCACAGTGAACTGAACAGGCTAAACCCTAAGGCAACTGTGGAAAATTAATAAAAAATAAAAAATCTCAATCAATCAAAGTCCTAACAGTTTCTCAGCATTCATTAACCCTTTCCACGGAACCAAATAAATACAGTGATAATGAACGTGATATATATAACTACATATATATATAAAATGCAACACAGCAACACAGTAATAAGCAGTATACGTTAACACTTTCAAGAGAAAAAAAAGTAAGAAGTTTTAACTTTGCATAGGGGATATAGGCAAATGTCCACAAATGTCCAAATGTCAAAGAACTCCCAGCTCCAAGGCATTACACATATGGTAGATGTAGTGTATCTGAATGGAGGAGACTGAGTGATTTACCTGGTCACATGACCCTCCATCAACAGCCATCCTATGGACAGAACCTCTGTGTTACCAGCACAAAAATACTGGGCCAAAATCCAGAACTGATGGATTTTGTGACACACAACTCGCTTGCGACCAGCACAGTTCTAAAATATTCACGGGAGATTTATCAAAACTGGTGTAAATGAAAACTGTCTTAGCTGCCCATAGCAAACAATCAGACTCCACCTTTCATTTTTCAAAGTGCCTTTGAAAAATGAAAGGTGGAATCTGATTGGTTTCCAGCGGCAACTAAGCCAGTTTTCCTTTACACCAGCCTTGAGAAATCTTCCATAATATGATTCTGGAAGCCAGAATATATCCATCTATATTTGCTAGTATCTTGTATTGCCATAATGTTGGAGTTTTATGGTATAAATTATGCCTGATCAATTTTCTAGTTGTCATTAATGAAATCTACTTTGGCAGTTTTTTTACCCGTTCCTTACCGCTTTACGAATATATACCTCAGTGGTCAGGACTTTAAAGCTGGTGCCCGCTTGCGCAATAGCTGCCTGGTGCCTGCAGTTTTAACCAGCAGCAACTGGGGTTAATGTGTGCAATCAACGATAATGTTAATTGCACACAGATAACCCCTCAGATGCCATCTGTGAGGATAAAAACTGAGAGCCATGCTTCCAGCCGTGCACCGGCTCCCCCTAGCGAGGATCGGGGGAGCCAGATGGTGTGTGCAGCAGCCTCTGAGAGATGCGAGGCTGCTGTACATTAGAACCTATGGAGAGCTTTCCTGTGGCTGTGCTAATTCATTGGAGTCTATGAGAGAAACAATCTAATGATTGATTGTTCAAGTTCCCTAGGGGAACTATTAAAAAGGATTCAACGATTCAAATCCCCTTTCCTGAAAATTTAAATACATAAAAATTTTAAAAAACAAACATCATGGACATCACCGTATGCAAAAATGCCTGTAATATTTAAATAAAAAATATTTATTCCATTCGGCAAACAGCGAAATGGGAAAAAAAAGTCTAAATGGCTGGTTCGGTGTTTTTTGGTCACTTTGCCTCCTACAAAAATCAAACATACTCTATGGTGATTTTGGTATAAATGAAAGTAGAAATCACCCCACAAAAAATGAGCTCTGTACATCTAAAAATAAAATAGTTATGAGGGCCATTAGAAATTACAACTTGTCCAACAAAAACAAGCCTTCATATAGCTATGCAAATGTAGAAAAATAAAAAGTAGTCTGGGAGGAAAAAATGGAAAATCACCCCTTCATTAAGGGGTTGATCAAATAAAATGAATTTCCTAGTGAACAATTTTTCCAATCATTGTGAATATACTGTGCATACATTTATTCATTCAGTAACATTCCTTTTGCACTGAGGCCAGTTTTCATTTTTATTTCCCCCCCCTTCCTTTCCAAAAGCCATAATTTTATTATTTTTCCTTCAGCATAGCCTTATGTGGGATTTTTATGTTGGATGGATTATGTTGTGCTTTTTAATAGTATCATTTAATGTCCTATATAATATATTGTGAAACTGCAATAAAATTATTTGTGGGGTGGAATGAAAAAAAACACAACAGCATGTTACCTTTATGTTTTGGGTCAGAAGAATTATGTTGATACCAAATTTATATTGTTTTTGGTATGTTTTACAATTTTTTCAAAATTAAAAACTTAAAATATGGGGACAAAATGCTGACACCTTTAACTATTATTTAATTTATTTTCTCCATTTATGATACTTTGTTTTTTGTGGGGTGAGCTGAATTTTTATTGGTCCTATTTTTAGGATTTCTATGTCTTTTTGATCACTTTTATTGCATTTTTTTAAAACAGTTCTGACACTGATTTTTTTTTTCTTTATGGGGTTTACTGTGTGATAAATAATGAGATATCGTAATAGCTCCGATTTTCTTGGATGTGGTGATACCAATTTATGTTAATATTTAACATTTTTCACTTGGTAAATGGGAAAGTTTTTTAAACTCACTATTTTAATTGTTTTTTTTTAAATCTTTTTAGAACTTTATTAAATATCAGTTTTCTGGTGTTTTTGGCCCCCTTGGGGGCTTAGTTTGGTTTCTTGTATCATACACTGTAATATTTCTGTATTGCAATTTATTGTCATTTTACCAGCATTGTTTTACAGCCTGTCAAATGATGGGTGTCATAGGAGTCCTGACATGGCAGGTCTATGAGCCTTCATTAGACCCAGGGCTTCCAGGTTAACTGATTGGCACCCTGCAATTATTTCGATGTTGGGTGATCTCTCTGTCTCCCAGCTCAGATGATGCAGACGCTATTGATTGTAGCATTAGATGGGTAAAATTAATGGGACCTGAGTAAGCATAATCCTGAATGCTGAAGTCCACACAACGTGCACCCACTGTGAATGATGCGAGCTCAGATCCTGAGTTTGCGTGATACATTCCTTTCTGACTTCCACTGTATATACACAATGGATGTCAGGAAGGGGTTAGGGAGGGTCTGTCAGCATGATTAGCATGATACTGCCTGTTAAGCCCCTTTCACACGCGCAAGTTTTACGCAAGGGTGCAATGCGTGACATGAACGAATTGCACCCGCACTGAATCCTGACCCATTCATTTCAATAGGGCTGTGTACATGAGCAATATTTTTCTCGCATCACTTGTGCGTTGTGTGAAAATCGCAGCATGTTCTACATTCTGCGTTTTTCACGCAACGCAGGCCAATTAGAAGTGAATAGGGTTGCGTGAAAATCGCATTGCATCCGCATGCAAGTGCAGATGCAATACAATTTTCACGGATGGTTGCTAAGGAGATGATGTTAATAAATAGGGATGACCCCCGGGACCCCATTAAAGTCCATTCACTTTATTATTTTCCATTATGACATGGTTATAATGGAAAATAATAGCATTCTTTAATACAGAATGCTAAGTAAAATGTCCATCGAGGGTTAAAAATAATAAAAAATTACTCACCTCATCCACTTAATCGCACAGCCGTTATTGTCTTCTTCTTCTGTAACGAGACGGGGGAAGAGAATGTGCACCCCTGACTGCCACCCACGCCTCTGTCCCTACCTGCTTGCACCTCCCGTCCTAGGTAATGGGGCACAACCGGGTGGCGGTCCCTTACCTGCATAAGTGAGGGATGTACGGATAACACTGACAGTCACTGTCAATACGGATACAGGTAGACAAAGAGATATAAGCCAGAAGTCAAACTAGGAGAGACAAACACACCAAGGAGAGAACTCAGAGGAGTCAAAACGAGCAGAGTCAATACCAGGATATCAAATACGAACCTGAGGAGCAAATGAGGGAAGGTCAGAATTCAAGCCATAGGTCACAACCAGGGAAAACCACAATTGAGGATAAGGAGAGCAAACACCAAGGAGCCAAGATGCAAAACCTTACCCATCCTGAGGACACACCAGGTAAGGAGTGAATTCACAGGCAACCTGTGGCCAGCAGGTTGCCTGTTTAAATACTGGAAGCAAGAAGTCATGTGACATGGTCCGCGATACATGACTCAACAGCCTGCCTCAAGCTGAGCACCGGTTCGGCGCTCAGCCCTAATACTGTTGTCATGGGAGTGGAGGGCGCCGTCCATGCAAAGAAGGCGTGTGTTGCCGACTCCTGGAGACGAGGATGCACAGCACGTCCTGGCTCAGCCTTAAGCACAGGACGTCGGCAGCACAAGGGAGAACAAGTGCAGCGTCGGCGTCCTGTGACAGTACCCCCCCCCCCCTTTTACGAGGGGACACCAGACCCAAGACAGTAGGACGCGGCTTCTCAGGATGAGCAAGATGGAACTTTTTAATCATACTGGTGGCATGCATCTTACTCAAGGGGACCCAGGACCTCTCTTCAGGTCCATAACCTTTCCAATGAACAAGGTACTGGAACGAATTATGAACCTTTCTAATTGGACAGAATTAACTCATCATGACCCTCCACCTGGACCGGGGAAGGAGCAGTGTGCAAGGAAACAACGGGTGAAACATATCTTTTAAGCAAAGATTTTTGAAATACATTATGAATGCGAAATGACTCTGGTAGCTGCAACTTGAACGACACAGGATTAATTATATAAAAAATCTCATAAGACCCCACAAATCGTGGCGCAAACTTCTTAGAAGGCACTCTTAAATTTTTGGTAGATACTCACGCTTTTTCCCCAACTTTAAAATCCATCCCTTTGGAACACCTCCTAGTAGCAAAACGCTTATGGGTTTCTTGAGCCTTCTCCATAAATCAATTGAACCCGAGCCCAAACTGTGCACAGTTCTGAAGTAACATTATTAGCCTCAGGGTTAGGTGAAGGAACGGAAGTATTGACTCGAGGATGGAAACCAAAATTACAGAAAAAATGAGAAACTCCAGTGGAAGAGTTCACACGGTTATTGATGGCGAACTCCGCCAAAGGGAGAACTCTCACCCACGACAGTTGATTATCAGAAATGTAGGACCTTAAGAATTGTTCCATCACCTGATTCAACCGTTCCGTTTGCCCATTAGTCTCAGGATGAAAATCTGACGAAAAGGACAATGATATTCCACACCTCTGACAAAATGCCTTCCAAAACTTAGAGACAAACTGAACGCCCCTGTCAGAAACAATATTTTCAGGAATACCATTCAAGCGAACCAACTGGTCAATAAAGACAGAAGCTAGCATCTTAGGGATTAGGGAGTTTAGTCAGTGGAATGAAGTGTACCATCTTACTAAACCTATCGACCACCCAAACCACAGTCTTACCGTCAGAGGGTGGTAAGTCTGGAACGAAATCCATAAAAATATGGGACCAGGGTTTACTAGGAATGGGTAGTGGTCGTAAGTCACCAACAGGACGTGTTCTGGGAGTTTTGGATCTCGCACAAACCTCACAAGCAGACACATAAGCATGAACATCTTTGGTTAAAGTAGGCCACCAGTAACCCCTAGACACAAGTTCTCTAGTAGCCTCAACACCAGGATGTCCACAAAAAACAGAGTCAGGACACTTACTCATGAACTGGAAACGGAAGTGTACAGGAATAAACAACTTATCTGTGGGAGTCTGCAGTGGGGCTAGGTGTTGTGCAGCCTCAATATGAGAAGCAAGGTCCGAGGACAATGATGCCACAAAAATATTAGCTGGAAGGATGCGTTCAGGAGGAGTGTCAGGATGTTGGAATGCACAAAAACTTCTGGACAAACATTCTTACTTCCTGGCCTAAAAGTAATAGAAAAGTTAAAGTGTGTAAAAAATAATGCCCACCTAGCTTGGCGAGGGTTAACAAGCTTAGCAGAATCAAGGAATAACAATTTTTTATGGTCAGTGAGAACAGTTATGCGATGTTTAGCCCATTCCAAAACATGCCTCCACTCTTTGAATGCCCACTTAATGGCTAACATCTCACGATTACCAATATCGTAATTCCTTTCCATGGGAGAAAATTTACGTGAGAAAAAAGCACATGGTCAAAGATTAGTAAAATTAGAAGTCCCCTGGGAATAAACTGCCCCCCACCCCATCCTCAGAAGCATCAACCTCAACCACAAAAGGTTTCTCTAGATCCGGCTGAATCAAGACTGGTGCGATCTCAAAGCATCCCTTAAGGTTCTCGAAAGCTTCCATGGCTTCAGGAGGCCAGTTAACGAGATCCGCCCCATCTTGGTCAGATCAGTTAAAGGTTTGGCAATTGCAGATTTTTTTTTAATAAACTTGCAGTAATAATTAGAGAAGCCCAAAAAGCGTTGTAATGCTTGGGAAGAAGGTCTAACCCAGTCCTGAATTGCCCGAACATTACTCAGATCCATCTTGAACGAGTGTGGAGTGAGAATATATCCTAGAAACAATGTTTCTTGCACCCCAAAAATAAATTTCCCTTGTTTAACAGACAAATGATTTTCCCTAAGAATATCAAGTATTTGTTTGATAGGAAGGAGATGGGAATCCCAATCAGGAGAAAAAATCTAAATATCATCAAAATAAATAATCACCGATCTCCCGATAATTTCTCTGAAGATGTCATTCATAAAATTTGGGAAAACTGCAGGGCAATTACTAAGACCAAAAGGCATGACTAGCTATTCAAATGTCTCTCCGGAGTATTGACAGCAGTTTTCCATTCATCTCCCTCCTTGATTCGGATCAAGTTATACGTTCCTCTCAAATCTAGTTTAGAAAACCAGGATGCGCCCAAAACCTGATTAAAGAGATCCGGAATCAAAGGGAGAGAATACAGATTTTTAACGGTGGTATTATTCAATTGCCGGTAATCAATGCAAGGCCTGAGGCCCCTGTCTTTTTTCTTTGCAAAAAAGAACCCTGCCCCCATGGGAGACATAGAAGGCCTAATATTCCCTTTACTAAGGCTTTCTTTAATATATTCCCTCATATAATCACGCACGGAGGGCGCCGGCCATGCAGAGAAGGTGTTGCCGTCTCACCCTGAAGACGAGGACGCACAGCACGCTTAGCTTTAAGCGCAGGATATCAGCGGCACAGGGGGGAACAAGTGCAGCATCGGCGTCCTGTGACATCTTGCAGGACCTGCAAAAGGACCTGCTCTGACATCATCGCGCTCATCATGTGATGAGCGCGATGACGTCAGAGCAGGTCCTGCTGAATGAAGGTTCTTCTATCTTCATTCAGCAGGACCTGCACTGATGAAGGTTCTTCTAGCTTCATTCAGCAGGACCGGCGCTGATGTCACCGAGCTCACCACGTGGTGAGCGCAATTACGTCAGTGCAGGTCCTTTTGCAGGTCCTGCAAGAAAAAGAAAGAAGATGATAATAGTTGCGCAATCAAGTGAATGAGGTGATTCTTTTTTTTATTATTTTTTAAACTTCAATGGACATTTTACTTAGCACTCTGTGTTAAAGAACGCTATTATTTTCCATTGTAACCATGTTATAAAGGAAAATGATAAAATCTAAAGAACACAGAACCCAAACCCGAACTTCAGTGAAGAAGTCCGGGGTTCCGGTCTGAGTACCAACATTCAGTTTTTTTTATCACGCATGTGCAAAACGCATTAAAACACTTTGCACTCGCGTGGAAAAAACTGAACACAACGCAATCACAGACAAAACTGACTGAAATTGCGTGCGCACTCATGCAGGTTTCCCGCAATGCACCCACAATGCATCCGGACAAAATCTGTGACGCCCGTGTAAAAGGGGCCTTAGGGATCATCATGCTGATTAAAATGATACCTTTCTTTTGTCTGTATCCTAAACAGCTGCAGATATATTGCTGTTCTTTATTCATATGGAAATGAGCAAGTTGGAGCACCAAAGGGCGGGTCTGAATCTTTGGAGCGCTGCTTTGATAACTCCCCAGTGCATAAAAAACTGTATTCTCAATATGATAAGGTCAAAGCCTTTTATTATTGGTTAAACGAGGGAGGAAAAAAATTACCTGAAGAAAAAAATCTAAAATTCTCTCCCAAAATTCAAACCTGGGATACCTACAGTGCTGCCCATAATTATTCATACCCCTGGCAAATTTTGAACTAAAGTTACTTTTATTCAACCAGCAAGTAATTTTTTGACAGGTGTCTCCCAAAAGATAAAAAGACTATGTACAAAAGGCATTATTGTGGGGGGAAAAAAATACATTTCTCAGCTTTTATTTACATTTGAGCAAAAAATGCAAGAGGACGTAGTCGGAAGCCAAAAATGACACCTGCGCTGGCCAGGAGGATAGTTAGAGAGGTGAAAAAGAATCCAAGGATCACCACCAAGGCCATCCTGGTGAATCTGGGCTCTGCTGGTGGCAAGGTCTCAAGGCAGACAATCCAACGAACACTGCACAATGCAGACCAAGGAGGACGCCACTTCTCCAGAGAAGGCACAGAAAAGCTTGCTTGGCCTTTGCAAAAGCTCACCTGGACAAAGAAGACTTCTTGTCTTCTGTGTTATGGTCAGATGAAACAAAAATTGAATTGTTTGGTCACAATGATGTTTCCTTCTTTTGGCGTAAAAAAGGAGAAGCCTTCAATCCAAAGAACACCATCCCCACTGTCAAACATGGTGGTGGGAACCTAATGCTTTGGGGGTGTTTTTCAGCAAAATGGACCAGGGAACCTAATCACAGTAAACAGCACCATGAAAATAGAGCAATACTTGAGGATTCTCAACGACAACATCAGGCAGTCTGCAGAGAAACTTGGCCTTGGGCACCAGTGGACATTTCAGCATGACAATGACCCTAAAAAGTGGCGAAGAAATGGTTAGCAGACAACAACATTAACGTTTTGCAGTGGCCCAGCCAGAGTCCAGACTTGAATCCAATTGAGAATCTGTGGAGGGAGCTAAAGAATCAGGGTGATGACAAGAAGACCCTCCAACCTGAAAGATTTGGAGCTCATTGCTAAAGATGAATGGGCAAAAATGCATGTGGAGACATGCAAAAAGCTGGTCTGCAATTATAGGAAGCATTTGATTGCTGTATTAGCCAATAAAGGCTTTTCTATTGATTACTGAGAAGGGTATGAATAATTTTGGACTGGACACTTTTTGCTCAAATGCAAATAAAAGCTGAGAAATGTTTTTTATCCACAATAATGTATCTTGTACATCGTCTTATTATCTTTTGAGAGACACCTATGTAATTTCCTGTCAAAAAATTACTTGCTGGTTGAATATGAATAATTACGGGCAGCACTGTACATGCAAGGCTAACCACCTACCTCCAAGCTACAACCTTATCACATTGAGGACTATGGCTTTTCTATACATGCTAGGATACAGCTCTAGGGCACAGCCCTTCCCTCACCATGCTGATGGCTAGCCCTGTCAATCAAGGTGAAGTGGAATGAATAGAGCACAGGGTGTGTTAGAAAAGCAGTCCGCCAAGGATTTAGCCGCGCCTCCTGGTGCTCCAGTTTTCTCATTTTCACATGAATAAAATATAGATATTTCTGTAGCTGTTTAGCATACAGACAAAAGAAAGGTATTGTCTTAATCAGCATGATCAACTCTACCAGGCAGGATGCATCGTTTAATAGGGTTGATGGCTTTGACAAACCCTCTTTAAAGAGATCTGTAAACATATCAGATCATATAAATGGAATAATGTAAGTCACAAGCAGCATAGGCATAATTTGAAGCTTTTTGGGCTGCAGTACAAAATGGTCCTGGTGGAACTACTACCTCTGCCTCTTTTATAGCTACACCCCTGACAAATAGTTATTAAATAGAGACTGAATTGTACTGCAATTTATAGTTGTATTTACTTATGTATGTATTTACTTTGGACATTCACATCAGTACAATCTCCCCAATTAGGACGAACAAAGTCAAAATCTAATTTCCCTAGGAAACCCCAGAAACACAAAGAAAAAAAACTAAAGCTCCATAAACGTGTTTTCCTTGGTTAGATTTAAACCCAGAACACCAGTGCTAACCACTGAGGCACTTTGCACACTTCATGTGCTGACTTATTGCATTTACTAAAATATGTAGAATTGCAGTAACATATTTGTCCCTTTTTTGAGTAGTTATTATGTAGCGCTATGCTAGTATTACTATACATTGTTACTTTGTAAATGATGCAGGTTGTACTTGTATTGCCAGGGGGACAGTACATGCACATTGACTCTTATGCAGTATTTTTGACTAGTACAGGTAGTAACCAAAAATACAAATCTGAAATTCTAATGACTAACCAGGGACAACTTCAGGAATATCTTTTCTGGAGACAAACAACCACAGTTTCTATGATCTTATCATTCAATTCCAGTCATGTGGCAACTAATTCACTGAATATCCCAGAAGTCTCGTCTCAGCAGGTTTCCTCAGCATATAGTTGAGAAGCAGGCATTTAGGACTATTATTGCTGCAAGCAAAACAGCTGGAAATTGTAATTTTAATATAATTACATTCATTAAGCAAACCATGGCAAACCAAGTTCTAATTCCTAGCAATAAGAACACAATAATATGCTTATGCCATGATAAAAATATACTATTTGCATTGTATAGTTTTCTGTTGATTGCTTCCTATGAAATCTATAATTAGAAGTCTGATTAATAAGGCAAAAAAACATAATAGCAAAAGAATAGCAATTAGGTATATAGAGTCTGCAGAGCATCTTAGCATCACAGGGGTTGCTTGGCAATTACAGATGTTCAGAATGAAGGTCAAAGCTCAGTGTCTTGGCAGTCTGTAAAGATCAAATAGAGACTTTGTCTGTCGTTAACCTCATGTCAAGCTTTTTCTTCCTACAAGAGATAAAGGGGGATTCACTATTCATTGTGCAGTGGCTCACATGTGGGTGAAGGAGGAACTTACTGAAGCAAAACAGTCTTCTCACTTTGCAAGGTTCAGCTTGAAGGAACATTTCTGTGATTGCTGGATTTGGTGAATTCGAACGTCCAGCTTCTATGAATAAGGAGCATAGCCTGTCTGGCATAATTGAAATTGTCAAAGTGATGCTAAAGGGAAAAATTCTAGATGTGTTATGTTTTCAGTTATTCATGTTGTCATAGTAACTAAACTCATCTTACAACAGCCAAGTCTTCCTTATAAGATCTGGGGTGGAAAAGATTCCGTAAAGTTGGAAAACTTAATTGTTTATGCCATTATGAATTGACAGGGAAAAGTATATGGCATTCTATAGGCTGTAATAATTAGTCTATAAAAAGTTTCCCTCTATTTCATGATTTATTTTTTTATCATCATTGAATCACAGGGTATAAAATGTGGCTGTTGTAGTAAACAACAAAGCAATAAAATCACAACGAAGCTGGGTAAGAAGACTAGCAGGGGCTATTAACCTCCCACTGGAGTTTTTCCCTAAAAAATCACAGTAGTAATTAGAGATGAGTGAATCAATTCTAAATTCTTGATTTTTTTTTTTTTTTTTATCTGATTCTACCAAACCAAATTTTTTTGTCATTTGACTTGGGAGATTCAAGGTGAGAGGGGGAGAAAGAGACAAAAAGAGTGACTTTTAGGGACAATCAGAAACATTTCTTAATAAAATAAAACTGAATCAAATCAGTTTATTTGGCCAAATTTGCTAATCTCTAGTACTGTTAGTACAAGCAGAAATAGAAAAAATAGTGTACGTAATTTAATATATAAAGATGCATCTCTTTCTCCACTTATCAGAATCATCTCTTCCCTCAGAGTGTCTCCTGTGCTGATCCCTCAATCTAAATTCACTGGTAAAATCCATCTTCTATGAGCCTGAAATGACTCATTTTAGCTTCACTGAGTGAATACTCTCCAAAAATCCCCCAAAAACTATGAAGAGGAGAGAAGGTGGTGGAGAGAACAACTGCAGAGAGACACACATACAGACACTGCTGCTGCTTCTAGTAAGTGTTTTACCATCTCACCACAATGCTGGATTCACAGGGACACTGCTTAGTACTTCTACATACTGCTGCTACTTCAGTGGGTATGACAGAAAGATAGAGGAGCATTATTCCCTTTTTTTTCTCTGTGCGAGTCTAGGGAAGACATCATAGCATCTAGTCCTAGCTCACTCTAGAGCTCAGCTTAAGGAAAACTGACATTTAGAGATAAGGGGGGGGGGGGGGACTGGTGAAATATGTGGAATAAAAGTTATATAATGGCTAGAAGTACTGTTATTTTTCCTCTAAAAACATATGACAGCTTATTCTAAAAAGCCACGGGAAGCACAGTTAGCGTCCATTCACACGTCCGTTGTTTCTTTCCTGATCTGTTCAGTTTTTTTGCGGAACAGATCTGGACCAGATCGTGACCCATTCATTTTCAATGGGTCCTGAAAAAAATCGGACAGCACAATGTCTGATTTTTTTTCAGGACCTATTGAAAATGAATGGGTCCAGATCTGTTCCGCAAAAAACGGAACAGACCAGGAAAGAAACAACGGACGTGTGAATGGACCCTTAAGTTTAACTTTGTTGTTTTCAAGCACATCCGGTGTGTCAGGCAGTGCCCATCATTGTGTCCTACCAGCCTTTCTATTGAATGTTACTGACAGCTTGAACTCTGAGCAAGACATTGAGGGGTATTTATTAAGCTATAGTATTTATGCCTATATTGTGGCAATAGCTAAAGTTGCAAATTCTAAATTGCGACTTATTGAGCTTCTCAACGCTTTATTGAAGTGTTGAGAAAAGGGCTTGGGCTTAGCAGGAGGGGCAGAGCTTATCATGGCCTGCCTGATTTACTATGACATATGCCAGAAACTGACATAAATTATATCTCAGATCTACACAAGCCCCATTTTTATTTCATTTTTATATAAAATGATCAACCATATAAATGTAATATCCAGAGTTTAAAATACTGCTTAAATACCTTTGTTATACCAGTGCATTAAACCCTTGGTCAAACTGATTAAAGGGAACCTGTCATCAACTTTATGCTGCCCATACTAACGGCAGAATAAAGTAGAGATAGGTGAGTTGATTTCAGCGGTCTGTCATTTAAAAATTAAAAGTAAGTGGTTGCATAGAACCAACATCACAATCATTGCAGACTGGGCCTGGAAAAGAGTCACGGTTATTCATGGATTCCTGCTCTCCCTGCCCACCTACTGATGGCTGACAGTCTTCTACCTAGTTTTCTCCCTTTCTCTCTAGGAGAGAACTACCAATCATCAGCAGATGGACGGGGAGAGCAGGAGATTATGAATAACCATGACTCTTCTCAAGTAGATTTGACTCTTTTCAAGGCCTGTGCTGCAATGATTATGATGCTGGTTCTGAGCAACCACTTATTTTCAGCTCATGAGTGACACACCGCTGAAATCAGCGCATCTGTCACTATTTTATGCTGCCCTCAGTGAGGTCAGCATAAAGTTGCTGACAGGTTCCCTTTAAGGTTGAACGTGGCATAGCAAGGCTGGATTGGCCCACCAGAAATTCCTCTGATCGACCTAGGCTCTGATATAATAAGGGAACATAAAGGAGTTGTCTCACCACAAACACTTATCCCTCGTGTAGAATAAGGTCTGACAGCTGGAGCCCCTGTCAATCATGAGAATGGAGGCCCTACATTCCCCTATTTAAGCAGTGGTTATATATGTATACTGTTGCTCTATTTAACTCTATAGGACCGAGTAAAGAGCTCAGCAGTTCTACAGAATTCAATGGATTGGCAGTATGCATGTATAATGGCTCTATTCCAACATGGTACTTACATTCTCGTGAACAGGTGAGACCCCAGTGGTGGGACCCTTGCTGCTCAGTTATTTTGTTGTTGAACAACCTCATTGAAGGTTCAGCAGAAGACAACCCCATTCTGAGTTCACTTTGAAGCTAATCACTTGCCTCTATGGTATTTTTCTTATGGGCTCATTCACAAAAGAATCAGACCTTACTAATGATAAGCCATGTGTGCAATTATAACAAATATGTTTATTATGAAATAAATGAAAAGTGGATGCGCACATGGCCTATATACAGACGTGGACAAAATTGTTGGTACCCTTTAGTCAATGAAAGAAAAAGTCACAATGGTCACAGAAATAACTTTAATCTGACAAAAGTAATAATAAATTAAAATTCTATAAATGTTAACCAATGAAAGTCAGACATTGTTTTTCAACCATGCTTCAACAGAATTATGTAAAAAAATAAACTCATGAAACAGGCATGGACAAAAATGATGGTACCCCTAGAAAACACAGAACATAATGTGACCAAAGGGACATGTTAATTCAAGGTGTGTCCACTAATTAGCATCACAGGTGTCTACAACCTTGTAATCAGCCATTGGGCCTATATATATGGCTCCAGGTAATCACTGTGTTGTTTGGTGATATGGTGTGTACCACACTCGACATGGACCAGAGGAAGCAAAGGAAAGAGCTGTCTCAAGAGATCAGAAAGAAAATTATAGACAAGCATGTTAAAGGTAAAGGCTATAAGACCATCTCCAAGCAACTAGATGTTCCTGTGAGTACAGTTGCACATATTATTCATAAGTTTAAGATCCATGGGACTGTAGCCAACCTCCCTGGACGTGGCCGCAGGAGGAAAATTGATGACAAATCTAAGAGACGGATAATCCGAATGGTAACAAAAGAGCCTAGAAAGACTTCTAAAGAGATTCAAGGTGAACTTCATGCTCAAGGAACATCAGTGTCAGATCGCACCATCCGTCGTTGTTTGAGCCAAAGTGGACTACATGGGAGACGACCAAGGAGGACACCATTGTTGAAAACGAATCATAAAAAAGCAAGACTGGAATATGCCAAACTACATGTTGACAAGCCACAAAGCTTCTGGGAGAATGTCCTGTGGACAGATGAGACAAAAATCGAAGTTTTTGCCAAGGCACATCAGCTGTATGTTCACAGACGAAAAAATGAAGCATATCAAGAAAAGAACACTGTCCCTACTGTGAAACATGGAGGAGGCTCTGTTATGTTCTGGGGCTGCTTTGCTGCGTCTGGCACAGGGTGTCTTGAATCTGTGCAGGGTACAATGAAATCTCAAGACTATCAAGGAATTCTAGAGAGAAATGTACTAGCCAGTGTCAGAAAGCTTGGTCTCAGTCGCAGGTCATGGGTCTTGCAACAGGACAATGACCCAAAACACACCGCTAAAAACACCCAAGAATGGCTAAGAGGAAAAAATTGGACTATTCTAAAGTGGCCTTCTATGAGCCCTGACCTCAATCCTATTGAGCATCTTTGGAAGGAGCTGAAACATGCAGTCTGGAAAAGGCACCCTTCAAACCGGACACAACTGGAGCAGTTTGCTCATGAGGAGTGGGCCAAAATACCTGCTGAGAGGTGCAGATGTCTCATTGACAGTTACAGGAAGCGTTTGATTGCAGTGATTGCCTCAAAAGGTTGCGCAACAAAATATTAAGTTAGGGGTACCATCATTTTTGTCCATGCCTGTTTCATGAGTTTATTTTTTTACATAATTCTGTTGAAGCATGGTTGAAAAACAATGTCTGACTTTCATTGGTTAACATTTATAGAATTTTAATTTATTATTACTTTTGTCAGATTAAAGTTATTTCTGTGACCATTGTGACTTTTTCTTTCATTGACCAAAGGGTACCAACAATTTTGTCCACGTCTGTATAAGGGTGAATCCTCAGACCATTTATCTGATCGGCTTTATAAGGAACAACAGTTGAATATTAATATGTGCTACCAAACCCTTTACACTATGCCCACTGACTCTACTGTACTACTACATGAGTGTGGAAATATGGGGATATCCCCCACTGGCTGCTGTGCATTTTGTTAGACAACCTGAATCACACACTTGCATAACTGCACAAATGTGTCAGGGAGTCTAAATGCATGATCACAATGGAAACTCGCTTGTATTTTCTAGAGATGAGCGAAGTTATCAAAAATTGGATTCAGCTGCTTCGCCAAAGTTCCCAAAGAAACTTGATTTGTTATCAATTACTTTGTCATTCATCATGACGTCACCCCGATGACGTGGTGATATTACACGTCAGCACGCGCAAGATGGCTGCAACAGCATCTCTGTGAGCAAATGAGGCGAGTATGTATTTTTTGTTTCTTACCACCATTTCAGGAAAAATTGATTCGTTACCACGAAGCACGAGGAAATTCAGCTTCTTGATGAATCACATTTCTCCTGAAATTCAGACCGAAGTCCACTTTGTTAGCTTCAATTCGCTCAACACTACTATGTACCCTTTTAAACATCGACTTTTAGGTGACTGTCTTAGCGGGAGAACCCGTAGAACAATTTGTTTTCCTCCAGCCACTATTTGTAGAGATTTAAAATACAGCAACCATTCACGTCTATGTTTCTACTTATCAAAGATGGTTCTATGCTAAGGTATACACATATGGGGTCATTTATCAAACTGGTGTAAAGTAGAGCTGGCTTAGTTGCCCATAGCAACCAATTAGCTTCCACCCTCCATTTTTCACAGCTCCTTTGGAAAGTGAAAGGAGGAATCTGATTGGTTTCTATGGGCAATGAAGCCTGTTCTACTTTACACCAGTTTGATAAATAACTCCAATATTTCGTATAACTTTGCTGTGAAAGTGGACTCTGATGCTAATCAACATGATACTGTAACTAGACTTCAATTGTCTTCATATGGTTCACCAAAATGAAGGAATCATCACCATCACTTAGTAAATAGCAACTTACATTTAAGGTTAGGACGAAGTAGGAAATAGACTGGAGGAAGTATAGCAGGAATATCAGACTATACATGATTTGTTTGTAGTCTGTAACCATGAAGACACAGGGCTGAAGGCACAGAATATTTATGATCAAGACTATTTGCAATTTTTTTTTATATATATATTTATTTTCAAGCTGTGAACATGTTTGCAAATATAGTCATGCTATCTCAGGAATTAACCTTGATGGCCTTTCTAATAGGCTTTTAACTGTAGCCAATGACACATATGGTCAGTAATAAACTACAAGTATCTAGTAGTTCCCATTAATCTGGCTGATGTATTGGTTAACGTGTACCTAATCTCCTGATCAATCTTTTTAAAAACTATTCTAAATGGCATATAATTAATTTTTGTAAGATACTTATTTTTTTTCCTGTTTTACTTTCAAAATAGGCACCTGAAATTCATGCATCTATAGCGATTTGAGATATGTGCACTCGTTCAGATACCACTGTGGGGCTGCAGTGAGCACTTTACCCTGTAGCACACATCGCTGTTCCTGCTTGTGCCCACTCCATTTTGCAAAAGCCTGCCATAGTACATCTAATGTGCAGGAGACCCTGCACTGATGAGCTATGCAAGGCTTTAGCGGAGGGAGTACAGGCAGGAGCTCTGCATACCACACCACTATTCCTGCCTGTACCTGCTCCCCTAAGTCCTGGCATTACACCTCGATTGTGTACACTGTGTGCACCTGTCAGTACAGAGCTCACTGCATCTTCACAGTGGAATCCGTACACCTGTCTTATTAACATGTCAGTGGTGTACGAATATATGGATTCCAAAGCACTATAGACACCTCACCTTCACCTTTATAAGACAGGAAAAAAAATATATATATATTAATAAATAAAGTATATTACAAAAACTAATTATATACCTTTTAGAATAGTTTTTAATAAAATTGTTCAAAAGGTTAGGTACACTATAAAAGACATGGTGCTACAGTATGTTTCAGTGAATTCACTGCATGTGGTGATACCTATTTTTACAGAAGCTAATCAGCTTAAAGACACGGCTACATTTTACTGTTTAATTCAATACTTTAGATATCTGATAACGTGGTACATAAATCTCTCGCCTCTTCCTACAAGGATGATTTCATATTGATTAGGCTTTCATGCGCTATATAGTAAAAGGGGTCGCATGACTAGAAGTATTAGTTCATTACTTCAATGTTCCTCCTTAAAGGGTTTGTCCGGCCCTCCAGAGGGTGCTTTGAAAGGTGAGTGAGTGTTTTTTTTATTATTTTTGAATACAGTCCTAATGACTATTCGTTTTTATTGAGGCCAACAACCCCTTTAACACTAGTGTCATAAAAATGTACATGCATATAATGAATCGATGAGAGAGGTTTTTAGCTTTTAGGAAATATCCCCACTAACTTTAGTATCTGTTAATCAATAAATATCTATCCATTTAGGTGGTAATATCGATGTGTCAGGAATAAAATAACAAACATTACGTATTGTGTCATGTCATCAATTACCAAAATAATCCATAATATATACTTACATTTGGCCAACTTGGAGCACCTAAGAGAGTAAACATGACCCAATCAGTACTTTATACCCTTTTTGGCCCATCTTGTTGGCCATATTTAAAAATGTTATCACTGGCATCATGCAAGTAGGTGAAAACACTTCATATCATTATTGATGCATCCTTGACTGCCTTATTCAAAATTTCTAAATTTCTCCATTTTTATTGACAAAAGTTCTCAATGAAACATTTTTTAAAGTAAACATGAAAAATGAAAAAAAGGGTATTTTTTTCTAGAAACAGCACCATTTCTGTTCATGAGCTGTGTCAGGTATTGAAGCTATATTCTAGACCCTTGAAACTGTAATATGAGTCACAAGCCTATAAGTCTGAACTGACGCTTGTTCTTCGAACCCTGCACAACCTATTTAAATACTAATTGTATTATAAACTTTCCAGAGGTCAAATTGTATCTGCATATCGATATGCATAAGTCTACGAGCTGCTTCATAATAGAGCAACAATTTTATAATTATATTTACTACTAAATGTATTTACATACTATTTTCATTAGATCTCTACGATCTTTAATAAAACAGTGCCATACCTGCGCATGGACTGTGTCTGGGGTTGCACTTCAGCTCCACTGATATTTTTAACAAAGCAATCCAGGTTTTTCTAATAATAGACTTTTATAATAATTTAGTATTAATATTGAATGCAGCTCCAAGGCTCATTTTATCTGTAGAGCATATTTTGCAACTACATTTGGGACACTGAAAAAGCCCACAAACCACCTACTTTGGAGTAAATATGATCAATTACCTCCTCTCCTTTCCCACCCATTTCCCAGGAGTGCTATCAACTATGATAGGGCAGTATATTTTTCAGTTTGATTCTGAATTTCTTAGGAATTCCATTCGTACACTGTCAAGCTTCTCTTTGGGACTTTAGACTTCTCAATGACTTGTTTGTGATTTATGTGACAGTTTCTATCCATCTACCTGATGGTTGTGGTCTTCCTCGTTTTCCATATTAATCTTTATTTATATGACACCAACAGAATTCCGCAGCGCTCTACAATTTCCTTCAACTTTACAAAGCATACTTGTCTTTTTCAAAGACTTATTTTTTTAATCATAAAATATAGTTTGGTCATTTGAGTGTGAAGTGGAAATGGGTTTTATTTGGTCAATAATAAAGGATAATAAAGGAGAGTCTGGTATTCTCCAAGAAACACCGCCACTCTTGTTTATGTGCACAGCTAACTTCAAACTACAATAGAAAGCACAGTGTATTGAAAAGCAAGGTGCTACACCTTGGAGAAAGATCTGACTCTCTCAGCATCCCCGTCAATCAGCTGTTTGAAGGGGCTAATGCAGTAGTTGTGTTCTCTTCAATGTAAACAGTGTGCAGGTAAGCATGGTGGTGACGCAGTGTAATTACAACAGTTTGTCCCATTTAAGTGAATGATAGAGCAAGGTGCAATTACCCTGCACCACCATAACATTGTAGACGGCGGGCAGGTAAATACTCAAGAGAATTCAGCGCTCACTCTAGAAACAGAGCCCCTTCAAACAGCTGATCAACGGGGATCCCAAGTCAGACCCCCCAAATCTGATATTGATGAACTATCCTGAGGATAAGTCAATATTGCAAAACCAGAATACAGCTTTTAATTTCTTTAAGAAAATTTTCAGACAACAGATATTTTTGGTGGACTCATACACACCTATTGGCAAGGGCAATTATCTGTCTGCATTTCAGTAGTTACATTGAGGAGGGAAGAAATGCAAATGAGCTCTTAACAAGCTTTGCCTCTAATCCCACCATATGTAAGGCAGCTATCCTATAAGTCAATATTCAGCTCTTAAAATAATCCTTGAGACATGACTTGGATATTAAATAAGCCAGCACCTCATCTGCAGACAGCTGTTTCGGGGTGATTGCCCCTCATCAGTGCAGAGCAGAGAGTACTGGCTTAACTGGGTAGGAGGCCTGTGTCCGAGCAAGGGGGGAACTTAGGGAGAGAGCACCTTAATCAGTGTGAGGAGGCCATACATGCTCCTCTGGAATTTAGTTTAGTGGATGTAGTTACATCCACGTTGCAGTCATTTCCTTTAGAAGGATTTTTTTTTCCAAACCATCTCTTCAAACATAAAAAAAGCTCACAATCCAATTTAGTCTTAATATAAGCTCTGCACAGAGCAGACATAGTAAATAATTAGTTTGAGAGCAACGGGCCACAGATTCAGGAATGCAAATTACCTTTTCATCTACATTTCTGCCCTTATATGTTCCTATTTCATCACTCATTCTCAACGAGCAAAAACGTAAACACAAACATATTATTATTAATGTCTCTGTTTTATTCATATGGTTTCAAAGACTAAACTGTTATTCTTTCACAATGAAACAGTAATATGCGTCAATAGGAGAGGGCAACCTATCACTTGCATGATATGAATAGCAATAATTATTAAATATCAGAGTATCCCGATTTTTCCCTTTTTTAATGATAGAAGTAAAATGCAGAGGGGCCACACTTCTGGGGGGCTGTCATCATTGAAGTCTAAGGGGTTATAGAAAGAGGCAAGCAGTGTGTGCTACTAGGAGACTCTCATTCTTCTGATAGGTGTAGGTCTTCAAAGAGGTTTTACCATCTGAATCATTAAAGGGGTTGTCCAAGTTAAATTTATTGATGACCTATCCTCAGGATAGCTCATCATTATCAGATCGGCTGAGGTCCGACACCCCCTGCCGATCAGCTGTTTGAAGAGAAGGCGCTCGCCGTATCAGCACTGTCTCCCCTTCACTGTTTACCTTCTAGCCATTGCATCTGCAGCGGTGAGCAGGTGTAAATACACCCAAGCCATCCAATTAAATTCAATGGTACGGATCGCTTCTATAATTACACCTGCTCACCACTGCAGATGTTCCTACACTGCCCTGAATATTGTAGGCTTAGGTAAGTCCAAAGAGAGGCAGTATACTAGTGTTAGGGACCCATCTGCGAAAGCCAGCTTGACGCCTGTTAGATAGGCCCGACACACGTTTGATCAAATATGTGTGCTAAGAGCTTCCATTGACTCATTTATAGTAGGTATTGTACCACTTTTATTTAGAAAGATACCCATTTCTTAACTCTATTGTTTGTATGTATAATGGTGTGCAGCCATTTTCTTTTTTACTATCCTGAGGATAGGTCATCAATAAATATAACTTGGCCAACTTCTTTAATGCAATATTATACCAATAAATATTCTAGACTGTAAATGTTTACTTGAAACACATCTGCAAGTAAAACTGATGGCGTTTCAACCCTATATGACCCTTTCCCACACTCAACCCCAGTTCCTCCTTACTGGTTTCTATTATGTAAGCCTCGCAAAGTGACTTCAGACCTGAACAGGTCCTGAAAAAGTGGGTTTTAGACATTTTCTGAAAAATTTCAAGATTTGCTTCTAAACTTCTAAGCCTTGTAACATCCCCAAAAAATAAAATATCATTCCCAAAATGATCCAAACATGAAGTATACATATGGGGAATGTAAAGTAATAACTATTTTTGGAGGTATTACTATCTATTATAAAAGTAGAGAAATGGGGAAAAAAAAATGATTCCATTTTACCACTGTCATGAAGTACAATATGTGACGAGAAAACAGTCTCAGAATGGCCTGGATAAGTAAAAGCGTTTTAAAGTTATCACCACTTAAAGTGACACATGTCAGATTTGCAAACAATGGCCTGGTCTTTAAGGTGAAAAATGGCAGGGTCCTGAAGGGGTTAATCCTAGCTCATTCCCATATTGATAACAGTCAGTGTTGAGTGAGGCTATTTAATGTCCCCATACTGTTAAGGCATTTAGTTGTCAACCTGTGACATTCACATAACTGAAAGTCACAAGCAGTACAATATAATACTTAGCAACATGGATCAAAGGCAAAGCATAGACAGACATGGATCTAAGAAAACAAAGTAACACGGAAGACTCCTGCTGTAGAATAAATAGAACCACGCTTTTTTGGGGACAGATCAAAATGAATACAGAGAAAACAGTCTCCAATCACTGCATTATTAATCACTAAAGATTAAACAATCTGAAGAATCTGTCTTCTGTTTGTGTTTTTTAGCTCAAACTTCAAACCTTGCGCAGTTTCCTACTTGAATTTAGTCTTTAGAACTTGTTACAGCCTCCTAGGTACAGGCTTGAAATGACTTGTTGTAGTTAAATGAATCCATGTACAAACAGCAATATGACCCTTTCTCTGCCATCTTTACAATTCTTTAAAATATGAAAAAAGTCTAGGGAAAATGTGAGTTATTGATATGAAGTGACACTGGTTTGTATTAATCTGCATAAATCTTAGCAGATTCAACTTTGTGCTTCAGGTGTGAAGAATGAAATTCACCCGTAAATCTCACCTTGCTACCTTTTATTGAGGGGCCAAGAGAGTAATTGCCTCCCTTGCAGTCTCTAGCCAGACCTCATGGAATTTTTTTAATTTTTAATTCAGAGTGGTCTGGATTGTGCGAAGGTCCTGTACTGGTGATACATCTGCTGCTTCTGCTATATGCTCTGCCTGGTGACCGGTGGGGAGTAGTGGTGACCAGAGCAGATGCAAAACAGCAGCAGTGGGGATCATTGGTGATCAGCAGGGGTTATTTGTAATTTATAAACCATTTAGATCCTCTTTGAAAGCAATCATTTTACTTGACATGGATAGTTTATTACAGGAAGCAAAAAGAAAGGATTTCAGCCTGGTGAATACTATACTGAGGACTGGTCATCCTATTACCAATTTCTCATAGTAAAGGGATAGCTTATTGCCAATTTATCGCAAATTTTTGGCACATTTATTGGGAATATCGGCACTTAGCAGTAATCCCTAGCAATAAATAGGAAAGTTGCCTACCCCTTAGTGTTGATCGCGAATATTCTAATCGCAAATTTATATCGCAAATATATTACATTGCCGATTTTTGCAATCAAGTAAATAATTAATGGTGATCACAAATTTTCGAATTTGCAAATTTATGGCAAATATTCGGCCAAAAATTCACGAAATATCGCAAACTCGAATATTACCTATGCCGCTCATCACTATTTGTGATGGTTAACTCACTGAACAAATTAGACAGAGGTCTAGATGCCTTCATTGAGAGTAAGAATATTAAATGTTACATGTTCCGAATTACTGGAAGTGAGTCATTAATCCAGGGATTTATGATGATAGCCAGATTTGGAGACATTTTCTCCAAACGGTGCAGGAGAGAAAGTTGAACCAGACAATGCAGGAGAGAAGGTTTAACTAGATGGACTTTTTTTTAACCTTAATAACTATGTTATTATAGGTTATACCAACGAGAGTTACTTTAGGATCATGGTGTGGAGTCTGACCACCAAGGTGCATTTGAAGATACAGTATGTCAGGTAAAGTGATTGGTTCCTATAAGCTATGTATATGGTCATCCTTGGTTATCTATTATGATCAAAATTATGTAGAGGATTTTCATGCGGTGAGATGAATGATATAGCTGTGATATATAGCTAATTTTTCTCCTAGAAAGTGTAGTTTCAGCTAGACCATGGTTTGACACTAGCTCCTTCAAACATGAGCTCACAGTCTGTGAAAAGCATCTTTTGAAAGTTAGCAATTCATGTATTGCATCCCTCAGTGGACCTGAGGGTGTGAGATGGAGGTGAATTTGCAGGTGGTGTAGAAGTGCACACAGTGAAAATATTTGCATCTTCTTTGGAATAGTTAATTTGTACTGCTGTTTCTGTATCATGGTGGCAACTCACCCAGTTGCAGGGCTACAAATAGTCAGTGGTTTGGGGCCTGGGCCTCTTTGTTTTGATCAGCAGAGTGAAAACTGGAATGATGCTCCCTGTCCCCACTCTGCAGGAGGCTTGTCATCTGCAGGGTCACCAGGGATGCATGTGCACTATACTTTATCATTCCAGTTGGCAATTAAGCAGGACTTAATAAAGAGGGTTTGGTGCAAGAACCTTTTTTGGGGGGCCATTCACACATCCGTAGTATATTGTGGATCCGTTATACACCGGGCCAGCTCCCCTATAGAAATGCCTATACTTGTCCGCTATTGCGGACAAGTATAGGACATGTTCTATTTTTATCCGGAGCCGCGGACCGGAAGTACGGAGCTGCGGACCGGAACTGCGGATGCGGACAGCACCATGTGTGCTATCCGCATCCTTTCCGTCCCCATTGAGAATGAATGGGTCCGCACCCGTTCCGCAGAATTGTGGAATGGATGCGGACCCATTCTACGGACGTGTGAATGAACCCTTAGGCTTACATCTGTTTTATGAGTACAGTATTTTTCGCCCTATGAAACGCACCAGCCCATAAGACGCACTTAGGTTTTAGAGGAGGACAATTAGAAAAAAATATTTTACATTAGACCTCAGATCATACCACCAATCAAACCCCCAAAGTTAATCAGACCTCAGCTCACAGCCCCAATCAGACCTCCAATGTTAAGACCCCACTAAAACTTCAGCTCAGACCCCAATGTTAATGACCCCAGACCTCAGATCACCCCCTCCATGCCTTATATCAAGCCCCAGTCATATTTCATCAGCCCCTATCCATATTTCATCACCCCCAGCAATACTTCATCACCTCCAGCCATATTTCAGCAGCCCCCAGCCTCAGATCACAAAATAAAAAATCCACTTACCTCTCACCTCCGGCAGTCTTCTTCTTCCTGCCATCGGCTGTGCTGTGATCCGACGCGCACAGCATGAGGTCACAGAGCGCCCTCACGCTGTGCTCAGCCACAGCACAGCTGTCAGCAGAGGACCAGGAATTAGCGAGTAATGGAAGCGCTCATTAGTATTTGCCCATAAGACGTAGTGACAGTCTTCCCCGACTTTGGGGGGGGGGGGGGTGCGTCTTATGAGGCAAAAAATACCCTATATTCCCCTAAAAGTAGCAGGGTCAATTATGTGTGATGCAGCAGAGACGTTTTTTGATTTGACACAGACTAGAGCTTTAAGTTTAGGCAATAGTAAGCCAGCAGAGGTAAGAGACTGCAAGGCTGTTTAGGCCCATTTTTAGGGAATTGAGCTCATAGGCAAGAAAAGATAGGGACACTGTGCAGAGCAATGGTAGCAGAGCCTTCTCACATTGAAGGCCCAACGCGTGTGGAGGTGGGAATCCACCTTTTCCCTAGGAGATGCAGTCTAGGCCCAGTAAATAGATACGATCCATGTGTCTGATGTTTTTTTTCGGGGTTCAAAAACCAGACCAGGGGTGGACCCCACAGGAAACCTCCCGGTGAACTGATGCCTAGGGGGCCATCTGAGCCCTTCTCACAGCCAGCTAAGCAATAAAGTAACATAGTTTATAAAGCTGAAAATAGACATCTGTCCATCCAGTTTAGCCTGTTATCCTGCAAGTTTATCCAGAGGAAGGCAAAAAAAAACTGTGAGATAGAAGCCAATTTTCCTCCCCACTCCAATCAGGCAATCAGAATAACTCACTGGATCAACAACCCATCTCTAGTAACTGTAACCTGTAATATTAAATACATCCAGGCCGCTCTTGAACTCTTTTAGTGAATTCACCGTCACCACCAATCATCTGATGCTCCTAGAGTTAATTAAAGTTGGGAACGTCAAGTACATATGATATAGCTGGCCCGCCTGTGTTGCCCTGCCTTCTGTCAATTTGGACCCACCTACAACATGGGGCCACTTTTTTTTTTTTTTTCAAGGTCATTTTAAGTTCCCAGTCTGTGACTGGTACCTTTTCTTACTGATGCCTTAATTCTCTTGCACCCTATAAAATTGAACCAACTTCTTTCTTTACTACTGGAAGTCCTGTGCACAAGCTATAGTAAGTGAGTGGCAATCAGTTTTCATGACACAAGAATCCTGTACCCTTAATGGTTCATATGCACATTTTGTGTATACCTGCTATGATGGAATATTCCTGTTACCCGCTTTACTGAGAAAGTTTAAAACATTGCTCTGAACGTGAGACATCAGAGAATGCTATTCACTCCTTTCCTCAGCAATGGATACCTAACTAGTTCAGTTATCAGTTCACTGTCTAGTTGGAACAGTTCTTCTCTCTGCTATTATTTTCTTTTGATGCCAGTTACATCAGGGAAGTAGGTTCTATGTACTGCAGTGAATTATGACTTTGTAATGCTAGAATTGAATTGCCGTAAACGTCTAGCTAGCAGAAATAATGTAGTTTTTACAATCAATTGCTGAGTTCCCAGCCTCTCACCCAACTCTTATTAAAATGCAGCAGTCACATCACTCACTATAAAGGCACTGTATCCTTCAGCTACCAGACTGCAGAGCTGATCATTATTTTATCCAATCAGGCATTTCTTTCCAAATAGAAATGAATTATAGCCTGTGAGTGAGGCCCTCAAGAACAGCAGGGTACGGAGACATACTTTTAATGTGTGTGGCAATAAGTAGCTTAGAATACTCTCTGTGTGATTCCCTGAACAAGTGACTGATATATATGTATAAAGATGGATGGATGGATGGATGGATGGATAGACAGATAGATAAATAGATTGATATTGATTAACCATCCTTATGATAAGTCATTAATATCAGATCAGTTGGAGCAGTACCTCCAATGATCAGCTGTTTGCAGTTGCACAGAGAATTAGCACAGAGCCGGAACACAGCTCTGTCCTCTGTGTTGTGGTCATGCTCAGTTAATGCAGCTCAGCTCCCCTTCGATTGAATGGGAAATCATTTGCAGTACCCATTACAGCCACTACACAGGGAGCAGAGCTGTCCTTCCAGCTCCATTCTCAGTGTTAGTTTCAGAGGTTTCTGCAAGCAGCTGATCAGTGAGAGTGCCAGATGTTGAACGCCCACTGATCTGATATTAGTATCTTAAGAACAGAAGATAAATATTTTATAACCCAGAAAACCCTTTGAGATATTCAACTTTGATGTAAATGTCCATCTTTTAACACTATATCATTTTACATAAGATATGTTTGTGCTGCTTAATTTGTTAACATATGATTATCGCATTTGGAGGTCCACATTTGATAAAGAGCTCCAAATCAGTGATCATCTAGGCCAGTGATCATCTAGGCCAAGATGCTGGAGACCAGCATGGGGTCTAGAGTCTATATTAATTTGGGGTCTGCTCTGTAGTCAAAATTAATCTGGGGTCTATATTAATTTGAGATATGGTCAGGAATCCATTTTAATTTTGTGGACTGTATTAATTTTGCAGTCTGGTATAGAGGTCTATATTAATTTTTGGGTCTGGTTTGGAGTGTATTCATTTTAGGGTCCAATTTGTGATCTGATTTGGTTTTAGGGTCTAGTCTGGGGTACTTCTCAATTTTGGGTCTGTATTAGAGGGGATGTCAAGCCAATAACATTTAAAAACTAGCTTAGCTTTTGTAAAATCAACAAAATAAAGAAAGAAAGGCATATTCACTTCCATTTCCTGTTTACAGTCCCTCACCAGTCTTTCGGCCCTCTTGACACAGACAAGAGACTGCTGCAGCCAATCACTGGCCACATATCACCTCAGTGGAGTTGACAGGTCGCAGCTGTGGCAAGTGATTGGTCACATGTCCATGTCAAGAGGTACCAGGAAGCAGTGGGGGATCAGTTACATGAGCACATCTTCTTTCTATGTTGTAAAAAGTAGTCTTCAAAATATTTTTTACTTGGCTGGAGAACCCCTTTGATGTCAGGGTCCGGTCTAAGAATTGATCTTTTAAATGTTAATTTGCTTTGAATTCATTCTATCGAGGCAAGGGGGATTGATTTGCCTAATCTGTCCAGGGTACTAAAATACCTTGTCCTGGCAGTGTATATCACTGATGTAATAAGGGGGCTGGTTGTTTTTCTTAGATCATAAGCTAAACCTGCTGCTTTCTCTGTCACAACTGACTCAGAGATAAGATAAGGGGGCTGACATAGCTAATTGATTGAGTCAGGGGCATAGTTAAAGGCTCATGGGTCCTAGAGCAAGATTTCAGCCTGGCCCCCCCTTTCCTCAGTGCTTTGTAGCAAGGGGCAGGGAAGCACATAGCCTTCATGCTGCATGAGGGAAAAATTGAAACGAACCCCCCCTCCCCGTGCCAAATTTTTGACCTAACCCCTTCCCTCCAGCCAGAGGTGTAACTTGACTAGTATGCACTTTCTATGATACTGGTGTCTTCTTATGTGGCACAAAGGTCTTTGGGCCCCTCAGGCTAACTCTGCATCCCCTATAGCTATGCCCCTGAAAATTAAGTCAAATCGATATCCCTCTTCATCATACAATTAGGAAATCTGTGACACTACTTCTTAAGACCTCAGTGTAAGGAAGGAGTTATGATTAGAGTTGAGAGGACACCTGGATGTTCGGGTTCAACGTGTTCGGCCGAACTTCACAAAAAAGTTTTGAGTTCGGGACCCGAACTTGACCCGGAACCCGAACTCTATTGAAGTCAATGGGGACCCGAACTTTTGAGCACTAAAATGGCTCTAAAAAAAGTCATGGAAAGAGCTAGAGGGCTGCAAATGGCATCAAAATGTGGTTAAGAGCATGGCAAGTGCTCTGCAAACAAATGTGGATAGGGAAATTACTTAAAATAACATAAAATACAAAAAAAAATAATCTTGATCTAGGAGGACCAGGTCCATATGGAGAAGGAGGTTAAGGAGACGGTGGATGTGGCGGTGTAGGTGGAAGCAGCGGTGGAGGAGGAGTTAGCCAACACTGTTTTTTTGTTCTGTTATTTATTTTTTTGTTTAAATTTGGGTAGACCCCAAAACATTGGGAAATATATCCTGTGAAAACCCCCTCCAGCCGTGCTAAACAAACGTTAAGATAATACACTCGCTGCAGGGCAGGCCAGCACCTCCAAGGCATAAAGGGCAAGCTCAGGCCATGTGCCAAATTTGGAGACCCAGAAGTTGAAGGAGGCAGACCCATCAGTCAGTACGTGTAGGCATGTGCACACATACTGCTCCACCATGTCGCACGTCCCCGTGATGTCCACGATCCAATTGGATATCTTCACTATCAACCGTCAATGTTCTTTTCTGCGCCTAACATGTTGATCACAGTTAGTGGCGAATCAGGGTTCCACGCCGGAGAGGGAGCGTGAGAAAGGAATACCACATCCAAGGGAGGTCAATGGATGAAATTAAATCTGATCGAGCGGAAATGTGGGACAAGTTGTTAAAGCGGAAGGATCGAATGAAAGGAGGGGGCGCGCGTAAATCAAAGATGAATTTTAGACATTGAAGTCCCTGTCACCTATGCAGAGTAGGGGTTTTTCATCGGCAAAAATTGGTTACTGTCATCCACCAATGGAACAGACGATTTAAAAAAAATTCGGGTCCCTGTCAACCATGCAGAGCAGGGGTTTATTCACGGCAAAACTGTGTTCATATCACCCACCAATTGAACAGACGATTTTACAAAAATTAGGTCCCTGTCACCTATGTAGAGCAGGGGTTTGTATATGGCAAAATTGGTAAAATGTCACCTGACAATGTAACAGACGATTTTTAGAAAGTTATGTCCCTGTCACCTATGCAGAGCAGGGGTTTATTCACGGCAAAAATTGTAAAATGTCACTCAAGAATGTAACAGACGCTTTTGCACCCTGCTCCCTCTTCTGCTGTGCTGGTGCCTCTGTGCGACCACCACCTCTTCCTCCGAACTATACAGGTCACTCGCATGACCTTGATTCCATGTGGGGTCTAGTATCTCATCATCCTCCACATCATCTTCCACCCACTCTTTACCCCTGCCATCCTTGTCGGTCTGCATACTGCAGAAAGCTGCAGTAGTTGGCACCTGTGCTTTGTCATCATCAGAGACGTGCTGCGGTGGTCTTCCAATGTGCTCATCCTGAAACATAAGTGGTTGGGCATCAGTGCACTCAATCTCTTCCACTTTGGGGCAGGGCTATGTGGATGGCCCACGGAAACCCTGCCAGCAGAGTCATCAAAAAGCATAACAGACTGCTGCATGACTTGGGGCTCAGACTGCTTGCCTGATTTGCAAGTGGGTGAGTTGAAAGACAGATGGCCATGGGCTGTAGGTGCCAACTCTGATCTTTCAGCAGGGGACTGGGTGGGAGACAATGCAAAGGAACTGTAGGGCCTGTCAGCCCCCCAATCTACTATAGTCTGTACTTGTTCATGCCTCACCTGATTCGTACTGTCCAAAATGCAGTGTAGGCCGCAAATGTACTTTCTAGTGCAAAAGATGAGCATTTGTCACCCAACAATGTGACAGACGAATTAGTGAAATGAATTTCCGTGTCCACTATGTAGAGCAGGGGTATATCACAGCCAAAAATTGGTGAATTTCACCCGACAATGAAACAGACAAATTAGTGCAATGTATTTACCTGTCTACTAGGTAAAGCAGGGGTATATAACAGCCAAAAATTGGTGAATTTCACCCAACAATGTAACAGACAAATTAGTGAAATATATTTACCTGTCTACTAGGTAGAGCAGGGGTATATCACAGCCAAAAAATGGTGAATTTCACCCGACAATGAAACAAATTAGTGCAATGTATTTACCTGTCTACTAGGTAGAGCAGGGGTATATCACAGCACAAAATTGGTGAATTTCACCCGACAATGAAACAGACAAATTAGTGCAATGTATTTACCTGTTTACTAGGTAAAGCAGGGGTATATCACAGTAAAAAATTTGTGAATTTCACCCGACTATGTAACAGACAAATTAGTGAAATGTATTTACCTGTCTACTAGGTATGGACAAGTCCTGTGGGATCCAAGCCTGGTTTAATTTAATGAACGTGAGCTTGTCTGTGATAACGCCCCCTGCCATGCTAAACACACATTCAGACAATACACTGGCTGCAGGGCAACCCAGCACCTCCAAGGCGTAAAGGACAAGATCAGGCCATGTGCCCAATTTGGAGACCCAGAAGTTGAAGGGGGCAGACCCATCATTCAGTACGTGTAGGCGTGTGCACACATACTGTTCCACCATGTTGCTGAAATGCTGCCTCCTGCTATGATGTTCCATATCAGCTGGTGATGCTGGTTGTTGTGGCGTGCTGGCAAAGCTTTTCCACATTTCAGCTATGCTAACCCTGCCTTCTGAGGTGCTGGTGGTGCCCCAGCTGCATTGGCGACCTCTTCCTCCTCCTCTGCCTTCGCCTTGTGCTTCCACTGTGCCCCCTGCTGTCAAGTGGGAATGCCACCAGCAGCACGTCTACCAGTGTGCGCTTGTACTCACGCATCTTACGATTATGCTCCAGTGACGGAATTAAGGACGGTACGTTATCCTTGTAACAGGGATTTAGCAGCGTGGCCACCCAGTAATCAGCACAAGTTAGAATGTGGGCAACTCGGCAGTCGCTGCGGAGACACTGCAGCATGTAATCGCTCATGTGTGCCAGGCTGCCCAGAGGCAACGACAAGCTGTCCTCTGTGGGAGGTGTATCATCTGTGTCCTCTGTATTTCCCCAGCTACACACCAGTGATGGCCATGAGCTGGTTTGGGTGCCACCTTGCTGTGATCACGGTTCCTCCTCCTCCATCTCCTCCTCCTCATCCTCCACCTCATCATCCTCCAGAACTGTGCCCTAGCTGGACAATTGAGTACCTGGCGTTTGTGGGTGCAGTTACTCACCCTCAGAGCCACTTCTGAATGACTGGCCTGAAACCCTATTAAATTATCCCTCTTCCTCCACCTCCTCCTGTGCCACATCCTCTTCCATCATCACCCGAAGCGTTTGTTCAAGGAGGCATAGAAGTGGGATAGTAGCACTGAGAATGGCGTTTATCAGCACTGGCCATGTTGGTGGAGTACTCAAAGGCACACAGGTCTCGCATGGAGGCCCACTCATTGGTGGTGAAGTGGTGCTGTTCCGCAAAGCGACTCACCCGTGCGTGCTGCAGCTGAAATTCCACTATGGCCTGCTGCTGCTTGCACAGTCTGGCCAGCATGTGCAAAGTGTGAGTTCCACCTTGTGGGCACATCGCATATGAGGCGGTGAGCGGGAAGGCTGAAGTTATGCTGCAGCGCTGACAGGCGAGCAGCAGCAGGGTGAGAACGCCGAAAGCACGCACAGACGGTCCGCACTTACTGCAGCAGCTCTGACATATTGGAGTAATTTTTAAGGAACCTCTGTACCACCAAATTCAGCACATGCACCAGGCAAGGGATGTGCGTCAAACCGGCTAGTCCCAGAGCTGCTACAAGATTTCGCCCATTATCTCACACCACCAGGCTGGGCTTGAGGCTCACTGGCACCAACCACTCATCGGTCTGTTGATCCATGCCCGTCCACAGCTCCTGCGCCGTGTGGGGTTTGTCCCCCAAACACATACGTTTTAAAACTGCCTGCTGTCATTTACCCCTGGCTGTGCTGAAGTTGGTGGTGAAGGTGTTACGCTGACCGGATGAGGAGGCAGTAGAGGATGAGGAAGCGGAGTAGGAAGAGGAAGCAACAGGAGGCAAAGAGAAGCGCCCTGCAATCCACAGTGGTGGAAGGACAGCGTTAAACTGCTATCCGCCTCAGGCCCTGACAGTGCTTACTAGTCCACGTATCCGTAGTTAGGTCCACGTATCCGTAGTTAGGTGGACGTTGCCACATATGGCATTGCGCAGTGCACACCTGATTTTGTCATCCACTTGGTTGTGCAGGGAAGGGATGGCTCGTCTGGAAAAGTAGTGGTGGCTGGGCTCGACGTACTGTGGGACAGCCACCGCTATAAGGCTTTTAAAACTCTCTGTCTCCACCAGACAGAATGACAGCATTTTAAAGGCCAGTCATTTTGAATTGCTGGCATTCAGGTCCAGGGATCGCGGGTGGGTACAGGGGTACTTCCTCTTTCGCTCCAGTGTTTAGGAGATAGAGAGTTGAAGCTGGCAGATCCTCTGTTTGCAGGGTGGCAGGTGCCACTGTCACTCCAGAGGTGGATGAAGAGGCTGAGACTGCAGCCGAAGCAGAAGCAGGAGGAATCAGAGACCTTTCTTTGTTTTTGAGGTGTCTACTCCACTGCAACTTGTGCTATGCACTTAGATGCCTGCTCATGCAGGTTGTGCTCAGGTTGAGAACGTTTATGCCTCGCTTCAGGCTCCGATTGCACAGAGTGCAAACCACTCGTGTCTTGTCGTCAGCACATTGTCTGACGAACTGCCACGCCACGGAGCTCCTTGGAGCTGGCTTTGGTGTGCTTGGTCCCTTGGTGCGGTGGGCAGTAGCAGGCGTACTATCTAGGGGACGGCCGCTCCGCTTTTGCACCCTGCTCCCTCTTCTGCTGTGCTGGTGGCTCTGTGCGACCACTGCCTCTTCCTCCGAACTACACAGGTCACTTGCATGACCTTGATTTCATTTGGGGTCGAGGACCTCATCGTCCTCCACATCATCTTCCACCAAGTCTTCACCCCTGCCCTCCTTGTTGGTCTGCACACTGCAGAAAGCTGCAGCAGTTGGCACCTGTGTTTCGTCATCATCTGAGATGTGCTGCGGTGGTCCTCCCATGTACTCATCCTGAAACATAAGTGGTTGGGCATCGGTGCACTCAATCTCTTCCACTTCTGGGGCAGGGCTATGTGGATGGCCCTGGGAATCCCTGCTAGCAGAGTCCTCAGAAAGCAGAAGAGACTGCTCCATGACTTAGGACTTAGACTACTTGGCTGATTTGCAAGGGGTGAGATGAAGGACTGATGGCCATGGGTTGCAGGCGCCAACTCTGATCTTTCAGCAGGAGACTCGGTGGGAAGTGGGAAGGAACTGGAGGCACTGTCAGCCACCCAATCTACTATTGCCTGTACTTGTTCTGGCCTCACCATTCATAGAGCCGCATTCGGCCCTCCCAAATAACGCTGAAGGTTCTGTCGCCTATTTGCACCTGAGGAAGGTGTTTCACTTGTGCGTGTAGCTGGCACAGATTGACCACGTCCTCTCACTGCAACAGGAGCTCCACCAGCAGCACCACGACCAGGGCATGTCCCTTATTTAACGCTCTCCTCATTCTTTGCATTCACCCACCAAACTAACAGATGGTTTATGTCAGGCGACAATGTAATCGCCAATAGTCAACAATTAAGTTCACTGAGAGTAAGGCAGTGCCGGTGTCATAAAGAGGAAAAATTTCTTGAGGTCACACAACAGTGTGACATGCGAATTTTATACAATTACTTCACGGTCCCAAAAATGTTAATTTGTCAACCAACAATGTAACTGCAGTATTGAATGGTTGTATTTGACTGTGACAAATGCAGCAAAGGCTCCAAATGTAGGGTCTTGCCCAAAATGGGTGCTTTTTTAAAACAAAAATATTACAGCAGTATCTAACTCTAGTATTTGACTGTGACAAATGCAGCAAAGGCCGCAAATGTATTAACTTGGCCAAAATGGGTGTTTTTTTAATACCAGAATATAACAGCAGTATGTACCGCTTGTATTGGAATGTCAGAAATGCAGCAAAGGCCGCAAATATATTATCTTGCCCAAAATGGGTGTTTTTTTTAAACCAGAATATAACAGCAGTATCTAACGCTAGTATTTGACTGTCACAAATGCAACAAAGGCAGCAAATGTATTATCTTGCCCAAAATGGGTGTCTTTTTAATACCAGAATATAACAGCACTATGTACCGCTTGTATTGGACTGTCAAAAATGCAGCAAAGGCCGCAAATGTATTATCTTGGCCAAAATAGTTTTTTTTTTCTAAAACCATAATATAACAGCAGTATCTAACACTTGTATTGGACTGCCAGAAAAGCAGCAAAGGCCGCAAATGTATTATCTTGCCCAAAATGGGTGTTTTTTAAACCCAGAATATAATTGCAGTATTTAAAGCTTGTATTTCACCGTGACAAATGCATTAAAGGCCCCAGATGTATGGTATTGCAAAAAAAAAATTTTTTTTTAAACCCAGAATATAATTGCAGTATTTAAAGCTTGTATTTCACTGTGACAAATGCAGCAAAGGCCTCAGATGTAGGGTATTGCGAAAAATGGGTGTTTTTTTTTAAACCCAGTATATAACTGCAGTTTGCATTTGACTGTCAAAAATTCAGAAAAAAAACTAAATGTATTATCTTGCCCAAAATGGGTGGTTTTTTTTAAACCAGAATATAACAGTAGTATCTAACGCTAGTATTTGACTGTCATAAATGCAACAAAGGCCGCAAATGTATTATCTTGCCCAAAATGGGTGTTTTTTTAAACCAGAATATAACAGCAGTATGTACCGCTTGTATTGGACTGTCAGAACTGCAGCAAAGGCCGCAAATGTATTATCTTGGCCAAAATTGTTTTTTTTTCTAAAACCATAATATAACAGCAGTATCTAACACTTGTATTGGACTGCCAGAAAAGCAGCAAAGGCCGCAAATGTATTATCTTGCCCAAAATGGGTGTTTTTTAAACCCAGAATATAATTGCAGTATTTAAAGCTTGTATTTCACCGTGACAAATGCATTAAAGGCCCCAGATGTATGGTATTGCTAAAAAAAATTGTTTTTTTTAAACCCAGAATATAATTGCAGTATTTAAAGTTTGTATTTGACTGTCACAAATGCACATATGCTGTGCTGGTGCACTGAACTTGCACAAAATGGCCGCCGACGCCCACCTAACTAACAGACGGATAAAAGTAATTTTTCTGTGTCACTGGGCTCAGGGCAGGGTAAAAAAAATGGTGCACTGCACCCACAAAACAAAATCGTTGTAGATCGCTGAGTTAACAAGCACTTCAGATTAAAGATTCTTTCCTATTCTCTCCCTCACAGCAGCAGCATCCTATCCCTACACTAGTAAGAGCAGGGTGACGTGCAGCGCTACGTGACTCCAGCTTATATAGAGGCTGGGTCACATGCTGCACTGGCCAATCACAGCCATGCCATTAGTACGCATGGCTGTGATGGCTTCTAAGGGCACACAAGTTTTACGCTTGTTGATTGGCAGCTATGCAGCCTTTCAAAAAGCGCCATTAGCTTGCCGAACACCGAACTCGAACCCGAACTTTTAATGAAAAGAAGGAAATCCAATGACATCCAAAAATCCTAAATTTCGGGTTCGCTCAACCCTAATTATGATTTAATTCCTGCCATTTGCTCCAGGAGTGAGCAGAGGAAATCAGGTTCCAGAGGTGGCCCTGCTTCAAAGCACAGCCACGTGTTTACATTTCACACCCACTCAGTAGGGGGCTGAGATGATCGACAACAACAAAGAAAATTCTGTAGACATCATGGTTCATGAGAAATTATGAACTAACTGTACATCACATAACTAAACCGTTGACGTCTCTGCGACTTTTGTGCCGCAATCTGCAACATATACATGTCAGAAGACTGACATATATCTGATAGTAAATGACCCCCAATGAGCATAGCATTGGCACTAGCACATTTTCCATATTGAGTATGTCGCTATTGTATGTACTTTGTTATTTGTGTTTGCAGAGTGCTGTTGAATTGTTTGTTTTTCCTGGGACTTGTGGCTCGGTCAATACATTTTTTAAATAAAATGAGATTTTTCCAGTAACATCGCCAACAGAAAATGTTTGACATGTACACTTTATTATTATTTGCATTGGTCTGAAATATATACATAATAAAGAAGTAAGTCATAGCCATTAGTACATCATCACTACAGGGCAAGCCAATGTGATCAGGGGGATTTAACAGTTTTGGGTTTTTACTACATTCTTTGCTTTTAATGTTATCTTTAAATCCTAGCCAGCCACTTGAATTGTGGTTACATTTAGTTAACTAGAAGGGATGTTTATATTGATATTCCCAACTAGGCAGATTAAAAATAAAAATAGAATCCAAGGTCTCTAAAGCCTATTGTAAATTGCAGTTCAGTGGATGAATTGAGTCTTTCGTCCCCTGCAAGTGCAGCCACCATGCTGTTAATGCTGTATGTTCAACCTACAGAGCTACTATATCTCTTTTAGCCCAAACAACTTTTTGGTTGCACCTCAATGTGACTTCACTAAAGGTTTCTTCACATGTGGTCCATGTCTCATCTTCTGGGTGGCCTCAGAGTATTTTTAGTTTTGTAAAGCCTCCCTGCAATGCTATTTCAATTGCAATTTCTTTAAAAGTTTACATCCCACAGCTAAAAGTTGTAACAAGGTTTATTTTATCTGACACAATAATGTACTAATGCAGCTAAATAGTGAGCAAGTTATTTAAAGGGAATGTGTCATCAGAAAAGGACCTATTGTTTAAATCATATTTTTATGTTAAACATATTTTTTTTTTTAAATGTTGATGTTATTTTTAATTTTCCATGTCACTATTTATAATTAAACAAAAAACATTAAATCCAGCAGTTTTCTCACTGGCCACAAGGCTAATAATAGGCGCCACTTCTTGGTCTGTACAGATCACTTTACTGCAGTTATCTCCTTATCATTAAAGGCAGGTTTAGAATGACAGATTGTCAAAGGTTATCTACTTCTTACTTGTAAGATGACTTCTGCACAGGTCACAGAGCATGCCTAGAAAATTTGACCGTAGAAGTCAGTAAGGTTCCCTGTCCATTGTGTCTATGGCTCATGGGGCTGCCGTGAAGCAATTCCTTAAATGCTTTCTAAATCCTGTTAAGAACAGCTCAGGCAAGATGGCCGCCACCATAATAATGTTCTGGAAAAGGAATTAAAACTAATATAATTTAAAAAAGGATATGTGTTGCTATCTGGTTTTAACATAAAAATAAAGGTTGTGATGTAATAGAAAATCTGTAGTGCACCTGTCATACTAGTGGAAAACAATAATTACAGTATCTCCTGAAATGCAATCGTCTCAGGGCACTGACCACCACTGATGCCAATTTCATGTCTATTCATGTCATCAAGGGTAGGAATGGAGTCCTTTGAGCTCATGGAAGGAGATGATTCTAAGGGTACCTATACATGTTGTGGAGTACGCATTTTTTTCTGCGCAGAATCCGTGAGGAAACAGCGTAGCATAGTACAGTACCAGCAAAGTGTATGAAATTGACCTGTCATGTGGATTTCCAAAATGGGCATAATGTCAATTATGTTTGCAGCTTTAGCTACAGATTTCACGATTTTCAAATGAAGGAGGAGATCTGCAAAACCACATCAAATCCACACCAAAAACCACTATTGGAAATTTGTGTGAATTTTTTGCACACACTCGCATACGTGTGCAGGAACCCTAAGGGTCTACCCTCCTCTTAAGCAGGTCATATGCATGTCCTCTTGAAATTTAATTATAATCGTTAGAGATGAGCAAAGTTTTGAAAAATTTGATTCGGCAGCTTTGCCGAAGTTGACAAGAAATTCGATTCACTCTGAATTAATTTGTCACAAATCGCGACAAATCAGGTAAACTCAGGCCAATCTGCCTAATCGTATTCTTCCCACTTGGTGGCCCAATCTCAGTGTTAAGGCTTGAAATTTAAACTGCAAGGAGATTGCAGGGAGAGGGTAGCAGACTGCTGAACTACAGACTCTACTACAATTTATCTCTGTGTACATAACTGTGCAGTGCACCAATATTCAATTAGTGGCCACATGACTACATGAGGAGGGTGGCAGCAGCAGCAGTGGCATAAACAGTGACAAAAGTGGCCCCATGACAGAGTGGGAAGGGGAGGCAGCAGCAGTGGCATACAGCACAAGATGGTGGCAGATCACATTAGTAGCAGAGGGTCACCCTGGTCAGATCTTAGTGAGGATGGTTGATGGTGCTCATAGGCAGCGACCAACAGACTGCACAGCATGTCTCTACAGTAGTCCATTTTTGCATCCCTCTCAGAAGGTCTAAAAATGCCCTAATGTTTGACCGTTAGCGAGAGTCTAACAATGTGGATAGCCAGTAGTCATCCCTCAGCCGAATGAGGCAATGTCAATTAGGCTGTCACTGCACAAAAAGCATGCATCTGGCCATTTGCTCAGAGGCCCTCCCTGCCTCCATCTCCATTGCATACTGCCGCGATCTGTCAGGGGTAATCTGAGTCATCTTCATCTTCGCCCTCTAGCTCGTCATGTGTAACACCCCAGAGTTGTGTTACTACACGCCTCTACCCCGCTACTATTTTCTAAGAGCCTTTACATTGTTATCTCATGTAATTTGTATAATGTCGTCACATGTTAAATATCATTGTTCCTTGTAATTTTCCAGGTTTACCAGCAGGTGACAGCAATGCATTGACCAGGTATAAGTCCTAGTTTAGCATATCTAGGCTGTAATGGATTATTCCAGCTTAGCTCCCCCTCTGGAGGTGTGTGGACTGTTCCCACATCCTGCAGTATGGGAGGAGAAGAAAGTTAGAGTCAGTGTACCAGTCACCCCTGTTGGGGAAGGCTGTGTGATAGCGTTCAGGAGTGTAGCCCACCCCCTGATAGGGGTAGGGTGTGTGTGTGAGGTGATCCCAGGCATAGGGAACACAGCTGTCACGCCCTGCCCTGTGGGTGTTCTGAGGAGATCTGTCAGAGTTGCTGTACGTGACTCGATCTGACATTTTGTTTTGTTGTGGGCTTGAGCTGAGACACCCAGCTCCTTCAACAACTGAAGGAGCTAGCGTCACCCCAGAGGCCTCGTCAAAACAGACACAGAAGGAACAAGGGTAAAATACTTATCTGAAGATGTGTTGGAGAAGACGATCCACCAAACTTCCTGAGCTCACACAAGGCAGAACTATAACCCGCAAAGGCTATAGGGAGAGGGAGGAATAAATAGCCTCACCAATTATCTAAAGAGCAACACCTGGGAGGTGGTGGGATTCAGCTCAAACCCACAACAAAACAAACTGTCAGATCGAGTCACGTGCAGCAACTCTGACAGATCTCCTCAGAACACCCACAGGGCAGGGCCTGACAACAGCAAGGATCTTGTCTTGGCTGAGACACTGATGAAATACCCAGTCTGAGCAACTTCAGTCTCAACTGGATGAAGAAGCAGACAACCTCCAGAGTTCCAGGAATAAAGCAACCCCTGAGAATCATCTGTGAGTTAAGTCCAGAGACCTAGGAGAAGCCATGCCTCTTCAGCTAGTCTGTTCTCATACAGCAGAAGTACAGAAAAGTGCAGAAGATTAATTCCTGCCACAGTTACAGAGCTATCAAGCAGACATCTTATCCTGCAAGCTCCCTACATATCAAGCAGAAGCATTTATTCCTGCCAAACATTGCCAAAACCTTTCTGGGACCAGAGACCATTTCTGGTGCAAAATTCCTCTATTACTCCTACTACTACTACACTAAAATTTATTGCAAGTCAGCCAGGAGTCCAGCGGTGCCCAGGTAGAAGACACCGTTGACACAATTATCACCATCTTGAAGAGACATTATAGGCCATTACACCACTCTGGCATTCCTAGTCTGGGACGTTCGTTATAACACCTTGGAAGGGACCTGGGGTAGAACCCTGCGCACGCTGCAATTGGCGTCACAAACAAATACAGACTATTATCCACCCATCTCCTGGCCCACTGCATAAGTGGCATCAGCGTTACCCCATATCCTGCTAATTGCACATGCTCCTCTCTGGTTGCTTGGTCAGATAAACCACCTAGTTGTACAGTTGCAAGAAAAAGTATGTGAACCCTTTGGAATGATATGGATTTCAGCACAAATTGGTCATAAAATGTGATCTGATCTTCATCTAAGTCACAACAATAGACAATCACAGTCTGCTTAGACTAATAACACACAAATAATTAAATGTTACCATGTTTTTATTGAACACACCATGTAAACATTCACACCGCAAGTGGAAAAAGTATGTGAACCCCTAGACTAATGACATCTCCAAGTGCTAATTGGAGTGAGGTGTCAGCAAACTGGAGTCCAATCAATGAGATGAAATTGGAGATGTTGGTTACAGCTGTCCTGCACTATAAAAAACACACACCAGTTCTGGGTTGGCTTTTCACAAGAAGCATTGCCTGATGTGAATGATGCCTCGCACAAAAGAGCTCTCAGAAGACTTATGATTAAGAATTTTTGACTTGCATTAAGCTGGAAAGGGTTATAAAAGTATTTACAAAAGCCTTGCTGTTCATCAGTCCACGGTAAGACAAATTGTCTATAAATGGAGAAAGTTCAGCACTGCTGCTACTCTCCCTAGGAGTGGCCGTCCTGTAAAGATAACTGCAAGAGCACAGTGCAGACTGCTCAATGAGGTGAAGAAGAATCCTAGAGTGTCAGCTAAAGACTTACAAAAGTCTCTGGCATATGCTAACATCCCTGTTAGCAAATCTACGATTCGTAAAACACTAAACAAGAATGGATTTCATGGGAGGATACCACAGAGGAAGCCACTGCTGTCCCAAATAAAACATTGCTGCACGTTTACAGTTTGCACAAGAGTACCTGGATGTTCCACAGCAGTACTGGCAAAATATTCTGTGGACAGTTGAAACCAAAGTTGAGTTGTTTGGAAGAAACACACAACACTATGTGTGGAGGAAAAGAGGCACAGAACACCAACATCAAAACCTCCTCCCAACTGTGAAGTATGGTGGTGGGGGCATCATGTTTTGGGGCTGCTTTGCTGCGTCAGGGCCTGGACGGATTGCTATCATCGAAGAAAAAATGAATTCCCAAGTTTATCAAGACATTCTGCAGGAGAACTTAAAGGGAGTCTGTCACCTTCATATGGCCATATACAGTGCTTACATTGCCCTATAGCACACCTATACATGAATGTTATGGTACCTTTGTCTTTGTCTTTACACTTGCAGAAGCTGGAAAAACGAACTTTGATTGATATGCAAATCAGCATTTGCAAGTGTCCAGGGGCGGCGTTCACTGTGTTTGTGCCCAAGCTGCCCTGACTTTTTTCATTGTTCCCCCGCCCCGGCCTCTGCATATGCCCGCCCTCCTATTCCCTTGAGTCATCCTAAGGTCCGTCCGAGATCCTGCGACTTTGCACTGCCTCGCCGGGCCGGAGCATGCGCATTGTGATGCCCATTGCTGGCACAGCATCACTTTAACTACTGCGCATGCTCCGGTGAACGGTGCCAAACCAGCGGCAATGTGGCGTTTTCCGGCGCATGCGCAATAGTTAAAGCGATGCAATGCCCACAATGGGCATCGCAGTGTGCATGCTCCGGCCCGCCGCGGCAGTGCACAGTCGAGGGATCTCGGACGGACCTTAGGATGACTCAAGGGAATAGTAGGGCAGGCATATGCAGAGGCTGCGGTGGGGGAACAAAAAAAAAAGGCAGGGCAGCCTGGGCACCAACACAGTGAATGCCTCCCCTGGGCACTTGCGAGTGCTCATTTGCATATCAAAGTTCATTTTTCCAGCTCCTGCAAGTGTAAAGACAAAGACAAAGGTACCATAACATTCATGTGTAGGGCAATGTAAGCACTGTATATGGCCATATGGAGGTGACAGACTCCCTTTAAGGCCATCTGTTCACCAGCTGAAGCTCAATAGAAGATGACCCAAAGCATAGAAGTAAATCAACAACAGAATGGCTTAAACAGAAAAAAATACGCCTTCTGGAGTGGCCCAGTCAGAGTCCTGACCTCAACCCGATTGAGATGCTGTGGCATGACCTCAAGAAAGCGATTCACACCAGACATCCCAAGAATATTGCTGAACTGAAACAGTTCTGTAAAGAGGAATGGTCAAGAATTACTCCTGACCGTTGTGCACGTCTGATCTGCAACTACAGGAAACGTTTGGTTGAAGTTATTGCTGCCAAAGGAGGTTCAACCAGTTATTAAATCCAAGCGTTCACATACTTTTTCCACCTGCACTGTGAATGTTTACATGGTGTGTTCAATAAAAACATGGTAACATATAATTATTTGTGTGTTATTAGTTTAAGCAGACTGTGATTGTCTATTGTTGTGACTTAAATGAAGATCAGATCACATTTGTGCAGAAATCCATATCATTCCAAAGGGTTCACATACTTTTTCTTGCAACTGTATATAAAATTTCTGGGCAGTTATGTCCTCATACTCTTCCTCCTCTGCCAGTTCGTCCTCCTCAGGTGGCCGTGAGATGTAGGCATCATGTCTTGTGTCTCCTGGCCAATCAGATTTCTCATCATCCCCTCCGGGATATGAAGAAGTGGAATGACATAATTCTTTCCATAGTTTTGCCGACTGACAAATAAAGTGGCTTCCTCAAAGAGCCTGAGCAAATCGCACGTGTCACGCATGAGCTGCACTGGCTAACATCGAAGTTATACCAGGGGGAGTAAATCTGTCCATATGCTACATTAAGAAATCGTTGACCACCTTCATCTGTTCACCCAGGCGATCTAACATATGGAGTGTGAAGTTCCAACAGGTGGAAACGTCACATATCAGGCAATTTTGGGGAACAGCATTTTGCCTTTGCAGCTCAAAGAGAGCGTGTTTTGCACTGTAAGAGTGGCTGAAATGCATGCAGTTTCCTGGACATTTTTAACAGCTCTTGCATTTCAGCAAAAGACTTGAGGAACCGGGTGATAATGGGATTGAAGACATGCGCCATGCAGGGTGCATGGGTCAGCCCTCCCTGATGCCCCAATAGAGGGTCTTCCTGTTATCAATAACCATTGTTCCTATATCCATTTGGCAAGGAGGCAGCCAGTGTTCGATTTCTTTATTGATGACACCGAGCAGTTCCTTCTCGATGTGGCTCCATTCGCCAAGGTTGAGCAGAAGCAGAACCGCGTGACAATGCTTAGCTTTGCATAGGTGATATGCTGGAGGACCACTGTGAACTGTGCCTAGAGGGGAGAGTGAGGATAAGGTGGAGGATGAGGAGGCAGAGGAAGACATTGGTGCAGGAATCCCAGCATTACAATGCAGAGACAGCATTGCCATCACCTGGTCAAGTTGCTGGTGTGCTTGGGCCAGAACCAGATTTACCCAGTGGGCTGTGAATAACATACAGTTGCAAGAAAAAGTATGTGAACCCTTTGGAATTATATTGATTTCTGCACAAATTGGTCATAAAATGTGATCTGATCTTCATTTAAGTCACAACAATAGACAATCGCAGTCTGCTTAATCTAATAACACACAAATAATTAAACGGTCAGGGGTAATTCTTGACCATTCCTCTTTACAGAACTGTTTCAGTTCAGCAATATTCTTGGGATGTCTGGTGTGAATCGCTTTCTTGAGGTCATGCCACAGCATCTCAATCGGGTTGAGGTCAGGACTCTGACTGGGCCACTCCAGAAGGCGTATTTTTTTCTGTTTAAGCCATTCTGTTGTTGATTTACTTCTATGCTTTGGGTCGTTGTCCTGTTGCAACACCCATCTTCTGTTGAGCTTCAGCTCATGGACAGATGGCCTTAGGTTCCCCTGCAAAATGTCTTGATAAACTTGGGAATTCATTTTTCCTTCAATGATAGCAATCCGTCAAGGCCCTGGCACAGCAAAGCAGCCCCAAACCATGATGCCCCCACCACCATACTTCACAGTTGGTAGGAGGTTTTGATGTTGGTGTGCTGTGCCTCTTTTTCTCCACACATAATGTTGTGTGTTTCTTCCAAACAACTCAACTTTGGTTTCATCTGTCCACAGAATATTTTGCCAGTACTGCTGTGGAACATCCAGGTGCTCTTGTGCAAACTGTAAACGTGCAGCAATGGTACTTTTGGACAGCAGTGGCTTCCTCTGTGGTATTCTCCCATGAAATCTATTCTTGTTTAGTATTTTACGTATCATAGATTTGCTAACAGGGATGTTAGCATATGCCAGAGACTTTTGTAAGTCTTTAGCTGACAGTCTAGGATTTTTCTTTACCTCATTCAGCAGTCTGCGCTTTGCTCTTGCAGTTATCTTTACAGGACGGCCACTCCTAGGGAGAGTAGCAGCAGTGCTGAACTTTCTCCATTTATAGACAATTTGTCTTACCGTGGACTGATGAACAGCAAGGCTTTTGGAGATACTTCTATAACCCTTTTCAGCATTATGCAAGTCAACAATTCTTAATCGTAAGTCTTCTGAGAGCTCTTTTGTGCAAGGCATCATTCACATCAGGCAATGCTTCTTGTGAAAAGCAAACCCAGAACTGGTGTGTGTTTTTTATAGGGCAGGGCAACACCTCCAATCTGATCTCATTGATTGGACTCCAGTTTGCTGACACCTCACTCCAATTAGCTCTTGGAGATGTCATTAGTCTAGGGGTTCACATACTTTTTCCACCTGCACTGTGAATGTTTACATGGTGTGTTCAATAAAAACATGGTAACATTTAATTCTTTGTGTGTTATTAGTTTAAGCAGACTGTGATTGTCTATTGTTGTGACTTAGATGAAGATTAGATCACATTTTATGACCAATTTGTGCAGAAATCCATATAATTCCAAAGGGTTAACATACTTTTTCTTGCAACTGTATATTTTCCTTTATCATAGTTGCAACTCAAAAAGTCAGCGCTGGCGTGAACTGTACCAAACAGAGAGAGGTCCAAGGACTGGCCCACCTTCTGTTCAACATACAGTACGTGTGCAAGGCTGGTACGGCATTTTTGAAAAAGTAATGTCAGCTTGGGACTCTCCACCTTGTGCGGGCACAAGCCATCAGTTCTCTGATATGTGCAGAGTCAACTGCATAGAAAGGGATGGACTGTAGTAGCAGCAACTTGACCAGGCTGCTACAACCCCCCCCCCCCCCAACCCATCCTTCTTCTGATGCTACTTGTGCTGGCTACAACAATATTTTTTCCACTGCCAGATCCTTTGTTGGAGGGCCCAAGCAACTCTCTATTGCCCATAGTGTATGACAATTGTATCACTATGAGAAGGGATTAGCTATGATAAATTTCGCTCCACTGCACTTGCGATGAATTACACCTGCCCGAAACACGGACGCAATGTTATGCTACAGCTAACAGAATAGATTAGCTACGAATGTTGACACAGAGCACAGTGATACTCATGGCGATATATAACACCTGCCTTTAATACTGATGCAGTCTGACTGTATCACCAAAATGACAGATTAACGCTGAATGTCGGTGCACTAGAACATGATGCACATGACAATATGACCCCTGCCTTTAACCCTTTCTTGACAAGGTGCTTTTCCATCTTTGCATTTTCATTTTTCGCTCCCTGTCATAACTTTTTATTAGTCCGTTCACATATCCATATGAGGGCTTGTTTTTTGCAGTACAAATTATATTTTTTAATGCCACCATTTAATATTGCATATGATTTAGTGGGGAGTGGGAAAACCATTCAAAATGGGGTGGAATTGGAAAAAACACAATTCCGTTACAGTTTTACGGAGGATTTTATACAGCGTTCACTATGCGGTAAAACTAACTTGTGCCCTTCATTCTCCAAGTCAGTACGAATCCTGCGATACCATATATGTTTAATTTTTCTTGAGTTTTGATACTGACCCCTGTAACTTTTTTGTAGTTTTATGTGCAGAGCTGTGTGGGTTGATCTGCACTTTTCATTGATACCATTCTGGGGTGTGTACAACTTTTTGATCACTTTTAAATGTGGGAGAATCAACCCAAATTTTTTTTGCCATGTTGCCATTTTTATTTTATTTTTTCACCTTTATTTCATATGGGATAAATATTTTGCTATTTTGATAGTACGAGCATTTGTTCCCATGATGTGTATTTTTTAAAATTTCCTCTGCTGAATTACAGGATGCTCACAACCATGGAAACGAGCAGTGTATAGTGTGAGGAAAATATGAATATAGTCAGCAAAGGAAGCAATATGGATAACAATAAGACATTAGTAAGTGCCTTGTATTAACTTTCTCTACATGGTAAATGCCTTTCGCTGAAGTGAGACTGCTTTGACACTACATCCTTAAATGCTATATTCCAATTACAGTTATAAAGTGATACAAAACAAAAGTTCACCATATTAGAGATGAAAATGAGGTTATTTTATTATTTCTTCTATAATAATAATAATGGTATGGCATTGTTTAATTTGCGCTGTACAATGCTATGTATAATCTGGACAGAAAGTCGGTTTTAATCAGCTCCTGTGTATCTGCAAGGAATGACGGAGCACAGGGGAAAGCATCACATCCTTTGCCTTCTGATGCCCCGCAGTGAATACATGTCGGATTGGGAGAAGAAACACCCTTTCAAGCGCTAAATGAGATCAATTAAGGAAGCCAGTCTAGTGCTGCAAAGGGATTTTTAGAGTGAAGTTATAATGGCTCCTCGCATTGCAGGGACACAGACTCTGTAATCATTTCTGATGCCCCGCAGCCACAGGAACATCAGTGGACTTATTCAGTTCTTGCTTTATACAGGCAGACACAGGTGGCATACAATGCCACATAAATGTGAGAAAATCTGAGCTATGTGCATGACATAATTAAAACCAGATTTTTATATGCGAGTGGGTTCTTTACCACGGTGATAAAAGACTGCTGGACCCCCCTTTCTGTTCTCTGTTTTATCAAATGCTTGTGATTAAGGCTCGCTGTAAGCTTGCCTTTTATGCTGCATGTGAGCTTTAAGTGACCGGCCACATTAGTGTTGACCCTGCCGATCGTGCTTACCCGTGTCTGGGGGGGGGCGTGCGCGAGGCGTGGTCGCTGCTGGGTGGCCGTCCGGACTTCGGGCCTTTATCCCCGCCGCGTATAGAGAACTTGGGTTAAATAGGATGCTTTGTACATCTGCTTTACTAAGCTTTGGATGTCGGGCGAATCCCGCCATCCTCCTCAGCAATAGTCCTCCACTTGATTTTTAAAATGTTCACATATTTATGGACATTTGTATGTATTTATTGTTAATTATGTCCATAGACTAGATTTGACGGACTTATGGACTATAAAATACTAGATATGTAATATGGTTATAAATTTTGTATTGTAATAATAAAATATAAAAAAAAAAAAGATTTTTATCACTACCTTCCCTATAAACCGATATGAAACCTGATTACAGCACTCAACAAAGATAAGCATCCCAGATACAACGATTTCAAGGGAATGTGTCATCAGAAAATCACTTATTGTTTAAATCACATTTTTATGTTTAACCTATTATTAAAGAATTTTTGATGATGTTATTTTTAATTTTCCATTTCAATATTTAAATTTAAGCAAAAAAAAAATACATAAAATCCAGCAGTTTTCAAACTTGCCACTATGCCTAAAAAATGCTACAAAAAGACTTCAAAACCTGCCATAGAAAACTTATGTAACATTAAAAAAAAGCCAGCTGTTTAAAGGTATTGTTTTAAGTCAACAACATGGTAAAAAAAAAAAGTATGCTAGAAGGTTAAAGCAAGCATACATTCTACGCAATCTTATATCATAAAAACATGCAGGAACAAAAGGTTAAAGGAGTTGTCCATTATTATTATTTTTTTTTTTAACAGGGATGTATTAAGGAGCAGTGATGGTCAGTTCGCAGTGTTTGCCAGCGAACACATGCAGGCTGCCATCTTTAGTAAGGTAGACTCACCCGTCCGGCGATGCACAGGTAAGCCCTTACCTGTGCTTGTGCCGGGGGCCGGTCTGAAATCAAATGCAGTCCCCGGGAGCAGGCAGTTCCGAGAAGGCCCCCGGCGGCTGTTCTCGGAACTGCCTGCTCCCGGGAACTGCATATGATTTCAGACCGGCTACCGGCACAGGTAAGGGCTTACCTGTGCATCGCCGAACGGGTGAGACTACCTTACTAAAGATGGCAGCCCGTATGTGTTCGCTTGAGAACACTGCGAACTGACCATCACTGTTAAGGAGTTAATAAGTGTATGCGAACACATCCACCAGACTGTCAGTGGCACTGGTGATTTAAACTAGGGTCATAGCTGGGAACCTGTCAGGTTATGATTAGGGTGCTCCCCAAACCGCATAAACTGGATTTACTGCACTGCGTATCAGACATGTTTCTATATATGTGAATGTTTTAAGAAGATGGCAATAAAAAGTTTGTTGCAATAGCAATCTTACAGCACCATGTTATAGAGCAGAAGACGCTGAGCAGAGTGATATGTGTTTTTGTGGGAAAAAAATTAGTAAAAGCTATAGTTTTTACATTCATATCTTTGCTTTGTTCACTTCATGTGAACAGCTATAGGTACAATAGTGACTGACAGCTATGTCTATGCACACTTATACACACAATGCTATCAATTATTGATAACTCATCCCTCCTGTACCGATAGCTGTTCACAGGAAGTGAAAAAAGGGAAGATGTAAATGCATAAATTACAGGTTTTACTGAATCTTTTCCTACGAAACTATTTATATCGATCTGCTCAGCTCCTCCTGCTCTTTAACATGCTGCCTGCAGATTGCACTGCATTTTGTGGTGACAGATCCTCTTTAAATGGTTTGGAACAACCAGGACTCTTTCTAAAGCTGGCTGCCTCTACAGGTAACCGGGGAAAAGGGCCTTGGCAAGAGTGGTGACCAAGAACTGAATGGCCACTCTGGCTAAGCTTCAAAGATCCTGTGTGTCAACCATCACTGCAGCATTCCACCAATATGGAAGTCTGAAAAAAGATGTCTAAAGGACTGTGAGAATCAAGATTCCCTGGTCAGCTGATACCAAGATTAAACTTTTTAACAAGCCAAGATAGGACTTTTTGGCCTTGACTCTAAGCGTCAAGTTTGGAGGAAACTAGGCACTGCCTAATACCATTCCTACAGTGAAGCATGGTTTAGGCAGCATCATATTGTGGGGGTGTTTTTCAGTATCTGTAACAAGGAGACCGGTCAGAGCTGAGGAAAAGCTGAATGGTAGGATCCCGGACATTAAGGAGGGATCCACATGGTATTAAGGTCATTGTAGCTGTCCAACTAAGACCTGTCCTAGGTTGCTAATATAGCTTGTGTGTTTATACAGCTAGACCTGCCAATAACCTTAATACAGTTCCTATGTTTGTGTGTTAAAGACAAAAGCAGAGTTATTTACAGTGACTTCATGTTTTGGATGTCATATAACTGTTATATATATTGTGTTCACAGAAGCAGAAAAGATAGTATGCCTTTAAGATCCATTATATAATGCAAAATAAGCTCAATGGCACAGCAGAAACAGAAAGCATATAGTTAAACTGTTGTTGCTGGGCAGGAGTCTTGACCAATCACAGCCAGCCTCACACACAGCATGAGTTTTGACCAATCACAGCCAGCCTCACACACAGCATGAGTTTTGACCAATCACAGCCAGCCTCACACACTGCCTGTGGGAAATTCCCCTAGCAGGAGCAGCTAGAATCATTACACCAGAGGAGAGAAGCTGAACAGACATTCACTCCACTAAGAGCTGTGTTTTATGGAAGAAAAAAGGCCAAAATACTTCCATCAATTGCAGATACCATACAATTGCAAACTACAAAGTTCACAATCCAAATTCAAATTCCATATTGCAATCCAAATTGCATACAACCATACCAGATCATACTCAACCAATCTGCAAATAGTTACTGCTACCTGCATATTGCAAATTGCAACCAAATTCAGCAAGTGAACTATTAGTTAGTGCTCAGATACACCTCTCAGAGAGATTATAAAGTGCTTAAATAATCTAAAGTGAAAGTACAGATGCTCAAGAGAGAAATACAGTATATCCACCATTTTATGTTGAATGACAAGATTGAACAGTTAAACCACCATCTTACGCATACTGCCATTTTGTGATATCTTTTCAACACGTGTTATGTACATGGACTATCTGCTGCAGTGTTATATATGAAGAAAAGTTGAAGTTAATAAAGAAGTTATTTCAAGCATTTGATGTGCTCTTTAAACCTACTGTTTCCATAGAACGGTGCTAGAGGAATCACAGAGTAATAGACTAGTTAGACTAAAAGGTCAGAGATATCAAAATTCTTCTAATACCACAGCGCAAAAGGCTGTGCCTGCCACAGTCATCCCTATGTTGGTACCCTTGATAGTTTTGGTGAGAATATGTCCTTAGTGTTGCTATCTCCGGGAAGATTGCCTGGGATGGTACATGGATTTGATTGGGGTTGCCACCACTTGGGCAATTTTGCCCTGGTGTGGCAACCTTTATTTTATTGGTTAAAAGTATGGCCAATGACAGTGCTGGATATTCTTATTCATTTGCCTTGGTGACAAGGTTGTGATTGGTTTTGGCATAGGGCAGGGAGGAGGATTCTGGGAGTTGTAGTTTAAGAACAGCTGGGGTGCCGGAGGTTTCTCATACCTGGCATAGGGGCTTGAGGGAATAAATATGCAAGTGCAGCAGAAGCTGGGAGGCTACCTCATCTGAGAAGATAAAAAGATCAGGGTATAAGATGCAGGGTAGCATACCCCCTTATACCCTGCATCGTCGCTGCCCTGCCCGCCCTCCCAATATGTTTTGTTTTTTCGGGTCACGGCTTGTTTTAAAGTTTATGGGGTATGAGTTCTTGATAAATCTTAAATTTGAGCTTGAGCTTATGGCTGAGCCTGTGTATTGTTTTTTTATCAGAGTTTATAATTAGGGATGAGCGAACCCGAACTGTATAGTTCGGGTTCGTACCGAATTTTGGGGTGTCCGTGACAAGGACCCGAACCCGGACATTTTCGTAAAAGTCCGGGTTCGGGTTCGGTGTTCGTCGCTTTCTTGGCGCTTTTTGAAAGGCTGCAAAGCAGCCAATCAACAAGCGTCATACTACTTACCCCAAGAGGCCGTCACAGCCATGCCTACTATTGGCATGGCTGTGATTGGCCAGAGCACCATGTGACCCAGCCTCTATTTAAGCTGGAGTCACATAGCGCCGCCCGTCACTCTGCTCTGATCAGCATAGGGAGAGGTTGCAGCTGCCACGTTAGGGCGAGATTAGGCAGTGATTAACTCCTCCAAAGGACTTCATTCAGAGATCGATCTGCAGCTGTGGATGATTGAACTGCTGCTATTGAATTGCTCACAGTTTTTAGGCTGCCCAGAGCGTTTTTCAGTCACTTTTTTCTGGGGTGATCGGCGGCCATTTTGTGTCTTGTGGTGTGCCAGCACAAGCTGCCACCAAGTGCATTTAACCCTCAATGGTATGGTTGTTTTTTGGCTAAATCCTACATCAGGGTGAAGCTGTCACACCAAGTGCATTTAACCAGCAATAGTCTGGTTATTTTTTGGCCATATACTACATCAGGGGCAAGCTGAGCCTGTCACCAAGTGCATTTAACCCTCAATGGTGTGGTTGTTTTTTGGCTAAATCCTACATCAGGGTGAAGCTGTCACACCAAGTGCATTTAACCAGCAATAGTCTGTTTATTTTTTGGCCATATACTACATCAGGGGCAAGCTGAGCCTGTCAGCAAGTGCATTTAACCCTCAATGGTCTGGTTGTTTTTTGGCTAAATCCTACATCAGGGTCAAGCTGTCACACCAAGTGCATTTAACCAGCAATAGTCTGGTCATTTTTTGGCAATATACTACATCAGGGGCAAGCTGAGCCTGTCACCAAGTGCATTTAACCCTCAATGGTGTGGTTGTTTTTTGGCTAAATCCTACATCAGGGTCAAGCTGTCACACCAAGTGCATTTAACCAGCAATAGTCTGGTCATTTTTTGGCCATATACTACATCAGGGGCAAGCTGAGCCTGTCACCAAGTGCATTTAACCCTCAATGGTGTGGTTGTTTTTTGGATAAATACTACATCAGGGTCAAGCTGTCACACCAAGTGCATTTAACCAGCAATAGTCTGTTTATTTTTTGGCCATATACTACATCAGGGGCAAGCTGAGCCTGTCACCAAGTGCATTTAACCCTCAATAGTGTGGTTGGTCAAGCTGTCACACCAAGTGCATTTAACCATCAATAGTGTGGTTATTTTTTGGCCATATCCCAGTCTAATTCTGTCAGTAAACCTATACCTGTCACCCAGCGCCTAAATACTAGGCCTCAAATTTATATCCAGCTAAATCTGTCGTTACTGCTATACTGTTGTGGCTGGTCAAGTTATTTAGTGTCCGTCAAAGCACAGTTTTTGTTCTGGGTTGAAATACAATTCCCAATTTAGCAATTTCCTAATTTAGTGGTTTCTGCTGTATCAGAGCTATTTTAAATCTATCCCTAAAAGGGTATATAAGATCCAAGGTGCACATAGGGTCATTCTGAATAACTTCACACACACGCTACTGTGCATTTCCAAGTCTCATTCTGTCAGTAAACCTATACCTGTCACCCAGCGCCTAAATACTAGGCCTCAAATTTATATCCAGCTAAATCTGTCGTTACTGCTGTACTGTTGTGGCTGGTCAAGTTATTTAGTGTCCGTCAAAGCACAGTTTTTGTTCTGGGTTGAAATACAATTCCCAATTTAGCAATTTCCTAATTTAGTGGTTTCTGCTGTATCAGAGCTATTTTAAATCTATCCCTAAAAGGGTATATAAGATTCAAGGTGCACATAGGGTCATTCTGAATAACTTCACACACACACGCTACTGTGCATTTCCAAGTCGAATTCTGTCAGTAAACCTATACCTGTCACCCAGTGCCTAAATACTAGGCCTCAAATTTATAGTCAGCTAAATCTGTGGTTATTTCTGTGGCTGGGCAAGTTATTTAGTGTCCGTCAAAGCACAGTTTTTGTTCTGGGTTGAAATACAATTCCCAATTTAGCAATTTCCTAATTTAGTGGTTTCTGCTGTATCAGAGCTATTTTAAATCTATCCCTAAAAGGGTATATAAGATTCAAGGTGCACATAGGGTCATTCTGAATAACTTCACACACACGCTACTGTGCATTTCCAAGTCTAATTCTGTCAGTAAACCTATACCTGTCACCCAGCGCCTAAATACTAGGCCTCAAATTTATATCCAGCTAAATCTGTCGTTACTGCTGTACTGTTGTGGCTGGTCAAGTTATTTAGTGTCCGACAAAGCACAGTTTTTGTTCTGGGTTGAAATACAATTCCCAATTTAGCAATTTCCTAATTTAGTGGTTTCTGCTGTATCAGAGCTATTTTAAATCTATCCCTAAAAGGGTATATAAGATTCAAGGTGCACATAGGGTCATTCTGAATAACTTCACACACACACACGCTACTGTGCATTTCCAAGTCGAATTCTGTCCGTAAACCTATACCTGTCACCCAGCGCCTAAATACTAGGCCTCAAATTTATATTCAGCTAAATCTGTGGTTACTGCTGTGCCTGTATTAGTGTAATACGGTACCTAAATAGATAGCCAGATAGTGTTAGGTGGATTGGATAGAACCGGCACTCAAAACAATCGGATAATCCATTCATGGTTCAATATACAGACCATATTTGACTATCTTCTATCCTTTACCCTAAATTTAGGACTATGTGGGATATAGGCTATTGAATATATTTCAAATACATTAATCTGCTTTGTCACAGACGTCTGCGATCTAATTTCCTTACCCAATTGGGGGGGACACGGATGCAGCTTGCTGTGCCCAACATTTAAGATTTCTCTATATCAGAGATATTTATTTTTATATGCCTTTTATGTCATTTTTATGAGTTTACTCTGATGTACACAGAATATAGCTTATTAAGCGTTTATTGTTTAATAAATAATTTTAATTTATTTCCACGCACAATCCGATTGTTTTGAGTGCCGGTTCTATCCAATCCATATATATCCATTAGAACCAAGGGGTGTTTTTTGAACCTGTGCACCTGTCGTGGCCAATCAAAGTGAGCCACCTGCTTATTATCTTTTGGATAGTGTTAGGTGTCTGTAAAAAAAGGCCTGAATTTGAATTCAATACATTGGGCCAAATAATATTTTTGTTGTTGTGGTGAACGATAACAATGAGGAAAACATCTAGTAAGGGACGCGGACATGGACATGGTCGTGGTGGTGTTAGTGGACCCTCTGGTGCTGGGAGAGGACGTGGCCGTTCTGCCACATCCACACGTCCTAGTGTACCAACTACCTCAGGTCCCAATAGCCGCCAGAATTTACAGCGATATATGGTGGGGCCCAATGCCGTTCTAAGGATGGTAAGGCCTGAGCAGGTACAGGCATTAGTCAATTGGGTGGCCGACAGTGGATCCAGCACGTTCACATTATCTCCCACCCAGTCTTCTGCAGAAAGCGCACAGATGGCGCCTGAAAACCAAGCCCATCAGTCTGTCACATCACCCCCATGCATACCAGGGAAACTGTCTGAGCCTCAAGTTATGCAGCAATCTCTTATGCTGTTTGAAGACTCCGCTGGCAGGGTTTCCCAAGGGCATCCACCTAGCCCTTCCCCAGCGGTGGAAGACATAGAATGCACTGACGCACAACCACTTATGTTTCCTGATGATGAGGACATGGGAATACCACCTCAGCACGTCTCTGATGATGACGAAACACAGGTGCCAACTGCTGCGTCTTTCTGCAGTGTGCAGACTGAACAGGAGGTCAGGGAGGAAGACTGGGTGGAAGACGATGCAGGGGACAATGAGGTCCTAGACCCCACATGGAATGAAGGTCATGCCACTGACTTTCAGAGTTCGGAGGAAGAGGCAGTGGTGAGACCGAGCCAACAGCGTAGCAAAAGAGGGAGCAGTGGGCAAAAGCAGAACACCCGCCGCCAAGAGACTCCGCCTGCTACTGACCGCCACCATCTGGGACCGAGCACCCCAAAGGCAGCTTCAAGGAGTTCCCTGGCATGGCACTTCTTCAAACAATGTGCTGACGACAAGACCCGAGTGGTTTGCACGCTGTGCCATCAGAGCCTGAATTGAGGCATTAACGTTCTGAACCTTAGCACAACCTGCATGACCAGGCACCTGCATGCAAAGCATGAACTGCAGTGGAGTAAACACCTTAAAAACAAGGAAGTCACTCAGGCTCCCCCTGCTACCTCTTCTGCTACTGCCGCCTCGGCCTCTTCTGCTGCTGCCGCCTCGGCCTCTTCCTCCGCCTCTGGAGGAACGTTGGCACCTGCCGCCCAGCAAACAGGGGATGTACCACCAACACCACCACCTCCGTCACCAAGCATCTCACCCATGTCACACGGCAGCGTTCAGCTCTCCATCTCACAAACATTTGAGAGAAAGCGTAAATTCCCACCTAGCCACCCTCGATCCCTGGCCCTGAATGCCAGCATTTCTAAACTACTGGTCTATGAAATGCTGTCATTTAGGCTGGTGGACACAGACAGCTTCAAACAGCTCATGTCGCTTGCTGTCCCACAGTATGTTGTTCCCAGCCGGCACTACTTCTCCAAGAGAGCCGTGCCTTCCCTGCACAACCAAGTATCCGATAAAATCAAGTGTGCACTGCGCAACGCCATCTGTAGCAAGGTCCACCTAACCACAGATACGTCAACCAGTAAGCACGGCCAGGGACGCTATATCTCTCTAACTGCACACTGGGTAAATGTAGTGGCAGCTGGGCCCCAGGCGGAGAGCTGTTTGGCGCACGTCCTTCCGCCGCCAAGGATCGCAGGGCAACATTCTTTGCCTCCTGTTGCCACCTCCTCCGACTCAGCTTCCTCCTCCTCTTCTTCCACCTGCTCATCCAGTCAGCCACCACCAACTTCAGCACAGCCCGGGGTAAACGTCAGCAGGCCATTCTGAAACTCATATGTTTGGGGGACAGGCCCCACACCGCACAGGAGTTGTGGCGTGGTATAGAACAACAGACCGACGAGTGGTTGCTGCCGGTGAGCCTCAAGCCCGGCCTGGTGGTGTGCAATAATGGGCGAAATCTCGTTGCAGCTCTGGGACTAGCCGGTTTGACGCACATCCCTTGCCTGGCGCATGTGCTGAATTTGGTGGTGCAGAAGTTCATTCACAACTACCCCGACATGTCAGAGCTGCTGCATAAAGTGCGGGCCGTCTGTTCGCGCTTCCGGCGTTCACATCCTGCCGCTGCTCGCCTGTCTGCGCTACAGCGTAACTTCGGCCTTCCCGCTCACCGCCTCATATGCGACGTGCCCACCAGGTGGAACTCCACCTTGCACATACTGGACAGACTGTGCGAGCAGCAGCAGGCCATAGTGGAGTTTCAGCTGCAGCACGCACGGGTCAGTCGCACTGCGGAACAGCACCACTTCACCACCAATGACTGGGCCTCCATGCGAGACCTGTGTGCCCTGTTGCGCTGTTTCATGTACTCCACCAACATGGCCAGTGGCGATGACGCCGTTATCAGCGTTACAATACCACTTCTATGTCTCCTTGAGAAAACACTTAGGGCGATGATGGAAGAGGAGGTGGCCCAGGAGGAGGAGGAGGAAGAGGGGTAATTTTTAGCACTTTCAGGCCAGTCTCTTCGAAGTGACTCAGAGGGAGGATTTTTGCAACAGCAGAGGCCAGGTACAAATGTGGCCAGCCAGGGCCCACTACTGGAGGACGAGGAGGACGAGGATGAGGAGGAGGTGGAGGAGGATGAGGATGAAGCATGGTCACAGCGGGGTGGCACCCAACGCAGCTCGGGCCCATCACTGGTGCGTGGCTGGGGGGAAAGGATGACGATACGCCTCCCACAGAGGACAGTTTGTCCTTACCCCTGGGCAGCCTGGCACACATGAGCGACTACATGCTGCAGTGCCTGCGCAACGACAGCAGAGTTGCCCACATTTTAACGTGTGTGGACTACTGGATTGCCACCCTGCTGGATCCACGGTACAAAGACAATGTTCCCACCTTACTTCCTGCACTGGAGCATGATAGGAAGATGTGCGAGTACAAGCGCACATTGGTAGACGCGCTACTGAGAGCATTCCCAAAGACAAGTGGAAGCCCAAGGCCAAAGCAGAGGAGGAGCAAGAGGTCGCCAAGGCAGCTGTGTCAACACGCCACAGCTAACTGCTCCCCCACCTGATACGCAACGTGTTAGCAGGAGGAAACATTTCACTAACATGGTGGAACAGTACGTGTGCACACCCCTCCACGTACTGACTGATGGTTCGGCCCCATTCAACTTCTGGGTCTCTAAATTATCCACGTGGCCAGAGCTAGCCTTTTATGCCTTGGAGGTGCTGGCCTGCCCGGCGGCCAGCGTTTTGTCTGAACGTGTATTCAGCACGGCAGGGGGCGTCATTACAGACAAACGCAGCCGCCTGTCTACAGCCAATGTGGACAAGCTGACATTCATAAAAATGAACCAGGCATGGATCCCACAGGTCCTGTCCATCCCTTGTGCAGATTAGACATTAACTACCTCCCCTTAACCATATATTATTGTACTCCAGGGCACTTCCTCATTCAATCCTATATTTATTTTCATTTTACCATTATATTGCGAGGCTACCCAAAGTTGAATGAACCTCTCCTCTGTCTGGGTGCCAGGGCCTAAATATATGCCAATGGACTGTTCCAATGTTGGGTGACGTGAAGCCTGATTCTCTGCTATGACATGCAGACTAATTCTCTGCTGACATGAAGCCAGATTCTCTGTTACGGGACCTCTCTCCTCTGCCTGGGTGCTGGGCCTAAATATATGACAATGGACTGTTGCAGTGGTGGCTGACGTGAAGCCTGATTCTCTGCTATGACATGCAGACTGATACTCCGCTGACATGAAGCCAGATTCTCTGTTACGGGACCTCTCTCCTCTGCCTGGGTGCTGGGCCTAAATATATGACAATGGACTGTTGCAGTGGTGGCTGACGTGAAGCCTGATTCTCTGCTATGACATGCAGACTGATTCTCTGCTGACATGAAGCCAGATTCTCTGTTACGGGACCTCTCTCCTCTGCCTGGGTGCTGGGCCTAAATATATGACAATGGACTGTTGCAGTGGTGGCTGACGTAAAGCCTGATTCTCTGCTATGACATGCAGACTGATTCTCTGCTGACATGAAGACAGACTCTCTGTTACGGGACCTCTCTCCTCTGCCTGGGTGCTGGGCCTAAATATATGACAATGGACTGTTGCAGTGGTGGCTGACGTGAAGCCTGATTCTCTGCTATGACATGCAGACTGATTCTCTGCTGACATGAAGACAGATTCTCTGTTACGGGACCTCTCTCCTCTGCCTGGGTGCCTGGGCCTAAATATATGCCAATGGACTGTTCCAATGTTGGGTGACGTGAAGCCTGATTCTCTGCTATGACATGCAGACTGATTCTCTGCTGACATGAAGACAGATTCTCTGTTACGGGACCTCTCTCCTCTGCCTGGGTGCTGGGCCTAAATATATGACAATGGACTGTTGCAGTGGTGGCTGACGTGAAGCCTGATTCTCTGCTATGACATGCAGACTGATTCTCTGCTGACATGAAGACAGATTCTCTGTTACGGGACCTCTCTCCTCTGCCTGGGTGCCTGGGCCTAAATATATGCCAATGGACTGTTCCAATGTTGGGTGACGTGAAGCCTGATTCTCTGCTATGACATGCAGACTGATTCTCTGCTGACATGAAGACAGATTCTCTGTTATGGGACCTCTCTCCTCTGCCTGGGTCTAAATATATGCCAATGGACTGTTCCAATGTTGGGTGACGTGAAGCCTGATTCTCTGCTATGACATGCAGACTGATTCTCTGCTGACATGAAGCCAGATTCTCTGTTACGGGACCTCTCTCCTCTGCCTGGGTGCTGGGCCTAAATATATGACAATGGACTGTTGCAGTGGTGGCTGACGTGAAGCCTGATTCTCTGCTATGACATGCAGACTGATTCTCTGCTGACATGAAGCCAGATTCTCTGTTACGGGACCTCTCTCCTCTGCCTGGGTGACGGGGCCTAAATATCTGAGAATGGACTGTTCCAGTGGTGGGTGACGTGAAGCCAGATTCTCTGCTATGGGACCTCTCTCCAATTGATATTGGTTAATTTTTATTTATTTTATTTTTATTCATTTCCCTATCCACATTTGTTTGCAGGGGATTTACCTACATGTTGCTGCTTTTTGCAGCCCTCTAGACCTTTCCTGGGCTGTTTTACAGCCTTTTTAGTGCCGAAAAGTTCGGGTCCCCATTGACTTCAATGGGGTTCGGGACGAAGTTCGGATCGGGTTCGGATCCCAAACCCGAACATTTCCGGGAAGTTCGGCCGAACTTCTCGAACCCGAACATCCAGGTGTCCGCTCAACTCTATTTACAATGAATACGATTAAATTGAGATATGAATGTTATTTATTAATTAATAAAGGCTATGACCAATAGAGATGGCCTTGCAGTTCACCCAGCCGTCGTTTTGCGGCGAACTTTGCTCGTTCACTGTTCGCCGAACTGGCGAACAAATGGCGATATTCGCGCCTGCCATATTCTTTTACATTGTGAAGAACTTTGACTCATGAAAAAAAAAATCCATCAGGTGGTACATGACAGCCAATTGAGACGTTTCAGCACATGGACATACCCCCTACCTTATAAATTAACCTGATCTGGGCGCCATTTTACATTCAGTCTTTTGCCAGTGTAGGGAGAGGTTGCTGTGTGGAGCAGGAACAGACTGTTAGGGACACAAAACGCTAGCTAATAGGGCCACAAAAGTCCTTTTAAGGACTGGTATAGGTGTGCTATTGATAGGTGTCACTTACTGAGGGGTGTAATATACTTTCTAACATAGAAAGTATATTATAGTGCAATTGTATTGTGCAGCAGTTGTGTGCGGTTCTGCTGCGATACTGCAGCTACACAAATTGCCAAATGCTATTGGAACAAATAATTTCTACTAATGTGATTTACCAGTTACCCCCCCCCCCCCCAAAAAAAAAATTATTGAAGCAGGGGTGCTACAGTCAGGTCCATAAATATTGGGACATCAACACAATTCTAACATTGTTGGCTCTATACACCACCACAATGGATTTGAAATGAAACTAACAAGATGAGCTTTAACTGCAGACAGTCAGCTTTAATTTGAGGGTATTTACATCCAAATCAGGTGAACGGTGTAGGAATTACAACAGTGCCTCCCACTTGTTAAGGGACCAAAAGTAATGGGACAATTGGCTTCTCAGCTGTTCTATGGCCTGGTTTGTGTTATTCCCTCATTATCCCAATTACAATGAGCAGATAAAAAGGTCCAGAGTTCATTTCATGTATGCTATTTGCATTTGGAATCTGTTGCTGACAACTCTTAAGATGAGATCCAAAGAGCTGTCACTATCAGTGAAGCAAGCCATCATTAGGTTGAAAATACAAAACAAACCCAACAGAGAGATAGCAAAAACATTAGGCGTGGCCAAAACAACTGTTTGAAACATTCTTAAAGGGACTCTGTCATCAGTTTCTGACCCCCACTTTAAAAATATGGTTCTGTGCATGGAGCCCTTGTGATTACTATTGTGGTGTTATAAGCTAAATCTGCAGGCTCATTTAGTTAAAAAAAACGTTTTATCTAACCTGTCAGTCATCTTGTTAAGGTGCCCAGGGCGTTGCTCATGGCTTGAAGATGCCGCCCGCCGCCGCCGTTGGTGCCCAGCTCCTCCTCTGCTCTCATCAGCGCCGCCTGAAAATACTTAGATACGCCTCCGGCTCTCCCTCACTCCCCCCTCCTTCTTTTCTAAGATCCCGCGCGTGCGCACAGGCCTGTGCCTGATGCGCCCGTGCAGACTTTTCCGTTCAGCCTCATTGAGCGAAGTGCGCATGTGTGGGCACTTCGCTCAACCTCCCGATAACGCGAACACTGCCGCACGCGCGGGATCTTAGAAAAGAAGGAGGGGGGAGTGAGGGAGAGCCGGAGGCGTATCTAAGTATTTTCAGGCGGCGCTGATGAGAGCAGAGGAGGAGCTGGGCACCAACGGCGGCGGGCGGCATCTTCAAGCCACGAGCAACGCCCTGGGCACCTTAACAAGATGACTGACAGGTTAGATAAAACGTTTTTTTAACTAAATGAGCCTGCAGATTTAGCTTATAACACCACAATAGTAATCACAAGGGCTCCATGCACAGAACCATATTTTTAAAAGTGGGGGTCAGAAACTGGTGACAGAGTCCCTTTAAAAAGAAGGAATGCACCGGTGAGCTCAGCAATACCAAAAAAAAACAGAAGACCACGAAAAACAACTGTGGTGGATAGCCGAAGAATTCTTTCCCTGGTGAAGAAAACACCCTTCACAACAGTTGGCCAGATCAAGAACACTCTCCAGGAGGTAGGTGTATGTGTGTCAAAGTAAACAATCAAGAGAAGACTTCACCAGAGTCAATACAGCGGGTTCACCACAAGATGTAAACCATTGGTGAGCCTCAAAAACAGGAAGGCCAGATTAGAGTTTGCCAAACAACATCTAAAAAAAAAGCCTTCACAGTTATGTAACAACATCCTATGGACAGATAAGACTAAGATTAACTTGTACCAGAGTGATGGGAAGAGAAGATTATGGAGAAGGAAAGGAACTGCTCATGATCCTAAGCATACCACCTCATCAGTGAAGCATGGTGGTGATAGTGTCATGGCGTGGGCATGTATGGCTGCCAATGGAACTGGTTCTCTCGCATTTATTGATGATGTGACTGCTGACAAAAGCACCAGGATGAATTCTGAGGTGTTTCAGGCAATATTATCTGCTCATATTCAGCCAAATGCTTCAGAACACATTGGACAGCGCTTCACAGTGCAGATGGACAATGACCCAAAGCATACTGCAAAAGCAACCAAAGAGTTTTTTAAGGGAAAAAAGTAGAATGTTATGCAACGGCCAAGTCAATCACCTGACCTGAATCCGATTGAGCATGCATTTCACTTGCTAAAGACAAAACTGAAGGTAAAATGCCCCAAGAACAAGCAGGAACTGAAGACAGTTGCAGTAGAGGCCTGGCAGAGTATCACTAGGGATGAAATGTAGCGTCTGGTGATGTCTATGCGTTCAAGACTTCAGGCTGTAATTAACTGCAAAGGATTTGCAACCAAGTATTAAAAAGTGAAAGTTTGATTTATGATTATAATTCAGTCCCATTACTTTTGGTCCCTTAACAAGTGGGAGGCACATATGCAAACTGTTGTAATTCCTACACCGTTCACCTGATTTGGATGTAAATACCCTCAAATTAAAGCTGACAGTCTGCAGTTAAAGCACATCATTTCAAATCCATTGTGTTGGTGTATAGAACCAAAAATGTTAGAATTGTGTCAATGTCCCAATATTTATGGACCTGACTGTATATACCAATAATATAGTGCATTTAGGTAGTGCAGCATTGAGTGAAAAACACTATTTGAAGAAATAATTTCTACTGGTGTGATATACCAGTTGCCCCCCCAAAAAACTGATTGAAGCAGGGGTGCTCTATACCAATAATATACTTTCTATATGGTGCATTTAGGTAGTGCAGCGTTTGTCTGCGGGTTTTGCTGCATTACAACATTTACACAGAGTGAAAAAACTCAGTTACATATTTATTCTGTGACTGCCTAATGTACCTCCAGCCACAGGAACCAAAGTTCTTTGCTGTCAGGTGAAGGCCTATTGGCAAATTTTTGGGGCCTGTAATGGCCGACAGTTACATTTTTTAGCTCTAGCCACATAATCACACCCTTTTCTCACTCATTATGGTGGCGTATGAACTGCATTCACCATAAGGACCTTCTAATATCACAGGGTCATGTGACTGTGCCCCCCACCCTGTACTGTGCCCCTTTATACCCTGCATTGTGCCCTCTTACCACACCCTGTGCAGTGCCCCTAGTCATTCCCTGTACTGTGCCCTCTTATACTCTTTTATCCTGTCACAGTATAGCAGTGTTATCCGGTCACTGTGCAGAGGTGTTGTCCGGTCAATGTATGGATGGCCATAACTTTATCCCTTTCCCTGCCCACGCCATCCTTTTTAGACCTGGCATGAGTGGGAAAAATATGCAGATTGCGGTGCTAAGGACCTTTGCTCCACAATCTGTGTCAGAAATACGCCTAACATAGACGTATTTCTATATAATAAATGATCACCTAATTGTATTATTATTCGAGGGTAGGGATAATATTTTTATATTATATAGATTCTAGTGTATTATACTGTGCCCTGTATTATCTAGTAGAAAATGATCCTTGGGAAGCACAGTCCTCATCCCTGAGCACCAGGACCAGGTAGCGTGCTGTTAGTATATGGCGGCCTCCCCTCTCCACCACCCTGCTCTGATTTGTACTGGTGCTTATTCTGACACTAGGGCTGGGTTCACATCCTATTTTTGCCATACATTTAATGCATACCAAAAATGTATGCGTTAACAAATGCCTCAGACTGATGCCGTACAGTGGCGTCTGTTCACCATACAGTTCCATAGTAGAAATAACATTTGCGTTAACGTATGCATTTTTTTAAATAGACTCTGCAGGATACAAAAATGTGGAGTGCTGCACATTTGTATACAAACAGATAGGAAATAACATATTTCTAGGCTTCAGCAGGGCACATTTTTGAGAATTTCTCTTTAGGGCGCATAAAAATGGCCCCTGATTAAAATACATATTTTCTGTGGGAATTCTTGCCAATGACCCCCCTCTGATATATCACTGTCCATGTTCTACTAAGTATTTGGTGACTAAAAATCTGACCTGAAGGTTTTTCAGGTTCACCTGCCATTAAAGTGAATGGGGTTCGCGAACATTTGATCTCTTTCGCGATCCGTCCCGGCCAATGTTCGTCCATCACTAGTGACCAATTTATGAAAAATTATTTCCAAGCAAAAGTGATTGGTTTCAGTGCTGTTATTTATGTTTCTTAATGATATTGTAAGTAGGGGTATGAGCTTTTATCCCATGTAGCCAAGTATAGAGATATTCTTAATGAAAACCTGATCCAGTGCTATTTGGACCTCAGAGTGGGCTAAAGGTTTACCTTCTAACAAGATCACATTGACCCTAAGCACACAGCCAAGACAACACGGGAGTGACTTAGCGACAACTCTGTGAATGTCCTTCAGTGGCCCAGGCAGAGCCCTGACTTGGACCCAATCGAACTTCTCTGGAGAGACCTGAAAATGACTGTCCACCAATGATCCCCATCCAACCTGACAGAGCTTGAGAGGATCTGCAGAGAAGAATGATAGAAAATATCAATATCCAAGTGTGCAAACCTTATAGCATCATACCCAAGAAGACTGGAGGCTGTAATCACTGTCAAAGATTCTTCAGCTAAGTACTAAGTAAAGGGTCTGAATACTTATGTCTGCAAGATTTTAGTTTTTCCTTTTTAATAAATTAACAAAGATTTCAAACATTCTGTTTTCACTTTCATTTTAAACTTTTTTTTATTTTAGCACAAGGCCGCAACATAACAAAATGTAAAAAAAATTGAAAGGCTCTGAAGACCTTCTGAATGCTCTGTTATCCATCCTATATTACAGTATTGTACATTCATTTACCGTCAGTTCTTTGGCTGGACAGATTTCCTTTTCCTTTCTGCCTCTAGCTATGCTGTATAACTGCTCTCCATCATACTAAAAATCAATAGCCAAAAAAAAAACTCTGTGAGCAGAATTACAGTGTGACAGAAGGTGCAAGTCCCCCAGGATGTGATTTGGTCGAGCTGTACAGATGGATTCATTTGGGAAGCTGAATACCATCCATACTAGCTGCAAATGCCTCACAGGCCTCATTGTTCTATAAGCAGAAGTCCCAAGGATCCTGCCTGAGAGTATTTTTAGAGATCACTTCATACTAAAATGTGCAGACAAACCTTATAATACAGTGATAGACACAAAATAACATATAGCAAAAACATACTGTAAGTAGCAGACCAGCTCCATCTTACCACAAGCATCATTTAATACAGTATGTAGAGCATAAATTCTGCAGAGAGATCAGTAGCGGTGGCAGTTTCACAATGTCCTTGAAGGTCAGAGTCCTGGGAGATGTAACCTTTCTTCTGCATAATTTAAGCAGGATACAGCAGGAACTGAGTATAAATCCTGTGCACATTTGTAATGGATTGTGGTCTTCGTATTACTGCATATGCAATCTGTTCAATTACAGCCTCTACTTCAAAGGCCCTTTATGCGTTCGATAGGTACAGTACGTCGAGAAGCAAGATGCAAGAGATAATCCATCCAACTATAACCAATAAGACAAGGTTGGAATAGAAAATGTACGATGCAAACATTTACCAGATGCTCAGGTGATTAGCGGGACTCCTAGTACATGTATCTAGGTGGGAAATCCTTGTTACTAATCAACTAGGTTTTAGTATTTACTCAGTAGCTGCTAAACCAATAAACCTACTAAAATGATCAATGCTGGAATCAAAAGAAACTGTAAAGTAAGGGTTCATGCACACAAATGTGTGCTTGCCGTCCTGTGCATTGGGGCCCGCACTTTGCGGTCACTAATGCACGGGCAACATCCACGCGGTTTCCACAGACGGATGCAGACCCATTGAACTTGAATGGGTCAGTGATCTGTCCGCACTGCAAAAAATTAGAACATGTTCTATTTTTTGTGGTGCGGAGGCACTGAGAGGAACCCCACCTTCCAGATTACGGACCCATGCAAGTGAATAGGTCCGCAAGCATGATGCTGTGCACAAACGCAATACGGGCCCGGCCAGCACATGTTCATGTGCATGAGTCCAAAAAGTCCTGGAAAAATATGACAATATACTAATGGCAAATTGTTAACACTAAATTAACACAAAAACAATAGAATAGCTGCTGATTTTTGCAGGACTGTCCTGTGATCTGGACCACATAGTGATGGGGTTTATAATACTTTGATTAGCATGGATCGTTTTGGGGCGTTCTGGGACAAAACAGCATGGGGCTTCAAAAAGTCATTAATTTGGGACTTAGGCCTCTTTCAAACAAGCGAGTTTTCCATCTGGGTGAGATGCGTGAAGCAAATGCATAGCATCCAGACTGAATCCTGACCCATTCAATGGTTTTTCACACATCCTTTCTGCTATAAAGGAAAGAAAAAAAGAAAAATCACAGGATATTCTATATTCTGCGTTTTTCAAGCAGCCCTTGCTGCACAGAAGTGAATGAGGCCTGCGTGAAAAACAGATTGCATCCGGATGCATTCCCGATGTAATGCGTTTTTCACTGATGGTAGCTAGGAGATGTAGTTTGTAATTGTTCCGTTTTTTTCAAGCACGTGTGTAACGGACCGTTTCAGCAGACAAGGGGTTAAAATCCGTTTAGGCGATATGCCCCTTTCCGAGAGACAGGCACAGCTACTGCAGAACACAAACCTCCCGAGCTGGATACAAAATAGCACTCCAAACTGGAACCTCGCAAGTAGCTGTCAGCAGACGAACAGGAAAAGCGTATCAGTCAGCTTACACTCCTGGCAATCAGTCTCTAACAGCATACATGGAATCCCCCCAATAACGAGACAAGGCTCCGTCTTGAGGGTCAAGCAGTGATCTGACTGTACTTCAAGTACAGCCTCTTTTATTGATAAAAACCAAACATAGTACTGCCCACAGGGTTTTGAAATCCAACCAATCAGTAATTCACAACACACACAATGTAAATACAGCAACCAATCGTTCCCGCCCCCTAGAGGACCAGAAGGGAGACTGCGACACAGAACAGATACAACATATCCCCACAATGCATCATGGTTTCCTCCTCTCTGCCTGGGAGACGACCGAAGACAATCCAATTATCTCTCAGGACAAAGGGGAGATCACCAATACACATGTGGAGACAACAGGGCAGACATCACCATTTAAACACACAATGGGACAATGGGACAATAGAACCACACCCAGCATATTCCTCCCAAGCTGACAAGTTACACTTATTATAAGTTGTTACAACTTTGTGAGGTTACATTGTCCATACATACTGTATAACTTACATCAATTTAAACAGTATAACTTGGGGGGACAAACCTATCCAAAATTCCCTGGAATAGATTCAGGGGTTCAAAAGTTAGCATGGGCCATAATCCTGAGGTAAGAGGCCTTCAAACAGCCCCCTCCAAAACCCAGTGGCGAGGTTGGTTTCGCCACAACGTGAAAAACACACACGCTTGGAAAAACTGAAACACTAAATGCAGTTACAGACAAAAGTGACTGAACTTGTGTGAAAATTAAAACCATCAGTTTTTTCCTGAACAGATCCTGACACAATTCATATCACTCATGTGAAAGAGGGCTTAAAGTGTCACTGAGTTTTCCAAACACTTTTGAAATGTCATAGAGACATATCAAAAGTTTTCATCTGCAATGGTCTGAGTGCTGAGAAGCCCACAGATCGCCAGAATGAGGAGAGAGTAAAGCTGGCACAAAGGGCTCTCTCTCCTCAGTGCAGGAGATGGAATCGAGACATGCTCCTGCAGCAAAGTGAAAGACCATGATATGTGAGTGTATATACGTGATTAGTGGAGGTTTCGGACTCTGAACCCCACTAGTAAAAAAATATTATTTTTTTAAAGCTCGGTGACTCTTTAAAGGGAGTCTGTCACCAAAATTTGACGATATACACTGCTTGCATGGTGCTCTAGCACAACTACCCAAGATTCAAAATTTACCTTTGTTGTTTTGTTCTGACTTTCTCCAGCTGAAAAAAACATTGTGTTATCCATATGTGAATGAGGGCTCGCAAGTGCCCATGGAAAGGGTTCGGGGTGTAGGTGCCCAGGCTGCTTTGCCTTCTTTTTAGAAATACTGGGGAGGAGTAATGTAAAAAGAAGGCATATGCATGGGCACCATTGGTGTGGCTGCTGCAAAACAAAGTAGACCCATTCAACTTGAATGGGTATGTGATCCATCCGCACCGCAAAAACATGTGGTGCGGAGGCACGGACAGAAAACCCAAGGATGCACTCCGTAGTGCTTCCGTGGGGTTCTGTGCCTCAGTTCCGCACCGACCTTCAGGATTGTAGACCCAAATGAATGGGTCCACATCCGGGATGGGGTACACAAACGGCTGGTGCCAATATATAGCAGACTCACTGTTTGTGGTCCGCAATACAGGCACCAGCCAACAATGGCTGTGTGCATGAGCCGTTAGGAAGGGTCTACAAACCTTTTAGTCCTGTGAATGCAGTCTATAA